>NC_141830.1:9703973-10070223 GCF_982586985.1 Callionymus lyra
TTTTTTTTCTTTTTAATTTAAAGCCTTTTAGAATCAATATAAACTGATATACTTCCAAAAATGTATAATTAAGGACCATGTTTTCATCTTTTAATAAGAAAAATATTCACCTTTCTTTGCGCTCATTGAGCTTTATGGCGTTGAGTCTTTCAATATCCAGCCAAAGATTCATTATCTTGTCCCCCAATGATCCACACAAAAACTTTTTAAACTCATCTAAGCCCGGTCTGCCGTTATGGCAACAGGCGTCATGGCAACAAATGCCTAGTAAACGGTCCCTGTCCCTGTCCGAGCCCCCGCTGTCCAGCGCCTTATCCGTCTTATCCGCCTTTTCTTCCTGTTCGCCTGCGTCCATGTCATCGTGACCTTTCTCGTCCTGCTTCCATTCCTCATGCTCCTTGTCAGGTGAACACTGGCAAACTTTACTTTCACAGGACGGGTCGCCCTGTTGTGTTAGTTCTTCATTCATCATGAGCAGCACATCCCGGAGCACCTGCTGAACCAGACTCTGCACCAGCTCCTCCAACGGGTCGTCGTGAGACCTCTCGTTGGAGGAGCTGGAGGACCTGGACTCTTGCTGGTCCCCGAGAGTGGACGGTTCCTCAGACAAGATGGTGGTGCTTGGCCCATTAGGGTGACCCCCGGGGTCAGTGGGTGGCCGAGGACAACGGGAAGCACATTTCGAACATATCTTTCGGCTTTTCCTCTTTTGGCTGTAGAACAGACACTTGAGGTGATCCACTTTCATAGATACTGAAAACACAGATTTTAAGTTAAATTACATAATGTCACGATACAGGGGCATCGATATATTGTGATACTGTAGTAACAAGTATATATTGTAGTATTGTCAAGTACTTGACTCTGGTGTTGCTGAATTTACAGATCACATGACTCTTGCTTTCTTCGGTTTTTAAACCCAAATATGTCCAACAGTCAGCTTTTAAAGCTTTTTGAGTCTAATGTATCCACTAGTCCTCAGTCATTGACGAGATCTTTGAGGGTTTCATTGTTTCTTTGGCTGACTGCTGCCATCTAGCGGCTGTAAGTTTATTTGCAACACAAAAATAATCAGAATATTTGCATGTTAATTGTAAATAAAAATCGAATTATTTTATTTTGTACACACTTTTTTTTAAATATAAACCATAGAAGAACTATGCCACATATAAAATAAAATTAATAAGTTAAATAAAATCGACGTTGAATGTTGATGCAATATCTTAAAATAGCAATATTTAAGGTAAGGTAAGGTAAGGTAAAACTTTATTGAAATTGTTATTTTCCAATAGCCAATACATACAGCATTTTTTTATAAAAATAAATCAAAAATAAATCAAAATAAAATAAGAACAAGAGAAATAAAGAGAAAGAACACAATCTAAGTCTAAAGACAAGGAACATAGATCAAAGAAAAATAACAAAGATAAAGGATACAAAGACTAACATAGAACAGAACATCCAGATACTTTCACTCCACTCCTCTCACTTTCACTTTACTTAAGTAATTAACTTTACTTACTTTATTTAAGTGTATTAATATTTTTAACAACCCTAGTAATGGAGCAAACTAATGTTTTATTCTCACCTCTGTCGGCTTCTGCCTTCAAATAGCTGCAAAAACAACACTGAGTGGAAGAAAAGCTGTCCCTGGAATTGCTTTTCCCCCGGAGGACGCCGCCATTTGGGATGCAACGAAACAGCGTCTTGGCCAGTCTGGTAAACAAGCCAGCGGAAAAATCATTAACAAAACAAGAGGTAATAAATCAACCAATTTGAGGTTCATATTTTCCCGACAAGGTTTGTACCGTGTCAGCGTGTTACCTGATCTCCGGCCCGGAGGCTTCACACACGAGGCAGAAAGACATTATGTTGATGGAAAGCGAGAGAAAGCAGGCCAAGCATGTCTAACACTAATGTAACCATCAATGCATGCAAGAGGAGCGTCAGGCAGTAAAAAAGAAAAAGAAAAGGTTTCAAACCTGAATTCATTGTAGCAGTTGCTTTGAAGAAAGAACGGTAATTTCTTCTTTATGATCCACTGGAGTCCTTTCTCTTTGTCGAGACACTGTCAAAAAGTTTTTGTGGTCACAAACAAACAGGGAAGGAACACGGCAGTAACACGAGGCTGATAGAAACACTCACGCGGACGACGTACTGGTTGTCGACCAGCAAGTGCGTGATGCAATCTCCTGATCGGATTTGATGTTTTCTCTGCTGCAGCGCTTCTCTGATTCGACCCGAGACCACCTCGGCGGCATCGCTGGGTACCTCGAACAATCCCGTCTCCTGGTTGTACTGCAGAGCAGGTGTGAAGCACTGAAGACGACAGAAGACGACGTCATCACACGCAGCTGGAGTCTGGTTCTGATCAAGGTTTCTGCCTGTTTAAATGTTTTTTCCTGTGTTTAAACAGTAAAATAACGTGAGGTAACTCTTTTATGATTAGACACTTAAAATAAAATGTAATTTTTGCCCCTCTATGTGGAAAAGGACTCTCAATGTATTGCACTTTATTTTATTGTATTGGCTAATTCAAAGTAAGGATACAGAACACCACGCTCATTGGGACAAAAAGCAGAGGCAATGCAATAACATATTCATAATGAATCCAGGGTGATCAGGTATCTGAAGATTTTGTTAGTTTTTCAGGATTGAATGGTATTTATTTTCATCACATAGCATTAAATAATGCATTATTATGGAATTTGGTTAAAGTTTTCAGCATTTGTAACATACATAGTACATTGAAACCAAAATAATATTTAAAAAAAACATTTGGTTAAGATATGTATACAAAAATGAAAAAGTCATTTTTATTAGAAAATTGTGACTTATCAGGAGACTATCTTTTTAAAAGACTTGAATAGAATGGTCAGTGTTAGGATATACTCAGACAAAAACACTGAGCAACAAGATTAAATGTAAAAATGAACATTGACTAAAAGGAGAACGTCAAATGACCATTAAGTAAATATTTCGTTCTTTAAAAAGGGAAAGGTTTGAGAAAGACGAGTTAATGTTAATAACTTGTATTTTCTTGGCTCTTTTTAAATCAAAACGATTTTGTGTTATTGTAAACAGAAGATTTATGTTAACTGATGTCAAATAACAAGACAAGATTTAAGTGAATAAATATATTCTCCCTTTTGGAGATGACATCGAATCGGTGTTCATACAATCAGCACCTTTAAGTCTGATATGGTGGTTGAAATCAGTAAATAATAATAAGTGAATACAGTATGTCAGAATGTCAGGTTATTTTTTTCGAGTAGCACAAACTTCACCATCCACACCTTAGAGTCTTGTTCTTACTACACTGATGCATTGACAGGAACCATTTCAGGCTCAGCAACAGTAAACTATGGATCTATTGAAACACACTGACTTTCATGGTGAGCCTTATCTTCGTGGTCACTCTTTAGATTCCTTAAATCATATCTGGCTCAATACATGTCTTTAATGATGTCGTATTATCATATTATTTATGTCGTATTCTACATGTAAACCAAAAAATAAAGTTGCAATTTACCGGCAGACTTAAGAAATCATTGAAGTAGAGCGTAAACACGTCATCACAGATCAGCAAGTCTTCCTGCGAAACGATGACAACAGTATCACTAAACATATCACTTTAAGTTTCCTTGAGTTTCTGGGTTAAAAGAAAATTTAAAAGCGGTTACCAGAGTGTTAGCAGAGATATGAGGCAGTTCTGAAAAGAAGGAAACATGGATTATAGATTTCAAACAACCTTTACAAAAGATTCAAAAGTCACCTGTCTGAATGTCCCTGATCATCATCACGGAAATATACTGGGAGTCTTGATGTTCATTCTCTATGAGAGACATTGGAAACGTTCATGAACAGGTGAAATAATAGTGAGAGAAAAGCCTTTGGAAGCCTAACCTGTGGACCGAAGCTCAAAGTGGCGCAGGAATGGAGCAGCACTCTGCCGCCTCTTGTAATTACAGAATGCTGGTTGCTATGGAAGTGGACTCACTTTCAAAACAGAAGGGGGAGGCGGTAAAACTTTAACTAGATACAAAGGCTAATGAAACAGCCAATATGTCTTTCACATACCTCTATTGCAAAGCTCTGCATTAACCGTGTGACTTTGAACATTATGATGAAATTCAAAATGGTTGAAAACTTTCATCTGTGACTGAGGCGATAAATACGGTCGTCCTCGTCATGATCAAAGGATCATCCGAGTATAAAGTACATCTATGGTCAAGTGACAAACATTTTTGAAACATTTAAGCAAAGGAAGCTGCATTATTTGGTAAGAAAGATCTTTTTGCAGTATTTATACACAGATCAAATATACAGAATGTTATGAGAGGGAGAGATTCATAATGAACTTGTGAAACTGAATTTAATGTTTGTTTAAATGTAAACAAAAATAAATCCAAGTCTGTTAAAAATACAATGTAATTGGATAATTGTTAAATAAAATAAAAGAGCAAGTAACAAGTGGTTTTGAAGAGTGTGAATACACATACTGTAGCTCAACAAGTGAACTTTATTACTTTTAGCCATACTTGATCACTAGATGGCGCCAAATATTAACGACTATATGTTGTATAGCAGTGGTGCTCACACTTCTTCGGTTTGCGAGCTACTTTTATAATGATCAAGTTCAAAAGATCTACCTTCATCAAATTTGCTCATCGTAAGTAATTACATACTTCACTCAGATGACTTGCAATGAATGAAATGAATGGACTGATAATCAGTCATGATGGAAGGATGTGTGGAATTAATCATCTTCATAGAAATACTGACTTACATAAATAACTAGAGTCAGTCAGTGAGGAGCATATTTCCTCATAAGAAGATACTTTTCCTCTGAGAGTAACTTCCAAAAATGTCCTGGTCTTAAGCCCAGTGTCAGCCTGTGTTAAATCTCATCCTCCACCGCAGACAAGTTCAGACTCATGTACTAAAAATTGCATTGATTTAACAACTAAAAATGGTCGTTAATTCGAACCCAAATGGTGCACAAAAAATATTCAGATGCAAGAATCTGTGCTTGACACGAATTCAAGCCCTTTTCCTTTGTTCATCAAAATCAACAAAGAATTCAGACGGGTTCATCCCTTTCCATGCCTCCATTTCAATATGTCCATCATGTTTAAATGAAGCACAAGACTTAAATTTCTCCATTTCTGTGATCATGAAAAAACAAAAAAAAAATGAAAACATGAATTCAAACTAACAGTTTATATTTGTTAATTTTAAACATGTCTGATATGAATCACACAAGTGGATTATTTAAAATTTAAATGCGTTCAGTGGAAGAGGCGGGAGCTCTGATTGGCTGCTGTGCATGTCAATCAAATTGTAAACCAATCGGCGCAATAACCATTTGATTGACATGCACAGCAGCGAATCAGAGCTCTCTTTACTATTTTCTTATATCATATTTTATTAAATCACGCGATCTACTCGCAACAGCTTCGCGATCGACCGGTAGATCGCGATCGACGCATTGCCCACACCTGTTGTATAGTGTGCGCAGAAGCCAAAGTACTCAAGTAATTTATATTTGTAGAGGGTCACAAAGCGTTTAAACAATCAAAACAATACTCAAAAAAATGTATACTATAAAAGATTAGGACATATAAGACAAACACAGGAGTCTCAGACAGCACGAATAAAAATTAAACCAAACATTCGTTTTTGAAAAGTTAAAATTTATTTAAAAGAAAAAAATAGTTAAGACAGAACACTGCTAAAAATGCAACATGTCACGGATTGAAACGAGTTCCACGCTGTAAACAACAACCACAGAAGGATCGTCAAGTTCATATTTAGAAAACACACGGACGAGTCGTAGTGAAAATACAGTACAGAGAAAGAATAAAGTACAAATGTTGATCTCATGCAGTGGCTCACATCGTCACCAGCAAGATTAAACAAAAAAAAAAAAAAAGCAGAGGTGGAGAGATTTCTTTCTTCTCATAGCCTCTTGATGTTCCTCTTGCTCTGAGCACTTCCAGGCAAAATGTCCTTCTTGTGACGCTGTCCAGACTGACTGCCACACTCGCGGGACCCGTGGAAGCTGCACAGGCAGGCCGTGCAGAACTTGAAGCCACAGTTGGCGTTGCTGCAGACCCCCTCCCTCTTGATGGAGTGACACCTGGCAGGGTGCCGACAGCGAGGGCAAGGCTTGAGACACTCGTCGTGAAAGAGCGTTTTAGCGACCTGTTGGAACAGTTAAAAGTATCAGCAAAGAGAAGGGATCAGCTGTGAAATCATGAAAACATACCTCGAGGAATTTGTCCCGCTTGCTGCTAGCCGAGTGTAAAGTGCTGTTGTTCAAAGGGGTTAAAGTGCAATTCCCCGATTGTGGGGTGCAGAAGCTGGAGGTCCTCGACTGGGCCTGGACTGTCTTGAGGGCGGATCTTTTCAGAAGAGTCAGTCGGGTTTCAGCGTCCGTGACGTGGGCAGAACCACTTTGCTGTGGAGTAAACGGAGCATCAATTTTAAATGCTGGACATGAGACAGGATGCACAAGACCGACGAGGCGCTCGCTACCTCTAGAGCCTCCTCCAGTTCACTGAGGTGGATCCGTCTCCTGAAGCTCGCACGCTTGTCCTGCTTGATCATCTCATTCCAGCTTTTACACACCTGACTGCACCTGTGAAATACAACATGTGTCCTTTACCTCCACAAAGATTTATAGAACATCATTTAGTCAAAGTTTTATCTAATTTAGTCTGGCATGGAAAGATTTTCAAATGGCAGGAGATTTTATATTAACAAGTGGGTTTTAAGTTTACTCAAAACTGTAAACATTTGGATACATTTGTCCATTTCCTCACATACACTGAAATCTAAACTACAAACTTGGATTTTAAAGATTAAAACTTAAGAGAATTGTCGAATTTGGAGATAAAATGACACCGGAAGCCATTTATAAAGACTAAGAAGAAATGAGAAAACAGTCTTGTATCAAGATGTTATTTTTAGAAACTCTACAGAATTGTTTGAATGTTTTACTATACACAAGTAATTCGGGCTTTTTTTGTCTTACAATTAAACTAAAGACCTTTTACTGCACTTGTACGGGGAAAGTAGCTCATCACACAATAAAAAACACTTTTAATTATTCTTGCTATGACTAAGTTGAATGTGTGATGTGAAATTGGGAGAAAAGTTAATCAAAAATAATGTTGGGTCCAAAATATAATTTCTCCTGGTCATCAAGTCAATTACAGCTCATAGGAATTTGGTGAAGCCTTATGTACAAGTTTCCATGACTTACGACGTACCTGTGAATACTTTCTGTTGTCAGGTGGCGAAATATTTTAGACAGAACATGCCCAAGATTTCTGTTCTTTAGCTCCGAGAGGATGTCGACTTTTCCCAGACCCATTTTCCTTCCAATCAATCCAGCCAAGGGCATGTTGGTCTGGATAACAGGGGTCTCGGCCAGTGCGGCCGTGGACTTCAACTGCTCCCTCAGGCTCGGACTTTGACCCACAAACATCTGGGCTCTATGTTGACACATAACGTGGACCAGCTGCAGAGCAGGAGTGAGCGACAGGTTGTGAGGAGTCGCATCCGAACTTTCCGACTTGGACGTTCTCAGCGGAGTCGTGAAGGGTTTTCCCGTCACGACTTTATCGGCGTCTGTCGCGTGGTTGGGAGTGACGTCTGCGGCGAAGACATCGTCTTTCCAGTGGCTTTGGCTCTTGCCCTTTAGGTGCAACAGGTCATCTTCGGTCTGAGAGCCTCCTTCTTTGAGCGTAGAAAGTCTGTTTTGGCGTTGAAGACGCGAGCGTCGCTTTGATTCCGAAAGAGTTGGAGCGTTTCCCTTGGAGGCGGAGGACAGAAGCTCTTGGAAGGAGCCATCGTGGTCAATGGAGGAGTCCTGGGATTTGTCGAGAGCCGGGAAGCTGAACCCGCTGTCGCCGGACAGAGACCTGAGAGTCAGAGAGTCAATCGGTTATCCACTTCGTACGAGCTCAGATCACATATTTCAGAGAACATGGCGATACGTACCTCAAGTACTTGGGCGTATGTGTGGAAGACGGGGTGCTTAAGACACTCGAGAAGTCGTAAAGGTCATTTGTCAAACGGCTGATGGGGGAAATCTCCTTAGACGGTAGAAATTTGCTCAAATGTGGACTCGCAACACTTAGCCGATCATTGTCGGACGCGTTGCAACGAGCGTCCGACGAGGGAATTCGTCTTTCCGATCCGGAGTGAAGTCTGCCATCCTCTAGGGTGGAGGTCCTCACCTGAGAGAAGAGAAGACGGCGCTTCCTGCCAGAGAGCTGGAGGTCCTGGTCCAATTCTAAAGTGCTAAGAGGAAAAGCGGCGTCCACGGATTCAAGCGAGGCGCCGAGACCCGGACCAGACTTGACACCGTTGAGGTGTTCCGTCTGTTTGGTACACTTGCCAGTCTTCTCAGCACTGGCTTTACCGAGTAGAAGTCTGTGTCTAACCGAGGATTCTCTTCTGTGAACTCGAGGAGTCTCACACCAGCTAAAGGCTTGTTGCGTTCGCTGCAAAGATAAACATTCTCTATCTAAAAGTCTATTCAGGCGTTTAGCTCGCTCTTTTGGTGAAAAACAGAGCCTCTGGTTCTCTTTGGGCGTTTCATCAAAGCCGGTTAAAGATGAACCAGATTGACTGGAATCTACCAGACTCTGTGGACTTTGGAAGAAACCAGAGTAGCCACTGTCTGACCCTTCATGAGGGAGTTTATCTTTGCAGCCGCCGGAGAAGATGTGCGATTCCGGAGTGAACTGCATTTTCTTGTTGCTCCACAGTCGGTACTCAGAGGAAAAATTTGCCTGCAAACAAAGAGGAGTGAGGTTAGGGTTGACAATGATTCCTCAATGGTTATGTTTGATCCATTTCTAAAATTAAAACTAAAGCCACATCCTTTTGCTCTGGATCTGATGTTTGTCAATGAACAAAACACAATTTGGTTTCATAAATTAAAAAACCTGCGACTCACAAACATACCTTAAAATCTTCCATTTATAACCTAAATTAAAAATCTATTAACATCAAGAGCGATGCAACTAAGATCAGAACCAGTCGGTGATTACACTTCCTCGGGACCACTGTTGTACGAGTCCACCAAACTTAAAGAAGGAAAGTAAAATTTTAAATGTTTTAAGATGGGGAAACCTTAATACAATTAAAAGCACTCTCTGAAATAAGTGTTTGTCTTAATTTGAGTGAATAGAAGTCATTTTATTTAAGTAAGTTAAGGCCTTTGTTTCTTGGTGACCAAAATCCTCGATTTCTTAGAACTAAAATTTCCATTTCTCCCCAATAGTACATCATAGTAAGATGAAATAAAAAAACATTTTAATTGTCAGAAATAGCCTAATGATATAAGAATAGCCTTAAGTAATGGTTATTAAAGGATTCTGAGGGGGAGCATTTTATATTCCATATTTTACCATGTAAAATTAAATGCTTAAAATAAAAGTAACATTATGCCATAAAAATAAATTGGGTAGTATTTTATATTAAAAAAAAAGACTAAAACATGCGATATAAAAGAACTACGATAAATATCAAAATTAACGTTAATAAATGGAATAAATGGATTCAAAAAAAGATCGAAAAACATATCTTAATGTAAAAAAAACAAGAGAAATCAAAAGAGTAAATTAAAGGATATATTTGGGTAAATTAAAGGATATATTTTAACCTACTATGTTGTTTTAAAGGTCTCTCGTCATTTAAACGACCTTCATTTAAAAGCAGGTCGAGACTCACCACAGCTGGTTCATTAGTCGTTGTCATGGCGACCTTTAAATCCCCGTCACGTGCTTCTCAGTTGTGCCGCTAACGCACGAGTTTCCGGCGCCAAAAGCTGCTTTCATCATTCAACCTTTAACCCCTTCATGTTAATATCATTTTATAAATAAAATACAAACCGCTTTGCAAACATGTTCTTATTGTATAGTGAACGTTATATTCGAGTGCACGCGCGGGTACGTAATATTCCGCTAATAATAAAATGTAAAGTCACTCACAGTGTGGTCCAGCCTCGGTGTCGCTTCGGTTCGTCGTGTCTCACCTCAACAAGCATCCATGGTCGAGGCTCCTGAGCTTACATGACATAAACTTGACGTCGGATCTCACGTTTTTTTTAAATTTGGAGCCTCCTGCTTCGTTGATGACGCAACTTCCGCTTAATTGGACACTTCCGCCGCTCGGTTGCTATAGTAACACTTGTTTACCTGCAGGGACTCCGCCGCTCATTAGACATTTGTTTTATTTTTGTTGATTTTCTTTCTTTTTTTAGCCAGCCATGACCGGAGCATTCTGTCTTCCAAACCAGTCCACGGGAGGCGAGGACCTCGACGACATCCCTATAGAACACCTGGACTATAGTTACATTAAAGGATGCAAAGATGTTCCATATCTTGCGAAGATCTTGGACAGACTGAGGTGAACAACATCAATTGTACACATTATAATGTGTCTATTTATTATTTAAGACAGTATGGCTTGTATTCAAAACTGCATCTGGAAACTGTAAACACACTTTATTTATTTTATTTATAACAAAAAGTAGTAGTAGAGTAGTATACTCAATTGTATTAAGTATACCTTGGAATAGGTATAAGTATAAAGGGTATATCAAGGTATGTGAACCAAAGATACATTTGATACTTCTTCGGACTAACATGTATACAGGATTATACTTTGGGTATACTCATCACTATGCTACCAGTGTAATAGGTTCAAGTTCTGAGTAGTTTACAGAAGTATACAGTACTTAAAGTTAATATTGAGTAAACTGTCCTATATACTACAAGCGTACTGTATAAATATTTACTTTTGCTACATATTTTAAGTTTCTTGAGGTATACTTAAAGTATATCATGATTAAACTGTCCTATATACTAGCAGTGTACTAGGTATGTGTTTCTAGTACATATTTTGTTGATTGAAGTATACTTAAAGTATATCAAGAGTAAACTGTTCTGAATACTTCTGGTCTACAGGATATGTTCTTCTAGTACATATTTTGTTTTATTGAACTATACTTAAAGTATATAAAGTGTTCGCTTTTCTATATACTACCATCTACGTGTGTTCTTCTAGTACATATTTTGTTCCATTGAAGTATACTTAAAGTATATAAATTGTAAGCTGTTCTATATACTACCATCTAGGTATGTACTTCTAGTACATGTTTTGTTCCATTGAAGTATACTTAAAGTATATGAGGAGCAAACTGTTTTGACTACAACTGGTGTACTACATATGTTCTTCTAGTACATATTTTCGTTTATAGAAGTGAACTTTACGTATATAAAGGGAAAGCTGTTTCATATACTACCATCTAGATATGTACTTCTAGTACATGTTTTTTATTGAAGTATACTTAAAGTATATCAGGAGTAAACTGCTCTATATACTCGCAGTCTACTAGGTATGTACTTCTAGTAGATATTTTGTTTTATTGAAGTATGCTTTAAGTATATCAGGAGTAAACTGTTCTATGTACTGGCAGTGTATTACAGTAGATATGTACTGTACCTTTAGTAGACATTTTAGTTTATTAAATAGTACCTAAAGTATAAAATCTTTACTGGATTTACTCACAACTTCAATATATTTAGAAAATCATAAAATATAATCTTTAAACAAGTTCTAAAAGTTTATATAACATTTATATAAATGTTCTTTGATGAAAAAATGAAAGTAAAAAGTCTGCATTTCCTTGTAAAAATGTAAACGATATAGTATCTTCAACAGAGAACTGAAGGCATTTCAAGAGGTCAAAAGGAAAGTAACAATTCTGGGATAAGAATAAATTACTTAAACAAAAATAATCTTTACTTTTTCTAAATATTTTCATTTGTTTGGCATAAGATTGTTTCATTTCCTCCTCACGATTCCACTCAACTTGATGTTTTGTGAACAGGTCTGGTAAAGTGGGCTTGTATCCTCATCTGATCGAGTTCTGTGAGAAACACGTTGAAAAGCTCGACCCGCGGTGTCGCGCCCTCAGGAAAGACAACCCTGTGGCTACTTCAGCCAGCGTGTCCTCCGAGGAGTGGAGCCAGATTATTGATGACATGGAGGTCAAACACACACATAACACTTTTGTTTACTGAGATGCTCTGAAATATTCAACCTATTATTCAATGTTGTCGTTTTTAAGAAATGGCAGAAGGAGTCCAGAATAGCCGAGACCTCACTGAAGCCTCTTGAGGGTCTGGAGAAGGACGATCTTCCACCTGTGAGGGGAGACAATTGCTGCGTCCCAGTTAGCAAGGTAAACAAACCTGGTAAAATGATGTGTGTAGATTCTGAGAGCTTAAGTATCGCTACAGAATTCAAAGGCTCAACAAAAGAAGATCGTCTCCAAACCCCGGGACTATAGTGAATGGGACAAGTGAGTCACGTTTTCTATTTTTCATGTATTTGTGGTGATTCAATGAAAGTATTTAACATTTCAAAAGTTAAAACTTTATGAATTTTCTTATTGAAATGTTCTTGTTGCAATACTCTTTGATTATAATTTAAGTCAGTTACATATTTATTGTAAGGTATAATTCGTTTTTATTGGAAGATTTCATTTGTTTAGTCGTAACTAAATCACTGTATTTAAAAGTAACGTATCTAAAATATTTTCTAATTTTTCTTTTTTTTAAATCATATCTTTCAAATCTAATATGGTGGCACCACTAATAAACCATTAGGATAAATATATAAAAGACCTATATATATTTTAGAGGCTACGATTTAAAAAATATTGAATAATAAAAAATAGTATTTTTAAATTAAAACTATCAAATAAATAATAAATAAAAACATTTTTTATTTAAAAAATATATATATATATATATATATATATATATATATATATATATATATATATACAGTATATATACAAATCATTGAATGAATTATTCAATAAAAACAAATTCAACCTTTACAATATAGAAATTATATAATCCAATTATTCAAAAGAAAAAAGTTTGAACATTTAAAATGTTAATTTCAACCATTCAATAATCTGCTGGCACTAATATACTTCCAAAGAATTCACTGTTAAATTTGTTTTAATTTGTTATGAAGGTTTGATGTTGAGAAAGAGTGTCAGAAGATTGACGGCGACGATGTGGAAAAGGAAACCCCCTCCATTAATAATTCAGTCCACCCTAAAATCAGAACCGCACTGGAGACCTCAGGTAATCCCTTCTATCCTGGAATCATCTGCTGAGAACATGGAGAACACAGATGTTATAGGAACTCTTGTATTGTCTGCATCCAGCCCGGACCGCCCAGGAGAAGCTCATCCTGGCCAACCATGAAAAGGACAAAGGCAACGAAGCGTTCCGGGCAAATGATTATGAGGAAGCTGTTGCGTACTATTCACGGTCTGACATCTTTTACAGTTGTTTTTTTTAAACAAAAATATGTATTACCACTTGATAAAAAAATATTTTGGTGAATTTTCATTATTCTTATAATAGAGCTTCAAAACTATTATTTAGTATAATTAAAGTTGTGGGTTTCTACTATATTTAAGGGTTGAATTATTATTATTGTTGTTTATTTTGTTATTTTTATAACAACAGGAGTATATCGATCATCCCGACAGTGGCTGCTTTCAACAACAGAGCACAAGCAAATATCAAAACGAAGAATTGGCACAGAGCCATGACGGATTGCCAGAAAGTACTTGAAATGGACCCTGGAAACACAAAAGGTTTGCTAGATAATATATTTAAAATGACATGAATAACTTGAGACTTCATCAGGTCTGCTACGTCGTGCCACCGTGTACAAGCACAAGGGTGACTTGGAAAGAGCAGCAGAGGATCTGAGGAAGGTTCTTGAAGAGGAACCCAATAATACACCTGCATCCGTAAGTCGCTCGACAGTATATTGTTTGTCCACTTGATGTCGCTGTGTGTCTTTGTAAGGGTGACTGGTTTCCACTTTTAAAAAAAAAGAAATTTAAAGATCCAGGTTGTGGCTATTTACACGAATAAGATCTAAGGATTGTTACCATCAATATACGTATTAACATGACAATTGGTGTGTTTTTTTCAATCATATATTCATCTGTTTAAATAAGTATTTGGACTTTGTGATAACTAATCAAACATTACCTTGACACTGGATAAAATGTATTTATCAACCACCTTACGGTTAGCTTCCCGCATTATGTTCGATAAACTTGTAGTGTTTCCGACTAATAAACCTAACTATAACTTTCAAAGAGTTGAAAGGTTTGCCATCTTACTTCATAAAAAAGAACCTCAGGTCACTGTTTCCCAGAAGTCCATCATAAACAAGATAAGCCTTCGATTTTATCATTACAATGATTGTAACAATGATCAGGAAAAGAAGCGTAATATAGTTTAATTACACCTATTCGTGTTAAGTAATAAAGGATCAGAACATTATTTTATATTAATATATATATAAATGGATGGATCTGTATTAATCCCTTTTGAAAATTATTTTGGGAAATAAAGTATTTATTCAGTAAAATCCCTCTTTGCCGTCACATCAAGAAGGCTACATTATCTAAGTCACGTAAAGTGTTCAAATTAAATAAATATCAAAATTGAAATTGCAATAACAACACAAACCTGGATAAAATAACATGTTTATTGTTGTATTTCTTTAAGTCAATATCACACTTTTTTCATCAATAACAACTTAGTTTTATGAAAAGTTTTGGTAATTAAATTTCCTAAAGGGATGAATCTTATACGCTGTTAAAGAAGGAGAAAAAAAAAGTTTGCATATAATAGAGGAAAATACATTTGACATTTGGGCGAATTTTTTCTTTTTTTTTTCAAGTTTTGTATTATCTTTTATATTATTTACATTTAATTCAGAGATTCTCAATATCATTTCTTTTACCAACCAAATGTAAATATGACACAAGTGCACTTACTGTATATTCCACCAAAATAAATTAAAATATTCCTTTAATATCAATATTGATTTTAAATATAATTTAATTTGAACATTTTAAATGGGATTTTTTTGGGCTTGTGGATAAGAACATAAAGGCACATACTATAAAACAAAACATAGTCCACCCAGTTGTGTTCGTAATATATCTTTTTAGTCAAAAAGAAGGTGTGAAGAGAAGAGAGAAGAAAAATAACAAAAATAAAATAATATCTGAATTATCTTTGTAAGCATATGACAAGATGTCAACAAACTTACAACCAAATGTCAATCATTTGTCTTTCAGCAACTTCTGTCTGAAATTACGAAGCAAATGGAAGAACCTGGACACGAGAAGAAGGGGAAAAGAATCCTGATCGAAGAAGTGGATGATGAAGAGAATGGTGACGAGGTTTCAGCCACTGGTGAGTGAACTATTGACCCAGGCTTTATAGCAAACCTTCAAAAACCACTCAACAAAATCCATGTTCTCTTAGAAATGTTGATCCTTAATGTTGGTCTTTTTTTAACTGGAACAATGTCAAAGTGATTTTGCTTTAACTTTTAAAGGAGAAAAGTCTATTGAAAGGTAACTACGAAACTTAAGATATTTCCAATTTGCTTATTTATATTTTTATCTTTGGGACAGTCTTAACACTTTTGTGTAAGATTAAGTTTAACCTAAATCTAACTGCCAAAAAGAGAAAATAAATCATATCAAGTTGTGTGTGCTTGCTTGAGACCTTGGCTCCTGAGTTAAACTTCTGCCAAAAGCAACGCAAAGTGTTTTTGTTATGGCCCCAATATGTTTAAGTCTTACAGTTCAGTTTTTTTTACATATTTAAAACAGATGATATATATATATTTTTTTAAAGCCTCACACCAGTGGCGTATACTAGTAATGACATGATTTACTCTTTTTCCCACTGCATATACAAACTGCTGAAATGTTTAAGAACTTGTGACAAGTGATACAGGATTATTTTTTTTTTTTTTTAATGAGTCCTATAACTGATATTAATATGAAGAAAAGAAGAGGATATTATATTGTTCTAGGACCTCTATTATACTCATCAGTATGTTTCTTTTTTGCACAAAACTCTCATTTTATAAAGATATTTACATTAGAAAATATGTTTAAGCCCCGCCCACTTAAAATGCGCTGTTTTGGCTGAGAAATCGGCTCTTCCAGGCAACCACGCCCACTCTGCTCTGATTGGTCACAAAAACACGAATTGCATTCAAGGACTCACGTAAATTTCCAACTCACCCCTAAAACTCCTGTTTTTTACATTAAAAACGAATAATAAAATAAGGTTTGCTGTTTAATGTACACATTAGAAAAACACCTAAAGGCAGAAGTAACTCTTACCTTGTTTACGTAAATATTTATTTTGTTTCCTGATTAACATGTAGGTACTTCACTGATTTAGGGCTTCTAGGGAAGGACACCTGCACCAGTGTGATGTCAGATTGTTTAATTTAAACCGTAATCTCATTTGGCGAGATTTCAGACGGGAAAGAACTTTATTAAGTAATATCTTCAAAACGGAGCAACGTCATGATGAATGAACTACTGCATTTTGAAGACTTCAACATTTACAACATGTTAATAAGTCAGGAGAGTTGGGTTTTCACGTTAGGTGCCCTTTAAAAACATTTGATGAATGTAGGATTGATGTGAAATATATTTATGATTCTACTGACTCCTTTAAGAAACATCTTAAGACGTTTTTATTTGTTCAGGCTTTTCCTTAATTTTCTGGAATTCCTGTTGTGTTATCAGTTTTATCTTGACCTTTAAAATATATATTTTATTGAATATTGTTTTGATTGTTTAAGCGCTTTGTGACCCTGGTCTGGAAAAGCGCTATACAAATAAAAATGACTTACTTACTTACTTACTTACTTATAAAAATATATTTACTTAATTAAATCAAAAGGATAATTTCTAAAAAGAAAACAAAATAGAACACGTCTAAATAGACAGACGTCTATGTAAAGCAAATTTTCTCAACTACTTGAAGCGAATGTAAAAAAGAATCTTAAAAAGCATAAATAAATAAATAAAGCATAAAGCATAAATTAAGGTAAGGTAGAATAAAGTTCTACCTTACCTTGTCTTAAATTAAAAACAAGACTGTTATGAAGCAAAATAAATAAATAATAAATACAGAAAAATAGTTTAGGTTAGGTAGAACTTTATTGATCCATCAGGAGGTCTCCTTCGGGAAATTGTTTTTTTTCTCCAAATTATCCACAGCAAATACAGCAATTTTTTCATTAAAGATAATCAAAATAAATCGAATTGCATTCGTACTACTTTTAAACACATAATTATTAGTCTTTTATATATATATTTTTATATTATTTTTATTTTAAAAGCACAAATAAAACAAACAAAGTAAAAAAAAAAAAACATGATTCATGTGTTATGAGGAAACACTCTCGTAATTCCACCACTTCCTGTAAACTCCTCCTTTGAAGTCGCCCTGTCATGTGACCCCTCCCCCCACCGTGATGTAACCGCTGACGACTTCCTGTGGGTGTTCTCCCTTCCCTTCCTCCCCCCTCCCTCCCCTCCTCCCTCTCTCTCTCCCCCACCATCCAGCTCGTCCGGTCGAGCCCAGCCAGCAGCAGCAGCCCGTGGGCGGGGAGGAGAGCAGCTCAGACATGGGCAACGCACAAAGGAAGCCCCACGGAAGAGGCGACGGGGGGCCGCACTGCGAGCCCGGAAACTCCCACCACCACGGCCCGTCGAGGGGCAAGGCTGACAAGTACCGGGTCCCCTCCGCCGCCGCGGACGGGGTCACCAACGGCACCGGGAAGAGGGGCTCGACGGCGGCGGCGGCGGCGGCGGACCCGAAGAGTCCCGGAGAGCAGACGAGGAGGAAGAGCGCGGATCTGGACGCGCCGTGCGGGGCTCTTCCGCCGCCGCTGTCCCGCCTGAAGAACGAGGGGAACCTGCTGTTCAAGAACGGACAGTTCGCCGACGCGCTGGGGAAATACTCGCTCGCCATCCAGGGCTACACGGACTCAGGCGAGTATCTCACACCTGCTCCTCCTCCGGGGGACTGACCTCTCCGGGGTTCAGACTCGACCTTGATGCGGGGACTTGATGCTGCTGCTCACCGTGATTTGAGACTTAAGCCTCTCAGGTTCGGCCCCGGGTCATGTGACCCTGGAGGAGGGAACGAGTCGCTGACGGGTTGGTTCTGTAAGGGGTGGATGATGGAGGTGCGACAGTTTCTCTCCTGCGGGTCTAAAGGTTAAACAACATAACGACCAGAAGGTTTTATGGCCTGGATCACTGTCTAGTTCATTTTTTAACAACAATCAGTTTTGTAAAAGCAACCATTAAAATACAACAAACATGGTGGAGAAATGTAAACAAATGAGGAAACGTAGAAGAAGAAGAAGAAGGTTAAGTTAAAGTGATATAACTGGACAATTTGATGGATGGAATTTGTTGATCTACTGACTCCTTTAAGAAACATCTTAAGACGATTTTATTTGTTCAGGCTTTTCCTTGAATTTCTGGAACTCCTGTTGTGTTATCAGTTTTATCTTGACCTTTAAAGTATATACTTTATTGAATATTGTTTTGATTGTTTAAGCGCTTTGTGACCCTGGTCTGGAAAAGCGCTATATAAATAAATATTACTTACTTACTTACTTAGTTACTTACAATGTTTTTAGCTCACTGCAGATAAGGACACTTTTTATTTATTTTTTAGTTCACAAATGATCTTGTCTCTAACCCTGTGAATGAAACCAGTGTCTGGTACTGGTGCATCACTGCAGATACCATCAGCTGAAATGTTGAAGAACCTGTGTTTAGAGAAAGCGTGTAAAAGTCCTGGAGTAAAATGTTAGTTTTTTTTAAAACACGAGTCTTATAACTGATGATAATAATGTGAGGAGATATAAAAAGATGCAGAAGAAAGTGACTTGAAAAAGGCCTGAGACTGATCGATTTACCCAAAAAATAAATCTTATCATGTGGTTAAAAGAATATAAGAAATGTGGAGGAGTTTTGTGTAAGCTTTATGTTAATTCAAAATTAAATAAAAAATATAATTTGTTTAACCAATAGAATGTAACGTAACTAACAAGTTTTAAATCTATTTTTACATGATTAAGTTTAAAGAAAAAAGCATGTGTTTTAAAAACTCATTAAATAGACAGATGCCTATCTTAAGCAAATCAAATAAATATTAAAAACATATAAGTATTTTATCGAGATTGGGAAAGTCAGTTGAAGTTTTCTGCAACCCTTTAGTTTAACCTAAAAAAAACAAACCTCAATAGAATAGAATGAATGTAATGGACTTTTAAATATATATTTCTCGATTCAATTAAAAAGTTTTAAAAAGCTTGATTCTAAAAAGAAAGTAGAACAGATTTACATAGAAAGATCAAATAATTTAACAATAGTATTTTATTGAGAAAAATGAAGTCGGTTGTCACGACTTTATCCATTCAAATACTGGTTTTGACTTTTTCATAGTTGCTGCCCCTAAAGAAAAATCCTTCCATCCTAACTGTCGTTTTGTTTGCTGCTGGTCCACAGGCCTGGACAGCCCGGACGACCTGTGCATCCTGTACTCGAACAGAGCGGCGTGCTACCTGAAAGATGGCAACAGTCAAGAATGTATACAAGACTGTACAAGGTGAGCCGGGGCGTGACGTGGGTGTAACCGGCCTTTCTCAATGTTCCTCCTGTCAACGTTGGTTTTTCTCTCCCAGAGGAACTGATTTAAGGTTTTGGGATCGTTGTGCAAATCTGATTATAAAGGATTTCAAAAACAGCCGTTGAACATGAACGGGGCTTATAAAAGCCGAGTGAACACACGACCAGATCATGTTTATACACATTCATCGCCCCTTGAGTGGATCTTTCCCTTCTGACTCATGGGTCTATTTATAACATCCAGATCTCTGGAGCTTCAGCCGTTCTCCCTAAAGCCTCTGCTGCGCCGGGCCATGGCTTATGAGTCGCTGGAGCGCTACCGTAAGGCCTACGTGGATTACAAGACCGTCCTGCAGGTCGACAGGAGCGTGCAGGCAGCACATGACAGCGTCAACAGGTATGTTCTTGAGCCTCCAGTCATGTCGAAATCACTCTTTTTGGAGCTTGAATATTCAGCTCCACTTATGCACCGACATTTCAATGCAGTAGAAGTCAGGTTTGTTATGACTTTTATTTAAAAAAAAAAACAGTGAAAGATTTGATACATAGTTACACAAAAATAACAACAGCTTCTTTAGTTGCCATTTAAAGGACACATCGGTTATACTTCATGGATAAAATAGGTGTTGATTACCGTATTATTATGACTATAAGGCGCACTGGAATTTATTCATGTTCCTGAAAAATCAACATTGTGCTTTTTTTATAATCTGGTGAATTTATTAATTCTAGTTGTTCACTGTAGTTACTGACCTGGAAACCAGTTTTATGTGGTACACAGCAACAGTCAACAGTGTCTAATACCACTTTTAAAGACACATCGCGATACTCCATGGTATTACTCTGCGAGGCTCCGTATTATTACTCCACAAGGATTTTTATGTAGTATTACTCCTCCAGTTCTGTAGTATTACTCTGCAAGGTTCCGTAGTATTACTACCAGAGAATCCATGGGATTACTCCGTGAGTCTCTGAAGTATTACTCCAAACTCTGTTGTATTAATGCTCAAAACTGAATTATTACTCCGCAAGACACCTCCATAGTATTAATCAGCGATACTCCTTAGTGAACTCCGCAAATTTCATACTATTTCTCCGCAACGCTCCATAGTAATACTTCAGGCTCCAAAGTATTAATTCGTAAAACTCCATAGTTTTACTCGACGAGAATCTGAAACATTTCTTCACAAGGCTCTGTAGTATTATTGGATGAGCCTTCATAGTATTCCTTGGCAAAACTTGGTTGTTTACTCGCCAAATTTCTCAGTATTACTCTGCAAGGCCCTGTAGTATTACTCTGTAAGACTGTGTAGTATTATGCTGCGTAACTCTGAAGTACTACTCCATCAGGCTCTAAACTGTTACACTGCAAGACTCCATAGTATTACTCCACGAGAATCTGAAGTATTTCT
Organism: Callionymus lyra; assembly: GCF_982586985.1. Taxonomy (NCBI): domain Eukaryota; kingdom Metazoa; phylum Chordata; class Actinopteri; order Syngnathiformes; family Callionymidae; genus Callionymus; species Callionymus lyra. Next base: position 9,724,989 of record NC_141830.1, read on the forward strand.
TCACAAGGCTCTATACTATTATTGGACAAGCCTTCATAGTATTAATTAGCAAAACCCAGTTGTTTACTCTACAAATTTCGCAGTATTACTCTGTGAGACACTGTGGTATTACTCCATGTGACTCTAAAGTATTACTCCACCAGGCTCCAGAACTAGTACTTTGAAAGACTCTGTAGTATTGGTCCACAAGACTTGCACCGCAAGGTCATTCAGAATGACCTGCGAAAAAGTCACGAATGATTCTTATGGCAATAAAGTTGCACACATTGTCAAAACATCCAATTAATCCAAAAAAGATGCGAAGATGTAAAAAAAAATACTGCTTCAAGATAAACATTTATAAAACAAATACACATGTATATCTACTGTATATCAAAACATCATTAAAACCTTTATGAAAATGTTTAAAATCAATAAACTAATAAAGATGGACTGTCCTCATTTTCTCAGACTAATAGGTGGCATGGGTTGCTTGATGGGAGGTTTCATTAAACTAGAAACCCAGAGGTTATATAGGAAAGAGCGCCATCTAGTGGGTGGTAAAAATGAGGGCAAGGCATCACAAAGCTTCATCACTAGAAATTATATCTCATAACAAAGTGGACTTGGAACTAGAGAAAATCAGTGTTTTTTATGTCAATAAAGTTTCATAAAGTATTTAGCAATACTGGAACCATTAGTTAAAAGAACAACATATATATATTTATATATATAAACTTGTATAAAAAAAAAAGAAGAGTCAAAAACTTAAATAAATAAGTAAGTGATGAAAGAAATATTTACTTGAAGGGTGAAAGCAGTAAATAAAGTATATCATAGACTATAATGAATACAAATGTATTCTGAATAAAATAAATTATTTAGCAGAGATGTATGGAATACCTTTAACATAAAGTGGTTTCACAGATTACACTTGAAAGCTAATTATGGCCGTCTGTCAGTTACATAACGGCAGCTAAGCAGGTCAGCGTGGGTTAATGACTGAAAAGACTGTATGGTTGTAAACGTTCACCTCTCTGTCCAGGATCACCAAGATGCTGATCGAACAGGATGGTCCGGACTGGAGGGAGAAACTGCCAGAGATCCCACTGGTCCCTTTGTCGGCCCAGCAGCATCCCAGAGAGGAGCCCGTCAGCGCCGAGGTCCTTCAGGCGAGAGCCGAGAAGGCGGCCAAGGATGCAGGTACGACTCCCAAAATACCCTCGGCGTTGAAATCACGTTGTTGCCGAAAGTCGGTCAAGGATTTTTGACATCTCCAATTATATTTTGTGGAAACTGTTTTTACGTCTTTGTAACATTTATCCAGCTGGCCAGATGGTTGTCTAAAAATCAACGTGGATTCATGTTCATGTTAAAATATGTTGTTCTTTAACGACGCCAATGTTTAAAAAAAGAGACAGAGATGATGGATGTCGACAAAACTATGATGAAGCTTCATGAAACAGTGTCATTATTTCCAGAGTCCACTAGATGGCGATCCCCGCGCTATTTTCCTCTTGTCTTAAAAAACGTTTCTAATGAAACATCACATCATTTTTAAACTGATGGCGCCACCTACTGACCTCTAAACAACATGGCACTGCTTCATGAAGCTTCATCAGACCACCAATAAAAGTAACGACTGAAACTGGAATTTCTTTGGTGAAAAAGAAAGATAATTATGATAAATTGATCCTGAAAGAATGAAAATACAATTTCAAAACAGACTGTTTCTACTGTCTAAGGTAAGGTAAGGTAAAACTTTATTGATTTGTTGAAATATGAAATTGTTTTTTACCAATAGCCAGCAATTTTTCATAAACAATAAAAAATAATACATAAAAAATAAAATAAGAAGAAGAACATAAAGAGGAAGAACAAGATGACACAATCTAAGTCTAAAGATAGTCTACTCACCTTATGTCGCCTAAGGGTTTGGATTATTTTCAGAGTAATCTGTTCCTTTTTAGAGTTATAGACAAAAATGTTCATAAATTTTAATCTAGCTTCTGTTGCTCAGTTGTCTTCGTCCAAAGAGACACTTAAAAACATCCAACATTCATACTGCTGCTATTTTTCCCAAACTATTTCTTGTCGAAACAAAGACGAAGACAACTAAGCTCCAGTCGCTACATTAAAATGAAAAAACATTTTTGTCTATAACCTTTTTAAAAGGAACAGATTAGTCTGAAAATAATCCCCTTAATCGACATGAGGGCGAGTAGAAAATGAGTTCAAATTAAACTAGAAGATTTTGGCCTTTTGGACAAACCTGATCTATTTTAAGAAGGTGGTTACAAATAAATAATAGTTTTATGTTTGATGAGTCAGTGTTGCCTCTAATCATGCGGCGTGTCAAAAACCAGCTACACACACGCTTGTGTTGGAATAAAAAAACTGCCCGCTGGCAGTCTTTCATCTCCCAGAAGACACTGCAGTGAATTGATTAGCCTTCCATGCTGACTGCTGACTTGACTCTGGCAACAGCCAACCTTCAGCACCTGATTTCAGGGTGTAAATACTGGAGTGCTCAGTCTGCAACTTACTGTTGTCCCTCCATGCTTGAATACCTTCATCACACGTCCAGTCTCCTGACTGTCTCTTTTTGGTTCCTGTTTCAGAGCGAAGGAGAGAATCCCGCTTTGCAGCTTTTAAGCAAGACGGGAATGAGTTTGTGAAAAAGGGCCAATTCCAGGAGGCTCTGGCAAAGTACACGGAATGCCTTAAACTGAAGCCAGAGGAGTGTGCGATCTACACCAACAGGTAAATACTTTTGTAACAAATGAGAACCTCAATTAAAGTGGCCATACGTGAGATTAAAAATGTTGTTTCTGGCTCCCTCCGGTGTCAGAACAGTGTCACTACAATGCTGTGGCCCGTACTTTGCGCAGCTGCCACACACTGCATGTACAAGTGTTTACAAAACAAGATAAAGCCTCTTGTTGTGTTGCTTTCTTTTTATATGATACGTTTCTGAGCCATTTCTTCAAAGCAGTTGGGTGGTCATGTGATACTCAGACTATCAGAGGGACAAAATGACTATTAAGCGCATTGGATCATAAGGCGCAATAAGCAAGTTCTTCATAGTATTCCTCAGTAGTACTGCAGAGCTTCGAGGAGTAATACTATAGAGTCCCCAGGAGTAATGCTACAGAGCCTCGAGGAGTAATACTACAGAGCCTCGAGGAGTAATACTACAGAGCTGCAAGGAGTAATAGTAAAGAGCCTCGAGTAGTAACACTACAGAGCCTTGAGGAGAAATACTACAGAGCCGCAAGGAGTGATACTACAGTGCCGCAAGGAGTAATACTACAGAGCCACGAGGAGTAATACTACAGAGCCTCGAGGAGTAATACTACAGCGCCTTGAGGAGTAATACTACAGAGCTGCGAGGAGTAATACTACAGAGCCTCGCGGAGTAATACTAGAGAGCCTCGAGGCGTAATACTACAGAGCCTCGAGGAGTAATAATACAGAGCCTCGTGGAGTAATACTACAAAGCCTCGAGGAGTAATACTGCAGAGTCTCAAGGAGTAATACTAGGGAACTTTGAGGAGCCTCGAGGAGTAATACTAGGGAGCCACGAGGAGTAATACTGCAGAGCCATGAGGAGTAATACTACAGAGCCTCGTGGAGTAATACTACAAAGCCTCGAGGAGAAATACTGCAGAGCCTGGAGGAGTAGTACTAGGGAACTTTGAGGAGCCTCGAGGAGTAATACTACGGAGCCTCGAGGAGTAATACTACGGAGCCTCGCGGAGTATTACTACAGAGCTGCGAGGAGTAATACTACAGAGTCTCGAGGCGTAATACTACAGAGCCTCGAGGAGTAATAATACAGAGCCTTGCAGAGTAATACTACAAAGCCTTGAGGAGTAATACTGCAGAGTCTCAGGGAGTAAAACTAGGGAACTTTGAGGAGCCTCGAGGAGTAATACTAGGGAGCCACGAGGAGTAATACTGCAGAGCCATGAGGAGTAATACTGCAGAGCCTTGAGGAATAATACTACAGAGCCTCGAGGAGTAATACTACAGAGCCTCGTGGAGTAATACTACAAAGCCTCGAGAAGAAATACTGCAGAGCCTGGAGGAGTAATACTAGGGGAATTTGAGGAGCCTGGAGGAGTAATACTACAGAGCCTCGAGGAGTAATACTACGGAACCTCGTGGAGTAATACTACAGAGCCGCAAGGAGTAATACTAGAGCCTCGAGGAGTAATACTAGAGAGCCGCAAGGATTAATACTACAGAGCCCCCAGGAGTAATACTACAGAGCCTCGAGGAGTAAAACTACAGAGCCTCGCGGAGTGATACTACAGAGCTCCCAGGAGTAATACTACAGAGCCTTGAGGAGTAATACTACAGAGCCTCGAGGAGTAATACTACAGAGCCTCAAGGAGTGATACTACAGAGCCTCGAAGAGTAATACTACAGAGCCTCGAGGAGTAATACTACAGAGCCGCAAGGAGTGATACTAGGGAACTTTGAGGAGCCTCGAGGAGTAATACTAGGGAGCCACGAGGAGTAATACTGCAGAGCCATGAGGAGTAATACTGCAGAGCCTTGAGGAATAATACTACAGAGCCTCGAGGAGTAATACTAGGGAGCCTCGTGGAGTAATACTACAAAGCCTTGAGGAGAAATACTGCAGAGCCTGGAGGAGTAATACTAGGGAACTTTGAGGAGCCTCGAGGAGTAATACTACAGAGCCACGAGGAGTAATACTACAGAGCCTCGAGGAGTAATACTACAGCGCCTTGAGGAGTAATACTACAGAGCTGCGAGGAGTAATACTACAGAGCCTCGCGGAGTAATACTAGAGAGCCTCGAGGCGTAATACTACAGAGCCTCGAGGAGTAATAATACAGAGCCTCGTGGAGTAATACTACAAAGCCTCGAGGAGTAATACTGCAGAGTCTCAAGGAGTAATACTAGGGAACTTTGAGGAGCCTCGAGGAGTAATACTAGGGAGCCACGAGGAGTAATACTGCAGAGCCATGAGGAGTAATACTACAGAGCCTCGTGGAGTAATACTACAAAGCCTCGAGGAGAAATACTGCAGAGCCTGGAGGAGTAGTACTAGGGAACTTTGAGGAGCCTCGAGGAGTAATACTACGGAGCCTCGAGGAGTAATACTACGGAGCCTCGCGGAGTATTACTACAGAGCTGCGAGGAGTAATACTACAGAGTCTCGAGGCGTAATACTACAGAGCCTCGAGGAGTAATAATACAGAGCCTTGCAGAGTAATACTACAAAGCCTTGAGGAGTAATACTGCAGAGTCTCAGGGAGTAAAACTAGGGAACTTTGAGGAGCCTCGAGGAGTAATACTAGGGAGCCACGAGGAGTAATACTGCAGAGCCATGAGGAGTAATACTGCAGAGCCTTGAGGAATAATACTACAGAGCCTCGAGGAGTAATACTACAGAGCCTCGTGGAGTAATACTACAAAGCCTCGAGAAGAAATACTGCAGAGCCTGGAGGAGTAATACTAGGGGAATTTGAGGAGCCTGGAGGAGTAATACTACAGAGCCTCGAGGAGTAATACTACGGAACCTCGTGGAGTAATACTACAGAGCCGCAAGGAGTAATACTAGAGCCTCGAGGAGTAATACTAGAGAGCCGCAAGGATTAATACTACAGAGCCCCCAGGAGTAATACTACAGAGCCTCGAGGAGTAAAACTACAGAGCCTCGCGGAGTGATACTACAGAGCTCCCAGGAGTAATACTACAGAGCCTTGAGGAGTAATACTACAGAGCCTCGAGGAGTAATACTACAGAGCCTCAAGGAGTGATACTACAGAGCCTCGAAGAGTAATACTACAGAGCCTCGAGGAGTAATACTACAGAGCCGCAAGGAGTAATACTGCAGAGTCTCAGGGAGTAAAACTAGGGAACTTTGAGGAGCCTCGAGGAGTAATACTAGGGAGCCACGAGGAGTAATACTGCAGAGCCATGAGGAGTAATACTGCAGAGCCTTGAGGAATAATACTACAGAGCCTCGAGGAGTAATACTACAGAGCCTCGTGGAGTAATACTACAAAGCCTCGAGAAGAAATACTGCAGAGCCTGGAGGAGTAATACTAGGGGAATTTGAGGAGCCTGGAGGAGTAATACTACAGAGCCTCGAGGAGTAATACTACGGAACCTCGTGGAGTAATACTACAGAGCCGCAAGGAGTAATACTAGAGCCTCGAGGAGTAATACTAGAGAGCCGCAAGGATTAATACTACAGAGCCCCCAGGAGTAATACTACAGAGCCTCGAGGAGTAAAACTACAGAGCCTCGCGGAGTGATACTACAGAGCTCCCAGGAGTAATACTACAGAGCCTTGAGGAGTAATACTACAGAGCCTCGAGGAGTAATACTACAGAGCCTCAAGGAGTGATACTACAGAGCCTCGAAGAGTAATACTACAGAGCCTCGAGGAGTAATACTACAGAGCCGCAAGGAGTGATACTAGGGAACTTTGAGGAGCCTCGAGGAGTAATACTAGGGAGCCACGAGGAGTAATACTGCAGAGCCATGAGGAGTAATACTGCAGAGCCTTGAGGAATAATACTACAGAGCCTCGAGGAGTAATACTAGGGAGCCTCGTGGAGTAATACTACAAAGCCTTGAGGAGAAATACTGCAGAGCCTGGAGGAGTAATACTAGGGAACTTTGAGGAGCCTCGAGGAGTAATACTACAGAGCCTCGAGGAGTAATACTACGGAGCCTCGAGGAGTAATACTACAGAGCCTCGAGGAGTGATACTACAGAGCCTCAAGGAGTAATACTACAGAGCCTTGAGGATTGATACTACAGAGCCCCCAGGAGTAATACTACAGAGCCTCGAGGAGTAATACTACAGAGCCCCCAGGAGTAATACTACAGAGCCTCGAGGAGTAATACTACAGAGCCTTGAGGAGTGATACTACAGAGCCTCGAAGAGTAATACTACAGAGCCTCGAGGAGTAATACTACATAGCCGCAAGGAGTGATACTAGGGAACTTTGAGGAGCCTCGAGGAGTAATACTGCAGAGCCATGAGGAGTAATACTGCAGAGCCATGAGGAGTAATACTGCAGAGCCTTGAGGAATAATACTACAAAGCCTTGAGGAGAAATACTACGGAGCCTCGAGGAGTAATACTACGGAGCCTCGAGGAGTAATACTACGGAGCCTCGAGGAGTAATACTACAGAGCCTTGAGGAGTGATACTACAGAGCCCCCAGGAGTAATACTAGGGAGCCACAATGAGTAATACTACAGAGACTCAAGGAGTAATACTACAGAGCCTTGAGGATTGATACTACAGAGCCCCCAGGAGTAATACTACAGAGCCTTGAGGAGTAATACTACAGAGCCCCCAGGAGTAATACTATATAGCTGCAAGGAGAAATACTACAGAGCATTGAGGAATAATACTACAGAGCCTCACGGAGTAATACTACAGAGCCTTGAGGAGTAATACTACATAGCCACGAGGAGTAATACTACAGAGCCTTGAGGAATAATACTACAGAGCCTCGCAGAGTAATACTACAGAGTCTCGAGGAGTAATACTACAGAGCCACGAGGAGTAATACTACAGAGCCTCGCGGAGTAATACTACAAAGCCTCAAGGAGAAATACTGCAGAGCCTGGAAGAGTAATACTAGGGAACTTTGAGGAGCCTCGAGGAGTAATACTACAGAGCCCGAGGAGTAATACTACAGAGCCTTGAGGAATAATACTACAGAGCCTCGCGGAGTAATACTACAGAGCCTCGCGGAGTAATACTACAGAGCCTCGAGGCGTAATACTACAGAGCCTCGAGGCGTAATACTACAGAGCCTCGAGGCATAATACTACAGAGCCTCGCCGAGTAATACTACAAAGCCTCGAGGAGTAATACTGCAGAGCCTCAAGGAGTATTACTAGGGAACTTTGAGGAGCCTCGAGGAGTAATACTAGTGAGCCACGAGGAGTAATACTGCAGAGCCACGAGGAGTAATACTACAGAGCCGCTAGGAGTGATACTAGGGAACTTTGAGGAGCCTCGAGGAGTAATACTAGGGAGCCACGAGGAGTAATACTGCAGAGCCATGAGGAGTAATACTGCAGAGCCTTGAGGAATAATACTACAGAGCCTCGAGGAGTAATACTAGGGAGCCTCGTGGAGTAATACTACAAAGCCTTGAGGAGAAATACTGCAGAGCCTGGAGGAGTAATACTAGGGAACTTTGAGGAGCCTCGAGGAGTAATACTACAGAGCCTCGAGGAGTAATACTACGGAGCCTCGAGGAGTAATACTACAGAGCCTCGAGGAGTGATACTACAGAGCCTCAAGGAGTAATACTACAGAGCCTTGAGGATTGATACTACAGAGCCCCCAGGAGTAATACTACAGAGCCTCGAGGAGTAATACTACAGAGCCCCCAGGAGTAATACTACAGAGCCTCGAGGAGTAATACTACAGAGCCTTGAGGAGTGATACTACAGAGCCTCGAAGAGTAATACTACAGAGCCTCGAGGAGTAATACTACATAGCCGCAAGGAGTGATACTAGGGAACTTTGAGGAGCCTCGAGGAGTAATACTGCAGAGCCATGAGGAGTAATACTGCAGAGCCATGAGGAGTAATACTGCAGAGCCTTGAGGAATAATACTACAAAGCCTTGAGGAGAAATACTACGGAGCCTCGAGGAGTAATACTACGGAGCCTCGAGGAGTAATACTACGGAGCCTCGAGGAGTAATACTACAGAGCCTTGAGGAGTGATACTACAGAGCCCCCAGGAGTAATACTAGGGAGCCACAATGAGTAATACTACAGAGACTCAAGGAGTAATACTACAGAGCCTTGAGGATTGATACTACAGAGCCCCCAGGAGTAATACTACAGAGCCTTGAGGAGTAATACTACAGAGCCCCCAGGAGTAATACTATATAGCTGCAAGGAGAAATACTACAGAGCATTGAGGAATAATACTACAGAGCCTCACGGAGTAATACTACAGAGCCTTGAGGAGTAATACTACATAGCCACGAGGAGTAATACTACAGAGCCTTGAGGAATAATACTACAGAGCCTCGCAGAGTAATACTACAGAGTCTCGAGGAGTAATACTACAGAGCCACGAGGAGTAATACTACAGAGCCTCGCGGAGTAATACTACAAAGCCTCAAGGAGAAATACTGCAGAGCCTGGAAGAGTAATACTAGGGAACTTTGAGGAGCCTCGAGGAGTAATACTACAGAGCCCGAGGAGTAATACTACAGAGCCTTGAGGAATAATACTACAGAGCCTCGCGGAGTAATACTACAGAGCCTCGCGGAGTAATACTACAGAGCCTCGAGGCGTAATACTACAGAGCCTCGAGGCGTAATACTACAGAGCCTCGAGGCATAATACTACAGAGCCTCGCCGAGTAATACTACAAAGCCTCGAGGAGTATTACTAGGGAACTTTGAGGAGCCTCGAGGAGTAATACTAGTGAGCCACGAGGAGTAATACTGCAGAGCCACGAGGAGTAATACTGCAGAGCCTCGAGGAGTAATACTGCAGAGCCTTGAGGAGTAATACTACAGAGCCTTGAGGAGTAATACTACAAAGCCTCATGGAGTAATACTACAGTGCCTTGCAGAGTAATACTACGGAACCTCAAGGAATAATACCACAGAACCCCAAAGGATAATACTATCTAGTCTCGAGGAGTAATACTATGGTACCTGGATGAGTTATATTAGGAAGCATTTGTCTTAAAAAACTGATTTTTGAGCGCTGTAGCATTAATGTCATGTCCTCCATGTCTCCTGCATGTTCTTCACAAAACAGAGGCTGGATTGTTGACTTTGTTGCGGCGGAAACTGACATCTCCTATTGTGTGTTAGTGTTTGTCGAGCTCCGTTCACAGGAAAGACGGGTCTGAACAAAAAAACATGCTTTTGATCGTTCAAAGGCACCTCAAAAATAATCAAATACCATTCATGCTTCATTTACGTCAGCGGTCATCAACCCTTTTTACAGATAAAAACAGACAAAAAAAATGATATAGCTGTTGTATTCTACTCTTTTTCACTAGTTTACAGGTTTATTTTTTTAGTAAACTCGACTGAAACGAGCGTCTTGACGAGTCAAGACTCATAAATGAATGTTTTCTCTGTGAAACCCACTAACAAATGCCTTACGTGGGTTGGGGATGAAAAATATGAGGACAATTCTGTATTTCTCCCCTGAAAGTTGCCAACTGCAGAGAATTTAAATGATTTTATATCATTTGTTTTCCTTAACGTAGCACATGGAACACTTTGGGAACCACTAGTCCAGAGTTCCTGCTGTCGTCGTTAAATTATTCTTGTCTACCACCCACTCGTTAAAGCACACTCTTACAACGACAGCTGCTGTGTAGGTGTTTGTATTGGCAAAAATATGCTGATACGATCCAGGGACGATAATACGATATATTGTGATACTGTAGTAACAAGGACATATTTGTAGTATTGTCCGAGTACATGACGCTGGTGGCGTTGGGATTCTTATGGTGTGTTCCAGTTCATTTAAAAGCTGCTGTGGTCAACTGTATCCTCTTGACCTCAGTTATTGCAGGGTTCTCACAGGATTTCATTGTAGCTTTAGCTGCGGAGGACGTGATGACTGCTGCCATCTAGTGGCCGGAGCCTCGAGGATAATTACTGCAGAGCCTGCAGGAGTAAAACTAGGGAACTTTGAGGAGCCTCAAGGAGTAATACTACAGAGCCTCGAGGAGTAATACTACAGAGCCTCGAGGAGTAATACTACAGAGCCGCGAGGAGTAATACTACAGAGCCGCGAGGAGTAATACTAGGGAACTTTGAGGAGCCTCGAGGAGTAATACTACCGAGCCCGAGGAGTAATACTAGGGAACTTTGAGGAGCCTCGAGGAGTAATACTACAGAGCCCGAGGAGTAATACTACAGAGCCGCGAGGAGTAATACTACAGAGCCGCGAGGAGTAATACTACAGAGCCGCGAGGAGTAATACTACAGAGCCGCGAGGAGTAATACTACAGAGCCGCGAGGAGTAATACTACAGAGCCTCGAGGAGTAATACTACAGAGCCTCGAGGAGTGATACTACAGAGCCGCGAGGAGTAATACTACAGAGCCGCGAGGAGTAATACTACAGAGCCGCGAGGAGTAATACTACAGAGCCTCGAGGAGTAATACTACAGAGCCTCGAGGAGTAATACTACAGAGCCTCGAGGAGTAATACTACAGAAGCTTGAGGAGTAATACACAGGATTTCCATGTAGCTTTAGCTGCGGAGGACGTGATGACTGCTGCCATCTAGTGGCCGGAGGTTTAATCGCAACAGAGAAATGAGCAAACTTTGTAGATATTTGCTTTTTATTTGTAACTAAAAATATGCCGTTTTTTAAATATTTTATACAGACTTTATTGGAATGTAAACCATAGAGATCTAAATAAAATATAACTGGAAGCGTATCTCTTTTCTAACATCGGTGCAGTGCTGCTGAATATTCAGCCTGAGGTTCTGGGATGAAAGTTTCCATCTGTATGTTTGGTAAGAAAGCTGATCCACAGACCTGTGTGTCCGCAGAGCTCTGTGCTACTTGAAGCAGGACAGGTTCGCTGAGGCCAAAGACGACTGTGACGCAGCACTGAGGCTGGAGCCAGCGAACAAGAAGGCCTTCTACCGGCGAGCCATGGCCAATAAAGGCCTGAAGGTGAGGAGCTCTCGTTGTTAACTGACACATGTTATGTGTGGAGCTGGTGTCGACACACGAGCGGTCGTTTGCTGCTTGTTCCCTGACTGGTTTTATCTCGGACAGGACTACCAGGCCTGCAGGGCCGACCTTGAGGAGGTGCTGCAGCTGGATCCCGGCGTGCAGGAGGCGAGGACGGAGCTGGAGGAGGTGACGACTCTGATCCAACAAGACAAACCTTCACCGGGCAAATCCAGGAAGGTCGTTCCCATCACTGAGGTAGACAATGAAAAAAATCTCTCAGAAGTGATTTGACTTTTTTTTATACCATGTTGGGTTTTGATATTTTTCTCCATTTTTTTTCATAGTTTGTGTAATGATTGGTTTAATTTGACATTATAAATTAGGATTAACATTTTAAAGATGCTCTTCGCTACAGGAGAGTCACATGACCATCTGGCTGCTTCCCTGAAGTGGGTCAGAGACGATGTTTTTCATATGAAGATAAAATGGGAAAACGAATTGAAACGTTGTAGGTATCAACAGAGACTTTATTGAATTTGCAGTAACACTGTTCTAACACCGGAGGGAGCCAGACTTGCATGTTTCAGTCTTACATGTTGTGGCTTTAACAATCAGATTCAATTATCATTATTTTGTTTGTTTTTTACTGGAATTATCATTTGTTTAAATGTTTCAAAATATATATAAATAAACATTTATTTGTGTTCATTGTATTGCCATATGTGATACAATGATCTTCTTATTATCGTATACTTTTTAAATAACAGTTGGAATGTGTGTAACAATGAAATGCATTATAAAGAAAAAAAAACAGTGTTTCAGGGAATGATTATTTAGTAAAAAATATTATTTTTCAACATTCCAGATGCGATTTTCACTTTCTTTTTTGTTTGTATTGATTTAATTTTGATATGATGATCATTTTGATTGTTTTATTAAAGTTTAGCTTTAACATGATCATTTTTAACCATCCTTTTTTACAATCAATGTTTTAAGAATCAAATGTTCTCGCTATGTTTCTTTATTTTTCTCACAGTTCAGTTTTTTTAAATCTGTATTTCACCGAAAACTGATTGCCGCTAATAAGTTGGTGAAGTTTGGTAGAAGATGGACTCACTGTGGTCTCCTCAGGTGGACAGCTCCAGAGAAGCGTCTCCACCTCCAGACAGCAGGACGGACGACGTCTCCATCAACCTTCATCCCAGCAACGCCTACGAGTTCGGTCAGGCTTTGAACGCGGCGCACAGCGGCGGCAACATGGCCGCCTGCGCGCAGATACTGTCCAACACGGCCCCCGAGAAGCTCCCGCAGCTCCTGAGCAAACACCTGGACGCATCCATCCTGCTTTTCATCATGCAGGCGTTGGACTCTCACTTGATGGACCAGAACCCAGACCTGGTTTACAGACACCTCAACCATCTGCACACTGCTGGCCGGTTCTCGGTATGTTTTTCAGCGTTTTTTTTTTTTTTCCGAGCATGAAAAAATGTTTTCATCTTAATATTGTATTTTAACAAGAAATATCCTAAAAGATAAACGTACAATTTAAAGCAATAATGAACTCACCAGAATTAACCATAAAAACGGAAATAATGATAATAATACATGTAAATATTTAATTCATTACTATTTTCTAAATGAATTGACTCCAAAAAGTGCCGTCAGAATAATACACAGTATTAGTATAAATGTTATTGTTTCGTTATTTTTAAATAATGGAACCCAATCATTTCTGTTTTTAATGAATTATTTATTGAATTTCTAAAAAAGGTTGAATTTAGAAAATACATTTTTCGAATTATTGGACTTAGTTTATCAAACTCTATGTGTAAAAATAAATATATATATATTAATTTTGAAAATGTTCCAACTTTTCAAGTCAACAAAAAACATTTTTTTGAGCATTTTAATACATAAATATTGTATTCAATTATTAATTTTTAATATGTGTAATGCTTAAAATGTTCAAATGTAAAATTTAACCATTCAATATTTTTGATGACATATATGACCCACGTTATGGTTGTTGTTTTCGAAGGTGCATCGTAAAGGTGGCCTTGAGTGTCTTTAAATAAAGTGTATCATTATTTAAAATCACCCGTCAGAAATAAATCTACTGCTGACCTTGTTGGGTCCACATTCAAAGAATGTTGTCCGGGTCTTTCCGGTGTTTAACGGAGTAAATGTGTGTTTTGGTTCAGGTGGTTCTGGTGCTGCTGGAGAAGGACAAACATGCTCAGATGGCTCAGATGTTCGATCGGTTGTCTGCGGTGAAAAGCACCGAGTTCACCAGGAACGACGTCCAGAATTTGGCCGCCAAGTACCAAGTCCAGGCTTGACTCGGACCCGGTCCTGGACCTGCTGCATGAACCCCCCCCCCCTGCCCTCGCCCTTCTCAGATCTATGCAAAGCACTGTACATCTCAGAAGTTAATGTATATTTTTGGCTCATTTTGCTCCGAATATTTACTTTTGTACCTGCGATCTCCATCGGCTGCAAGAGGCAGGAAGTCGAACACATGAGGGACACGATGAGGTTTGACTGAAAGATGCTCAGAACTTTATGAACTGTATGTTTGGGCTGGTGAAGCTTCACGAAGCCTCTGTTATGGCACCTCTCTGCTCCATCAGCTTTCAACAACTTTTTAAAAAAAAAAGGAAACATCTAATGACTTTTAGAACTGAGAGCGCCACCTACTGAGCTTTATTTTTATTTAATTTTTAAAGATTCTTTGTGAAGCTTCACCAGCGCCTCAGTACACTGGAGATATTTTTAGGATCGTATCAAGTCGGTTGTGTTGGATCCATGAATCAAATATACCCAAAAGACGTCTTTTTTGTTTCTTTTGGGATGATTAAGTTATTGTGACGCACTTGTGTATAAAAAAAAGATTGCCAAAAAAAACGAAACTAAACGACAATAATTTAACAATGAATCATGAGATAAACATTTTCTTTTTGATTGTCTTCCAGGAAATAGACGAATTTATTTTAACATTCCTTTGACATCATGTTTGTTTCATGGTTTGTTTTGATGAATGTAAGAGAGATCGAAGGGTGGAATGTCTGCTCGATTTGTCGTGACGTTCTGCCTGATATGATACGGAAGTGCGACAAGACGTCACGTGTTTGGGAAACAAAAAAAAAATAAACTTGGAAGATATTTCGTAGAATTTTTTTTTCTCAAGAGTCCTTGAGCGTGACTCCATTATTGGATTCTGTTTAGTATACAACTTTATTGATACTGATCCGTAATAGCGAGATAACAGATCATGGTTCGATTGGACAAGCCCGCTGCCAGTTAGAAATTTAACCAATGAATGGCTTTCTTGCTCATAAGGGCCGCCCATTGAGTGAGTGAAATGAGATTTCATTGGACCAGACGCTGTTGATGCGTCTGCGCTGGCGAGAACCCGGAAGAAGAAACGAAATAATTTTGCTGAGCTTTGGACTTTCCTGTAACGATGAACATTGTTGTATAAATGTTTATATATGTTATTAAACATCAAAACATTACTTTGCGAGAATGACGTCTAGATTTGTTTTTGAAAAAGTTGCTTAAAATTGGCGTAGAATAGTGACAGAGCAAATTGGAATTGATGAAAAATGAAAAGACAATATTGGAATAGAAGACAAAGAGTTGACGTATAAAAATGAGCAATAATAAATATAAAAAAAAACTGTCAATAAACATATTTAAGTAATCTAATGTGTTTTCTTTCCACACAATATTTAATTACGATGTTTCAATGCTCATCCTTTGATTTCTCTTCATCGTGGAATGTTTTTGCTCTAAAAATAGTATTTAAGACGTCGAGATAAAAAGTTGGACATTTAATTTTTGGCCACACATTTAAATTTCTTTCCTAAGAGAATCCTTAAGATTTATGGCTGAAAATGTCACTTATTCTTTGATTTATTTATTCATTTAAAAACTTTTTAAACAGATAAAGATTAATTTATTTAAAATCAAAGCAGACACGTCTACGAAGTGATTTCCGATATAAAGTAAGTAAGTAATTGTTTATTTATATAGCGCTTTTCCAGACCAGGGTCACAAAGCGCTTAAACAATCAAAACAATATTCAATAAAGTATATACTTTAAAGATCAAGATAATACTGATAACACAACAGGAGTTCCAGAAAATCAAGGAAAAGCCTGAACAAATAAAACCTTCTTAAGATGTTTCTTAAAGGAGTCAGTAATATAAAGAGATATTTCGTCTGATAGTTTCAATGTCACAAAAACAAAAACAACATTTGTCTGATTTTTTTTATTTTCCGATATGCATTTATACGCATACATTAAAGCAAATTACCAAACAAATGTACAAATACCAAATGCCATTTTGCAACTGTATCTGGCACTAGTGTTAAAATCTGGATTTAGACATTTTGGTGATTAATGAGGAAAACGGGGCAGAAGAAGAACCAAAAAAAAAAAAGGGGCCGCAGCATCATTCACAACAAAAGTGTTGAATTCTCTTACAGACCTGCGTCAGATACTATTCACGCTGTTCTCCGCTGCACCGTAGACGCTGCAAGTCTATTTAGAAGGACCACAATCCAGTTCAGGACTTGTGGCCGGTGTCGTCGAGTGATAGCGGCGAGTGTTTTCCTGCGGTGTTGTCATAGTGACGCGGCTGCGACTGTGTCCGCGGGTGACAGACGAGTGGCATAAGAGCTAACAAGAGCCTGAGTGCGGTCTTTGGTAGGCAATTGAGAAGTCTTCATTTACCAAAGAGTCTCGGTCTGTGAGTGAGTGAGCGGACGCACTAGTTCACGAGTGATTTAAACGAGCTAGTCTTGAAGACACGGCGGAGAGAGAGACACAAACAGAGTAGCTTCTTAAAGGCACCATGAGTAAACGAAAACTAAAGAAACAATATCAAAGTCCTCTCTTGCTCAGTGAGGAGAAACCACCAGCCGGAATAAATCGCGGTTCGACGTTTTCTTTTTTGTCAAGAGATTTGACCAAATCACGACGTAAAAGAATAATCTCCACAAACCCTGCCAGAGACCAGTGGAACCCACTGATCATCGGATCTCTGAACCACTGAAGACTTTTTTTTGTCTACGACTCTAAACTCGCACAGACTGACCTCCTCCACCAGAGTGTAGATGGTAAAAACTAATCCAGTTCAGTGCCAAAAACTTTTTTCGGATGTAAGGTTGAGGATAAAAAAAATAATAATTAGATTTCAATTGAAAAAAGAATGCACAGATGGAGGGGGAACTCATCTGGTTCGAGTCATATTGCCTGGTCCCTGTTAGAAGGTAACCTCTGGAAAAACGTGAACCCCTGCAGGAGCGTCCACGGTCGAGATCGAAAAATCAAACAAAACTGGCACAGTGGTTTCATCTCAGCTTGCGGGGGGGACGCGTCAGCAGCTGGTCCTCTCGGGGGAGGGAGCAAAGGTGGACGTCAGATGTCCGTCTGTATGCAGGAGTTCTTCAGCTGCTGCTGCGGCGGCGGCGGCGGCTGGTGGTCCGTGTTGTTGTTGGACTCCTTCAGCAACTGCCCCGTGTAGCTGAGAGAGTCCGGCTCGGCGGGACACACCAGGTTGACATTCTCTTCTGTGATGAAGCAAAGGGGCGACAGCTCCGCCCCCGGGTCCAGGGAGGAGGTGGGCGAGTGCGGGGCGACGACGCCCCCTTGTGGGGGGGAGGAGGAGGCGGAGGCGGAGGACGCCGGGCAGGTCTCCAGCCGGTCGTTCTCCACCTCGGGCAGCGGGCTGACGGTGGCGAAGCGCGTGTGGTAGTCGCCGCCGCCGCCGGAGCCGTGGCTGCAGGACGTCTTCATGCTCTCCAGGTCGGAGCAGCTGAACTCGGAGAAGTGGCTGGAGTGCGAGTCGGCCACCGACGGCAGACTCCCGCTCAGGGACGGGGAGTCGAACTCGGAGGAGTTGGTGCTGCGCTGTTCCAACAGCTGCGCGTCCATGTCCTCGCGGGTCTCGTTGATCTTGGTGCCGGCGCTGCCCTTCTTGCGCAGCTTCCCTTTGCTCTTCTTCCCGCCCGAGCCGGTGGAGGAGGAGCAGGAGGTCTCCTTGGACCACTTGGAGGACGCTCCCTTGCCCTCGGAGGAGGCGCAGCCGCTGGAGGAGCAGGTCCAGCTGCAGCGTCCGGCGTGTCCGCAGTCGTCGACGCTGCTGCTGCCGCTGTGATGCCTCAGCTTACAGGGTTTGGACTCGATGTCAACCTGAACCTCCACACTGTTGCCGTCCCTGTGGTGACAGGAAATTGACTTTGAATTCAACGTAAAATTACATTTTTTTTAAACTGTGTATTAAAAGTAAACTTACAAGCCCTTTGATAGTGGATAATAATTCTGAAATTTTCATATTATAAATGATAAAAGTCTTAATTCTTACATCTGCAATTAAAAAACAAACTTATTTATTTTTTGGACCAGAAAACATCGAGGAAAATTGTCATTTACGATGGGGTGTTGGAAAATACCAATACACCGACACGTCACAATACTCTTTTTTACAATACTGCATCCATTGTTCTTTCAGTTTTAATAAAATTAATATTCATGTCATTTTTTTCTTTTTGTTTGAACTTCCGGCCACTAGATGGCAGAGGTCATTACATCTCCTGCATCTTAACTAACAATTAAATCCTGTGAGATCCCAGTGATGACTGAGGATGAGAGGATACAGTCGACTCCAGCAGCTTTTAAAGCTGATGTTTATAGATATTTTTGGTTTCAAAACAAATGAAAGCAGTTACGACTTCATCAAGAGTCATGTGGTCTGTAAATTCTGCAACACAAGAGTCAAGTACTCGACAATACTACAAATATATCCTTGTTACTACAGTATCACTATATATCGTATCGTTGCCTCTGTATCGCGGTAGGTATCGTTTCACCAGATTCTTGACAATAAACATCACTAAGGTTTGAGGGGTTAAAAAATGAATCTGCTTTATGAAAATTACATTAGGAAAAATAATACTAATTAAGTAAAGTAATTAATCTAGTGGAGAACAAATACGCACCTATGTGTATTTTTATTTTTATTGTATAGTTTGTCCTAGCATTTAAATCTTTATGTTGGTCTTTTGACTTCACGTGTCAGATCCAACACTCCTACAGTGAAGGGTGGTTTGGACTCGTACCTGTCAGAAGGCATGTGTGCGTTAAGAATGGAACCAGCCATTGCTTTGGTGCTAGCGTTGTCACTGATTGTACCAAGACTGACGGTGCCGGACTCCCCGCTCAGACTGCAGCGGTCCTTCTGCACATCAGCCTGCACCTCCATCCTGAAACCATGAGACGTGTAAGAAGCTCTTCGTGTCAAGACACGAATCCATCCCAAGATCTCCTCTCACGCTTCGCACCTGCTTAGGTAATTGACCATGGCGCTGCCGGACAGACTGCCGGTGATGCTGGCTCCGGCCAGGGCCATGGTGGAGGCGGTCTCGCTCAGGTTGTCCCTGATGGCTCCCAGTCGGTCCATTTGGCTGCCACTGGCACTCAGGCTGCCGGTGAGCCCACCAACACTTCCTTCGCCTATACTTGGGTTGTTCCGCGTATCTGCCACCGATGTGGTGTCTAGAACAAAATACAAATGATGGAAATATAATTCACACATCTCAGGCAAAGTAGGATGTTTCAAACTCAGGACCAGGTCAAAGTCCAGTGTTTCAAGTCACCTCATGGGGCCCAGAGCTTTAAACTCGATAGCAGTCTAACAAAAACTAAATTACCCACAATGCATCTTTATAACATGGCACTTACACACTCAAATCCATTGATTATCCTAAGAAAATTAAAATAAAATAGACATCTCGCCTTAGATATCAATGCTTCACTTACTGAACTGATTTAATGTTGCACAAAACGCTTAAAAATAAGTAAAAATGTTGGTAAACTACGAAGCCGCACTACAAGGCTCCCTAGTGTTACATAAAATGCCTTGCCTTAAGTAATATTACGAAGCCGCAGTAAATCATGTTGTAATTTATGAAAATGTTAAACCCTGCATAAACACTTATTTAGGAATACAACTGATTTTTATCATTTAACAATCGCTCATAAAATCTTGTAAGTCGTCGCTGACAAAACCTTTATTGACACCACAGTGTAAACCGCCTGAATCCTACATCACATGACCAAGACCTACACGCCTCATTGATCAAAAGCAGCTTTGTGTCGGCTGCAGGCATGTACATACAGTATTATAGTGACATAAATGTGGAGAACAGGAAAAAAATGCTGTATAGGAGAAAGTTAATTAAATGGAGCTTTGTGATAAAAAAAAAAAGTGTTGAAGTGATCGAGAGCAAGTCAATGCTTACCTGTGGCAGCTGCCCCACTGCCAACGTTCATGTCGTTCTCATCGTCAAACTCGATCCGGACGCCTTTGCCATTTCCTGCAGAAACGCCGCATCCTCCACTGCGGCACAACGAGATGGGTACCACACCGTAGACGTAGGCCAGCATGATGGGGACCCCGATGCCTTTGAGAAACCAGCACATTTTACAACTCCAAGTTTACAAAAGCAGTAAAACCCATTAATATAAACTGGGCTTTTTAAAATGGCTTAAATCATAGGATATTAAGTAATCCTAGAAAAAAGGCTGAAAACACCATTTAAAAAAAAATGCTTTAAGGAGAAAGTTGTAAAATGAATTCGTCTGTTTCATTTAAAAAAAAAAAGCAATAAACTGAATCTTCAAACAAACATGTTGTACTGAGTCAAGACAAATAGTACTGTGTCAATAAGGAGGAGAAACTGACCGACAGTGACGGCAGCAACCACAGGAGACACGATGACGGACAGAGTCACGCCACCAGCGATCACCAGGTTTCGTTTGTGGTTGGAGATATCTTTGCCCTCATAGCGGTTATGGATCTGGCAATGAGAACAGAGTTACATAACTGTGTCTCGCTAACAGAAAAGAGAGGTTCCAATTTACATTATTTTAAAAATATATAAAAAACAGACAAAGAGAGAAATGAGATGCAAACATAACTTGTACCCGTTTATGTAATACATAATGTATGAATTTTCATTTAACATTTGTGCAGCTGTTGAAATACCCAATTTGAAACGTAGACATTTCATTTGCCTTTTCCGCTGAATTTATGTCAAAGTTTGTGGCAGTGAAAGCAGTCTTGGTCAACAGGATGCAGAGTTACGAGAGCTGTAGTCAAACAGTTAATGTGGAATGCAGTTTCACACGGAGCTGTCATGTAATTCCTCTTGCCATGTTTGAGGGGGGAAAAAAAAGTCTCTGACTTCCTGGACAGCCAAAGAGGGGATTTCTGGATAGTTTGGCTACTTTCAACTTTATTATTGTGCTCGTTTTATTGCGAACAGAGCAGGGTTGAGGGAAGACAAGTAGACTTTTATATAATTGCATACGTTTGCCTCTAAATGATTAGAGAACAAAGGCTGGATTAATCAATGAGATTTGTTTTTAACTGAAAGATAATAGCAAGCTTACTTGGTCACAGATTCATTTCACTAAACTCGGGATAAAATAGTCTAAAACACATGCTTTGGGACAAGATCATGCCATGTTAATAAATTGACATTTCTGGCTTTTATTCTTGACGAGTTGGCCGTGGACTTTCTATTGCACCCAGATCATTGTAAGGATCCGCTCACCTTTCTCCCCACGTACACAGGTATCCCTATGATCATGGCCGGGATAGCGATGCCAGCGATGAGTGCAATACCGACTGGGGCTCCCACTAGAGTTCCCAGTTGCCACAGGATCTTCTTCTTTCTGCTCCATGGCTTCTTCCCCCAAAAGGTGCAGCCTGAAGGACTGAAAAGGAAATACACAAAACGATTAGACTCTACGCACATCATCATTTTTATATTAAATAATTGCGTCCCGGGAGTATGGTAAACGCTGAAAAGGATTGAGAACTATGTAGTACACATGAATGTACTAACACGGAAAACTGCAGTGGCATGTTAACATTAGCAAAGTGACGTTGATTTTGTCGGAATGGCGATGTTTGAGCGGCATTTTCAGAAAAGCTGCTTTTCGATTGCATCAACACAATAATCTTTATGCATTTAAATTTGCTAATAGTTCATGTAATGTGAAAAAAAAATCTTAATAAAAAAAAAGGTATCTAATAAATGCAGGTTTCAATGCAGCAAGAGTTGCTGCTGTGTTTGTTAGCACACAGCCCCCATTAACTAAAATGAAAGAGGAGCTGAAGTCAATACTTTCATTAGGCTCAACCTCTGTTTGCAGAATAATAAGTACTCTGTAGTCAATTCTTTGGAAGTGATGACTCACGTGAGGAAAGACTGAAAATACAATGGAAATGACTTAATCTTTTAAAAAGTTTGGGCTCCGCCTCCCGGGCAGAGATGCGGATCTGCTGTTTCAACATGTATCGAAAAGGCTTGGATGTAAAAAGATGGGAGATCCAGTAAAGATGGTTCCTTGCGGAAGCCCATCTGTCACACGGTTAAGACTAACCTCATCTGTAGACATGCCCTTACATCATAAATCTTTCTGCAAAATACAGACCTATATTTTTCATCAAGTGAAATAATCCCCCATGAATTGGATTTACAATCTAGTCCTTAGGTTCAGGCCCGAGGAAGACTCATCTTCTACGTCAGTGGTCATGTAGCCAAGAGGACTTTATTATAAAACAAATCTGTTTTTCTGCACAATCCAGCACATGAAGGAGACAATATGACTGACCAGTAACAAATATTGAAGAGTCGGCAGTTTTCTCAGGGGCCACATCAGGCAAAAATGAAATGAGATTAAAGAATAAAATCATAATTAAAATCAAGCTTATATGCTAAAATGGTAATTTAATGTAACTTAAAAATAAATCTGATATGAAAACCCCATTTTATCTACGCTGGGACACTAGGAGCTGCCACTACAAACAAGCTTAAAATACAGACTTATTTTGTTTGATTTCAGGAACAATTCTCATGATGGGGCTTTACTACAAGACAGTCATTTCAGACGAGCAGTATGGAGGTGTTTTAATGGTTTTTACTGTTTCTTGGTCGCAACCTTTAAATGGTTACGCTCACATTTCTGCTTATAACTCCAAAGACACAGATAAATCCAAAACCCATCCCTAGTCAATATGAAAAGATTAGATTAAAAAAATAGTGAAATTTGAGTTTGGGCTGAACATCACTTTAAATCAAATTAAAGGCAATAATAAGTAAGTAAGTAAGTAAGTAAGTAATATTTATTTATATAGCGCTTTTCGAGACCAGGGTCACAAATAACTGACCGAAAAGGACAAAAACGGAGGACAAAAGTCCTAAAACAAAAACCCTCATACTTTGAGACTAGTAATGAATTATAGAAAGGAATACACAATTAAAGTTAGTTACTAAATGTTCTTTGACTTATGAGGGCAACATAAATACAGCTACACTTCGCCTAGGACATCACAACAATATTATCATCAATATCATATAGGGCAAACACCGGTTTCATTATGCACAGAGAAAAAAAACACACTAAGATTATAAAAAAGTCCATCATTTCATACTCGTTTCATGTTTAAATTCAAACGTAAGTCGCTTTTTCACCTGCCAGGCCTCGAAACATACACTTGATTAAGATGCACCATAGTTGGCATCGACACTGTGTGCTGCAGTAAACTCACCTCAAGTAGTGCAAGTCTGAGATCTCCTTCATGCAGAGCCAGCAGAACTCACAGCCACAGACAGCACAGGTCATGTGATTGCAGCTCCCATCATTCATTTTAATGATGTAAGCAGCGCAGCGTGGACAGGGTTTGATGTCATCAGCTGTGGACGGAGAAGCGTGAGAGAATTGATTGACGCTCGGAAGATAGGACCGCACACGAGCAGTGAGGAGATCCACGTCTCGCTACTTCACTGAACTATACAACAATTGAATAATAAAATACTGTAGAAGTTAATTAAATGAACAGATCTATTGTTAAAAATTGTTCTCAAGGTACCAATGTTGTTGAGTCCTACCAAAGGGAATTAAAAAATATATACAATCATGTGACCTATAGATGTTTTGATAAACATTAAAGGGAAAATGACTGAAGCATCTCGTTCTCTTCATACACTTGTTTAGACAAATAAAATGATAAGAAGAATAATATCTTCGAGTTTAATTGAGAAGCTGATATCTAGTCATCCATCCATGTTTTCTTGTTAATAACCACTTTGGTTCTTGCATTGATAGCTTTGACATTTACTGACAAAGCCAGTGCTTTATGGCATCCATGTTTGTCTCTGAATACTTAACATAATAACCATTTTTCCAAGGCAATTGTTTTATCATGACAAATGATCAGTTCTTCTTCCTCTTTGGATCACTCTTAAAGCTATTCAACAACCATTTCATTCTTACAGTCTACGTTGAACAGTTTCTTATTCTGTGTCTCAAATCGCATACTAGCGTACTCAAAGTTAGTATTTTTAGTGCGTAAGTGCGTCTCAATTCTTAGTATGCGAAATTTAGTGCGCCATGCACACTAAATTGGCGTACTAACATGCCCACAAAACTGAGTATGGTTCGATGGACACTAACCCCCCTAAACGGCTGCCATCTTAATGACGTTTTAAACGGAAGTTACGTCATATATATATATATATATATATATATATTCATATACTTACAGGTGCATTTTCAGCAGCAGAAGGATGACACGTCTTCGCTGCTGATACCAGCTTAAATATCTCGCGAATATGTCGATTCTCATATTTTTTCTTTCTTTATTTTTCCAAACTTGCAAAACGTGCTGCCAGCAGGTGTCGATAGCGTTCAAACAGCTGGTTGAAACATTGTTAAATAGAAGTAGAAGAAGAAGCTGTCGCGTAATTTTTCGGTTAGTGTGTAGCGGCAGTGTTTGATTTGAGACGTACTATCTGTTGAGAATTTGCGTACTAGTTAGTATGCACACTATTCTGATGCATACTAACTTCTAGTATACTAAGAGAAGTGTGCGATTTGAGACACAGCATTAGCGGTTACACAACGGGTCGTGAGCACACCTGCAGCTCCGCTCTCTTGGCTGTAGCTCAGGGACGAGGATCGGACGGTCCTCAGGCGAAGACTCTGGGCTCGCTGCTGCCGCGCGGCGTCGCACGTCTGGTTGGGATGCCATAGCTGCTTGCAGTGATAACAGAACTCTGTGCCGCAGCCCTCCCGCCCGCATGTGATCTTGGGACAGCTGGCACACCCGAAGGCAATCACGGCATACCTAGAATGAGTTCATGTTTAGTTAGAGATTGACAGGCCGTCTTCATATTACATGACTGTGCAAATGTGCCATCTAATGGACTGCAATAACAAGATCAATTAGGTAAACATTTAACCTGTTCTTTAAACACATTATTTGTTTCTTTTCAATCCTATATACCTCATTTTGCCTGTTATATCCAAAGCGAATGGCGAAGAAAGGAACACTAGCTCTTTCAAGTGATATTTACATTTAGAAAGCAAATCTATGCCGAGGTTGCTTCCTCCTTATCTCTGGACCTAACTAGGTTAGCCTGTTGTCCTGTACGATAACACCAAGATGAGGCCTATATTCTTTTTTTCATTCATTACTAATGTCTTTTCAACAAGCAAAAAGAGTGACTCCAAGTCGGTTTCCTGAACTTCAACATTAAGGTCAATTAAGATGACTCGCAACAGTATTTTGTTTGCCACATAAAATAATATTTCGCACAGAAAGACATTTCTGCTGCACACAGAGCATTTTCCGAGTACAAAGTTGTGCGCCTTCATTTTTTTCAGTTAATTAATTGACAGCACATTGATTCAATAAATAAATAAATAATAATTCATTCATTCATTTTCATTGCTTTATGTTTAATAGGAATTTGTGAGTGTGAATCCTAACTTATGAGTGAGGTCTGATGTGGAACAACATTTAGAAATATAAAAAGGTATTAACGATGCCATGTTTCTTGTATAATCAGATATGACAAACAAACACTGCCATAAATCTCTTGTCAATAGAACACCTAAAAAGCAAACAGAACATTCCCCGTTTACAAACATAGTGCTATTTATTGAGTATCGAAGGCTTGAACGTTATGATCATTCTGTTGAGCACCAGCTCACAAAACAGACTTCATTCCAAATTGTACTAATGGGAGGAAAAACAGTCCAGTTGACAGAATAATGGTATTTTAAGTCAATAGGTCATCATATAACCTGCGTCGTAGAACAATAAGAAATAGTCATTAATTATTAATCTATATTTTTAAATTTCCCATTGGGGAATGACACAGCAACTCCCTTGACTACACTCTTGTGTGTGGAACCCTGATTTCCCAAAGGGATCAATAGAGACATATTTATCTATCCTCATGTCATTGTTTACCACATCCAAGAGCCTCATGGGGGACCTTCACCACCGCCCTTTTCTCAACGATAATTGATTGAATTGAACTCTATACAGAATAAATGTCTGACAAAACTTCTGGATTCAAGATTAAATTCAACCACAAGCCAACCAGGATCCTGTCATTTGGGGAGTGGTTAGTAACCACTGTGCCCATGTAGATACTTTAATGGATAGTCATGTGGTAGAGTTTACCCTCATGACTTGAATGTAAATTTAATGATATGCCTTTAACATGGCAATGCGTACAGTGGGCCTAAATACTCAGGCATCAGTTTAGTCAATTAATATTTGTAAAATATAGCAAATGGAGTAAGTTTTATGATGGTTTTACCTTAAGATAGTTAAACTTTAGAGGTATTGAATTGGACCAGATAATGTGGCCAATGAGGGAATTGAATGATTTTCATTGAATTTACACAAACTTTTTTATTACAAGTCAGAAGAACCTGTTAAAAGAAGTTTCAATCTTACCCGCAATCCGGAGCAGGACACCATCGGCAGTCAGGGTCAGCCACCAACCACCTCCTCAGCATGAACTCCTCGTATTTCTCCATTAGCACCCGGTCCCCCAGAATCATGCGGATATCGTGTGGGTTGAAGCGCTCTGAACACTCGGGACAACTGATGTTGACGCGTGACTCCGAGATCTCGATGCGAAGGTATTGTCGAAGGCAATCGATGCAGGATCGGTGGTGACAGGTCATAATGTCGGGGAAATTATCCTTAGAGTGACGCAGAAGGCACAGTGGACACTCCAGAAGCTCTGGCCCTGCTCCGCCTCCAAGCTTAGAGGAGAACGAAGACAAGGAGGAAGATGGTCCCGAGGCAGTTGAGGTGGAGGCAGCAGTTGCAAAGGGGGTCCCAGATCCAGGGGAGATGGCAGAATTCTTTTCATGGCACATCTCGGAGTGGATACTTTCAATGCTCGCGATACCGTCCACCCCAGAAAGACCTCCATGACCTGGCTGTTGCAGTTCTCGAGACTTCTGGCGCCCTGACTTTGACTCCCGCCCCCGCCGTCGGAAGAGAGAGGCCAAGGAAAGGCGCCTCTTTTTGGGAGCCTTCTTCACAGAGGGCAGGGATATGGAAGAAGCGGTGGACTGGAGATCCCGGTCAGATCCCATTATTCCACCACTTCTACTGCCCAACTGCTGGTGCTTTCGAAGGCTCATCTCTCCATCGGAGATAGAGTGATGTGCCAACGGCGAGCCAGAGCTGGGGAGTCTGTCCCTCACATTAGTGGGGATGTCTGGAAGGGGGATGGGGGTGGGAGAAGGGGAAAGGTGGTGGATAAGGGATGGGGTAGGGGGTCCAGGGTGAGGGGACAGGGCTCCAGAGGGCCCGTCTGTGGTTAAGACATGATGGCTTCTCCTGATCAACCTCGTGGTCACATCTAATAGTCGGATTTTGGCGGAAATGTGGGAATATGTTTCTGTGAAAATGGTGCAACAGAACCTGTAGAGGATGACACAAAAGGAGAGAATGGATTAAGACACAAGTAGCAGATAAACTCCTGTTTCACAATTTTTTACTTTGTGTCTTTTGTTCAGAGGCGAAATTGCCAACACTGTCCTCCGACATATTTACTGATGTGTTGTTAAATAACATAGAATTTCAAACAAGCAGAACAGTTCATTGCAATACTAGCTGTTGGACCCGTACTGAAAATGTGTAGGCAGTAAATCCTTATTTTTTTCTCCTCTCATTTCCCCGTAACACCACTGAATGTCAGCTGAATTTCTACATTTTAAAGCTATTCTAGCTAAAATAAATACAGTATGTTAAGCTAAAAGCAGGTCAATACTAATACCGTCTGTCAGGGGTACGACTTTGTCAATCAAACATTCTTTTCAACTGAATTGCATCTTTTTTTTAATTGGTAAGGACGGTTAACTAAAACCTTTTCAATGTGCCATTACTTACAATGTCACAGCAATGTCACATTCCTCAATGACACAAGAACCCATTTTAAAATAGAAACAGAAAATGCCTGCACACCTAGGGCACAGGTCATGGGCGAGCAGCAGCACAAGTATCGGGCCCTCTGAACTCATTTGGCGTTTTCTGGACATGTCAACGCGTGATGAAAGTATGGAAAGATGAATCTGCCTCAGCAGACAATTATTATTTCCTCAACGAGGTTAGAACAAAGGTATTATCAGGGACGTACGGTCAGGGTAGGCCGCAATCCAACACAAACTGCGCTGATACATGCAATTGACGCGCCGGTTGCCGTATCTCTGAATGTCGCCAATATATTGCTCACAGATAAATTTATTTTCCTTGATTTTTGACAATCTGGCTAATGCTTTTAACAATTAAAGTTTAATGTTCGTAGGGTTCTAATTGTACTTAAATTGTTCGTGACTTAAGAAAACAAAACTGACTTTAATAACAGTCTACATAACATATCATCATACACACAATTTATGAGAGAAAACTGATCTGACAGAGTTAACAACTTATATATAAATCTCAAATCAGTTATTTAGGTAAGTAAGTAATAGTTATTCGTAAAGTGCCTTTCTAATGTACAGAGTCATCAAGACTACGCACAAATACACCCTGAATAAAAAGCTTTTTGATGATACTGTCAGTGAATTGGCACATGGTTTGTGGTGTGGATAATGTGCCAGTTTATGAGAGGAGTGATGATGCAGGTGAACTGTGGCAGCTGTCTCATATGAAGGCTCGGTCTCGGTTGGACTCACAAAATGAAACACCAATGTCAGCAAGTCAGAGACTGTGATCAGCAGGAATGGCCTCCCACATTCAATGTGCCTATGCAAGTAAACAGAGATTGTACAAAAACATATACATTAATATACAATATAATAATATAATAGAGGCACAATGTCCGAATGCATTAATCTGGTAAATATTAAACTCTATAAATCTCGGATAAATTATGCAAACCTATTTTTTAATGATGACAAGAAAATATGTGCCCCATTCTAGAGATTTCCAAAGCTAAAATAAATATATCCAACACAGAGAATGATTGTACTGTATTACACCTTATTTTTCAATTAATTATTCTTTAAAAACTTCTGCCTCGGATATTTTGAGTCCTCTTTTTCATCTTAATGTTAAAAATGTGGTGTTTTTTTTAATCATTTATTATCATGAAGGTTAAAAAGGATAAAAGTTTGATTTGAATGTTTTATCACAAACATTGCTAAAAATGCATGCTAAATGTAAAGGCTTATGGGAAAATGTAAGCCTTAAAATATAACTTTTAACATTGTTGTGTCGTACACAGCATTATTGGTATGAACAAGATTCTTTAATAAGTCATCTGTCATCCATTATAAATGACATGACAGCCCTGAAATACGACAGTGTTTTGGTTGTTTGATTGTTGTACCTGTACATACATTCTTTTTATTGTTATTTTTAATTATTATAGAACAATAACAAAGACACATTTCTAAAAACCTCATGGTTTGAGAAATAAACCATCTTTTTTTATTGACTTCATCATGAAAAATGTTTAAAGGCACCTTTCAAGAGTAATATACAATAGAACACAAACTATATGAATATCAATGCATCAAGTACGCTTGCTTATTGCTTATTCCTGTACTGGTGCAGTGTTAATCATTTAGTGGCAAGTATCTTCTTTTCGTGGAAAACCAACTGAGTTGAACTGTTAATGGAAGATAAGTAATCATTCACTTTAATCTACTACATTTTCTCGAACACAAGAGCAAGTATTGCAATCTTCAAAAAGGTGGGTCAACAAACAATAATAAACAGAGGGTGCAAACAGATAACATGAGACCAATAAAGGAAAGCTTTCTTTGCGAACAAAGTCCAACAAGCATTCCAGAGGGAAAACCTCCACTTGTGACCTCAGCTGATTAGGCTGCTGCAAGAATGATATCCTTCCAGTAACACATGCTGTGAATCGCGACAAACAAAGTGCACCCACTAAATAACAAGATCCAAAACGGTTCCTTAATGGCAATAAATATAGTTTTTTGGAAAACATCAGAGTACTTTTTGCATGTACAAATTAGGGCAGCGAAATTTGCAAAAGAAATACGCAATTTGTTTGGACAGTATTTCCATTTTCAATTCAACAGATTGGATTTATATATGAATATTAAAATGCACAAAAACCATACATTTATTTCTCCTTTTTTTAAATTTACTTTACTCATCATGAAAAATATTTAAACAACTTTGAAAACTGTATATATGTAGTAAGATCATAGATGTTGTTTACAGGTTGCCATGATTGTGTGCCTATGTGTGAGGTAGATTCAGAGTTTTTAGTAAACCGTTAATAAAATATTTGCTAAACACTATACAGGTAATCTGAGAATAATTACAGCAAAATGTAACAAATGTAATTAAAACTCTGATTTGTACTTAGATCATGAACATGTTCTTTATCTGTGAGGTTAATTTGGTGCCCATCAGTGAATGTCTTATTATGTGGCATGGATTTTAATGACCATTAGTTTTATAGTTCTTTAATAGAGATATATTCAAAGATTTCCACTCCCTACTCTTATACATGATAAGAATTGCAAGAAATCGCACACACAGAAAGTGATAGCACAGGTACAGCAACTCAAAACAATGCAAAATATATATATATTTTTAATCATTTAATTAGTACCGTGAATTATGGAAAGGTACCCTTATTGGTACAGAAAACTCAAATCCACCGCTCTACAGTAAAAATCTTAATCACTATAAATAATAAATGTGTACAAAGAAGATGTACTTACGAAGTCTTACGATGTTTATTAAAATGACCATAACTGACTTCATAACTAAATTAAAAATAACAAGTAGTTTTTCTTAGGTGCATGCTTCCATGTATTCATGTGTCAACACATACAATAACTCAAATACTCCTGACGCTCCCAGTTCCTAGTTATCAGTTATTCAAATAAAACAAAAACAAAACCCGAGAAATCACATGCACACACACACACACACAGCTGACTTCAAATGAGATGTGGAGACAGACACATTTGTATGCAAGGAATGCAGCAGCTGAACCAGTGTTGTCAGACAGTCAGTTTTCGTCGTACTGCATTCCAGGCCTAGCTGTCTGTCTCTCCCATGTAAAGCTGCCTCTATGCACACCCTGGGACTCAGGACACCAGGCTGAAGCTGCATCTCTACAGGGAGAAAGCTACTCCTTGAGCAGCAGATGAGTGCTTGGGGCAGAGGTGTGGTCTCTCAGGCCTTATTTTAAATACAATTCTGTGCGAGTGAAATTGTAAGCCCCCCCCCCTCCATCAGAAAAACAAGATTGACCTGCATTGTGTTTTAAATCTTACTTCACACCATGATCAACACAGGAATGTTTACAGGAGAGGCATTGTTGACTGTACAAAGAGGGACAAGGCGGGACCTAGAAAGGAAAAGTTTCCAGCCCAACAAAGCCAGTACAGTCTCAAGCTGCCCACACCCCCCGTTTCTCCCTCCCTTCAGTCAAGAAAGAAGGAAATGAAGTAAGTATCCTGACATTTCTGCTCAGCTGGGCCTTCTGAAAAATACAGGGAAGTGAAAGAATAAGCAACTTCAGTATTCGTTTCTGTCAGATGTGTCAGTATTTGATACATCTAGTTGAGTAGGGGTCACATATTCCACATAGGTCTCTCAATATTTTAAACAAGTTGGTGTATAAATAAGAATGAAGGTAAATGAACAATTGAAATTGATTTATATTGATGTCCTGTTCTTTAGTTCACGACACCAGCAACATAAGATAAATATAGCCATAAACACGGCCTTTGGATCCTAAATCACCCGTTCAAAAAAGCATTTAAACTACGTCAAATCAAACCACTGCATTTCATTCATCATCAACAGCAACCAAACAGATTCAATTCGGAATCTTTTGAAAACTAAAGCACCCAAACTACATTGCTGTGTGGGTGGAGAACAACAGATGTTTGGCAATTATGATGTCATCTGGGAAAGTTACTTCCTTATTATTCTTTTCAAAGAATGTTTAATGAAACTAGTTATTTGAACAGCAGTGCATGTTCCCTCATCTCCCAAAATTTAAAGGAAGTACCATGAAGGTGGTTATTTAGATTTCGGGTTGTAACGCAAAATGTTAATAAAATTGGCATTTCCCCACTGATCACAATGTGCTTTGTTGAGACACAAGATGCATGAAAACAACGAATATTGTCCCTTACAGCTAAGGTGCTTTCCAGAGGGAGCGCTAATCAAAACGTTTGGCTAAAACAGGAGTTCAAAAGACCATATTGTGCAACAGGGACTATTTTTAATGTGACCTCCCAAAATGAATTTCATGTTACTCTTACATCTTAGGGTCTGACATATTTAAGGGGAGTCGCTGAACACCTTGAGTTCAAAAATAAATGTTGCATATTTTTAATACAAAATCCTTCTTAAGTTTCAAGTAATTTTGGTTTAATCTGCAATAATGAGCTGTCATGCAATTACATTCAGTGTCATCTGGAAAAATTGACTAATATCACATGCATATGTAATATTGATTGGAAGATCCCTTTCAGGTGGAAAGTTACAGGGGACTGTAACTGACTGCGACTGTATGTAATGTGACAAAATTCAATGAGTATATTCATGGAACACGAAGCAGTTGCTCATTCATGTCTCAGCTGAGGTTGCACTATTATCACCCGTCTTAAAAATATACCTTTTAGCTCCTCCTGTGAATAAACAACAACTAAACAAAACAAACGCAACTAAGCCTTATTTAAAACATGGACTGCAACCAAGCGAATACAGGTCATAAGTGAACAGAGAAGCAGATGGAGTGTAAGAATACGCCCCCCTAGATGCAACACTAATAGACTCTGGGACCCCTTCATTCCTTGTACTACTAGACTTTATAACTAAGTTTGGGGGCAGAAGCAGGGATAATTTAGTCTATGTTAATCTCTGTATCCCTTTAAGATCTGCGTATTTTTCTCCTTTGATCTATCCTCTATATATATATTTGCAGTTTGTTATCTCTTTGCACTTCTTTTTATTTGCACTGGTCTTGTTCTGGCTTTTATGAAACCTCTGTCCTCCTATCGTCTGTTGTGTACTGGAAACGTAATTTCCTGAGGGAGATCATATTATCTAATATGTAAATGAAATGTAAAGAACAGGTCCAACTGATACTGTTAAGATGAAGTCTTTGGTAACGTTTTGCGGTTCGGGCATGTGACTCGACATAAAGTCTTCATAGATTTAAAACTAATGTAAAAATAATAAGTGAGTCAATTGCAGAGCCATATATTATACTACATTTTAATAATTTGCTGCTGGGATGTAGTTTGAACACCACATGTTTTATGATTCAATCAGCGATAATGTCTATTAAATCCACTAGAACCTATCCCTGCAGCTGTGCAGGGTGAATGACCTTTGTTTGGAAGAGCAAAGGGATTTGGACAATATGGTGGTAAGCTCTTGCCGACATCCAAACAACAGTGTTCGTCTTTTCCTGGAATAAAAACATATTTCAATACGGTGACGGGCAGCTCTGGGAGTAGAAAGTTAAGGAAGCATTTAATCAAACAAATAATTAAAATGTAAATAAATAAAAGCCATCTTTCGATGAACAATTGAGAACTGGCTTAATTATGGCAGCACGACTTTCTAGTTACTTATTTTGCGTGTTATCTAATTTACCGTCTTATATTCTGTACCGCCATCTCAGAATCCAATGTTGTGTTTACAACACTGGCAATAAAGGTGTATGATTCTGATTCCACGAATGCCTTACCTGCTTTGAGTATGGTCATAATTAGGACGGAGTATCGAAATTTGGTTATTTGGCCGTAGTACAGAGTATCAAAACATGCTTTGTCTTTCGATGCCAAGTTTCAGTACGCATGCCCGATTCTCACCTTGATAACGTAGATTTTTCTTAAGAAAAACTGGTGACAAATTGATAAGGCAGTTAACATCAGATTTAGTTGTCATTTGTTAGTAAGTGTGCTTTTGCACTTGAAAATATTTTTCTTTTTTTACGTGAGAAAACTGCTTGTGGAAATGAACCTAAGCTGAAACGTTAAAATCAATATTAGTACTATGTGTAATGTCATTTTTACTTTTCCAATCAATGACCAGCCCAAGATATTATAAGTCTATCATGGTGCTTTAAACATGCAACAGTTTAAAACATGAAGGTTTATGACAAATGACTGAAGCAAGTGCTGAAAGTACATTTAAATATAATGAAACTGATAGATTTTTAAACTATTGTCTACCATAAAAATGGTGAAACTCGGACATTTAGAAATTATTAATTTATCATGTAATTAATATTTTGACTTTTTATAGATCCGAGGATTAATTTGAAAAAAAAAATGAATCTAATTTCAACGGCTAGATAACTCAACTACAAACAAAGTGAAAACAAGGTGACGGAAATATGATCAAACAATTTTTGCGATATGTAACAAACAGAAATTCATACAAAACAGTACACTCTGCGTTATCTTTTTTAAATCATTTTATTATGTACTGCCACCTCAGAAAATCCTATGTTGTGGTTACAACACTGGCAATAAAAGTTACTTGGGTATCATCTTATTGTTGACCAACCTTATTTACCCAAATCCTGACACTAAATTAAATAAAGGGTGTTGCAACATTTAAAAAAGGGTTCTTTTGAGAAGAATGAGAAGTGAGGAAAACTTTCTACTGGCCCAAAATTTGACTATGTGATGGAAGTTTGAGCCAAAGCTACACATCTGCAGATCGGACTTCACGCAATCCACAACACGGCTCAAATATAGATCTGTCAACGCAGACATTCACAAAGACACAAGGACTGAGGCATTCTCAAGTGAAGCAGTGGGACAAAAATGTATTTTTCACTACATGTTTTTTTCACTTAAAAAGACAAGAGAGGTCTGTAAAGAGTTTATAGTACTGGGTACACTTTAAACTGTAAGAGACATAGAAGACAAAACTACACGGGGGGGGGGGGGGACTGGTCAATGACTTGGAGAGAGCTGGTACCACAGTAACAAAGGTTACTACTAGTAACACGCTACGTCATCATCGATTAAAATCCTGCAGTGATGGAAACGTCCAACTAAGAGAAAATCAAATCTCTTGAATGTACACACTTATATTTATATCTACAGTTTTTTTATACATCAAATATATATATATATATATATATATATATATATATTTGTACATTTGGTGACCTAGACAGTATCAGAAACTCAAAAAAGTATAGATAATACAATTCTGTATCCTGACACTTATTTTCAAAAGTATCTAAGAGAGAAACACATTTACATACTTGTATTTGTAGAAAAATATCTGCAACATGCAAACAAAATTCAGGCCAGTGTTATCACTCGTACCGAAACAGTCATTTATATAGAGTGCCAAAAGGAACGGAGTAAATGCAACTTAAAAAGCGATTTCTCTTAAAAGATTGAGAAGGTATGTTTTGATTTTAAAATCCAATGATAACTAGACAGAGGCTAAAATTCGTCTTTACTGGGCCACCAAGTGACTGTGGTCAATAGTTGGACTGACTTTGTGTTGAATAAATAAAACTAGTCATGAGGAAAAGGATGAGGAACTGATTGCAAATACATAAACTCACTCATAGAATTGTAACCTTTCCACAAGAACATTTAATATACAATATAGATTATTTAATGCTCAGATTCAGTCAATCTGTGTCTTGTTTCAATATTTAAAAAAAGGAATGCATTTTTTGTTTCACAAAACCAAATCACCTCCGACTGAATATTTCCATAGTTATGTATTTATATTTGTTTGGAATTATATCAAACGTCGATATAATCCATGTTTCAAAAAGATAATAATAAAAAATATTTTCTCTTCCTACCATTAGATTATTTTCGCCATGCTGGATTAGGGGGTTTAACGCAAAAAAAGAAATGGAACGAAGAAAGCTACCTTATATCAACGCAACTACTGGGTATTGATATGAATTGTTAAATGGTGTTTTCAAGTTAAAAAACACTGACAATCGAGTACATTTGGTTTATACTTTTTCGACTTCGTCTTCCCACAGTGTGTCGAATGCTAACTCGGCTAAATTCGGAATAAACGCCGTTAAGCGTTTTAGATCGTGAATACAGCACAGTCACGCTAAACAACACGATCATGTAATGTTAGGCGAACAATACAATACAATAGCTATTGACATGTATGACGGTTTAGTCAGTGTAAGTTAGCAGAAGCAAAGCTAACTAGGTTAGCTTAAAAAAAGATGAGAACATACCGTCTGTTGCTAGTAACACTTGTTCCAGAGGCGACAACAGGCAGAGAAATGAAAAATATTCCTCCGGGAAACGTTGAGTTGGATCACTGGAGGACACTAAATAGTACTGCCAAGTACTTCCCCGACAAAGTTAGTACTTATTTTTCCTCATTCCACGGTCACACCTATCAGTTGCGATAGGCAGCAGCGAACAACAGAGGAAGCAGCTCTCATGCTAGCTGTTGTCGTTCTAGCTCGGAAATTCAAATGATATCGCGAGACTTGGAGCGTTGGTCTCTCACGGCCTGCAATGACGTCAGGATTCGCGAGCGATACAACAAAGAAATAATATAAATCAAATATTAACGTTTAGAATAGGATAGAAGGCTCAAAGGAAAATGGTCACAATTGGTAAAAAAAAAAATAGAAGTGTATTACTGACGCTCATAAATACAGTATGTTGAATTAAAGGAATGCAAATAAGTAGAGAAGACAAGTAAGGTTCATTAGTTCCATGCTTTAAACGTTTCATTATTTCCTCTTTTTGACCATTCGAAGAAGCAAATGCTTCTTCTTTGAATAATAAAAATCGAAAAATCGACGTTTGATATAGTTCCAAACAAATATAAATACATAACTATGGAAAAATTCAGTCGGAGATGATTTGTTTTGTGAAACAAAAAATGCATTACTTTTTTTAATATTATAATATAAAACAAGACACAGATTGACTGAATCTGAGCATTAAATAATCTATATTTTATATTAAATGTTCTTGTGAAAAGGTAACAATTCCAATTATATGAGTGAGTTTATGTATTTGCAATCAGTTCCTCATCCAATTTCTCATGATTAGTTTTATTTATTCAACACAAAGTCAGTCCAACTATTGACCACAGTCACTTGGTGGCCCAGTAAAAACGAATTTTACCCTCCGTCTAGTTAACATTTGATTTTAAAATCAAAATCAGAACATACTTTATCAATCCTTTAAGAGAAATTGCTTCTTAAATTGTATTTACTCCGTTCCTTTTGGCACTCTAGATAAATATATATATATATCAGGCAAGTGGTGGTGGTCTGTGGGCCATGGGGTTGGGTCCAATGGTCCAGCTTCTGGCGGGCCAGGGGACCAGGAGGGCGGGTAAGACAGCAGGTCTCTTGGGGGTCACCAATGGTCCAGCTTCTGGCGGGCCAGGGAACAGGAGGGCGGGTAAGACAGCAGGGCTCTTGGGGGTCTCCAATGGTCCAGCTTCTGGCGGGCCAGGGAACAGGAGGGCGGGTAAGACAGCAGGGCTCTTGGGGGTCTCCAATGGTCCAGCTTCTGGCGGGCCAGGGAACAGGAGGGCGGGTAAGACAGCAGGTCTCTTGGGGGTCTCCAATGGTCCAGCTTCTGGCGGGCCAGGGAACAGGAGGGCGGGTAAGACAGCAGGGCTCTTGGGGGTCTCCAATGGACCAGCTTCTGGCGGGGGCTGGGGGACAGGAGAACGTGTTAGATAGATATATATATTTATTTATTTATTTATTGTGGTAAGAGTGAGGAAACAGGAGTTGAAGTGAAGCAGGACTTTATTCCTTACTCAGCAAAACCAAACTGAAGAGTTTCCCACAAAACCAATTACCCTAATGGGTGAGATGATACCCCCCAGGTCCTTGAGCCCGCCACGCCCAGAATGGAAAACCTATGCTGTGTCTCAAAACGCATACTAGCGTACTCAAAGTTAGTATTTTTAGTGTGTAAGTGCGTCTCAATTCTTAGCATGTGAAATTTAGTGCGCCATGCACACTATACTGGCGTCCTTAAACGCCCACAAAACTGAGTATGGATCGATGGACAATAGCTACCCTAAACAGCCGCCATCTTAGTGACGTTGTAGTTACGTCATACTGTATATACAGTATATATATTCATATACTTACAGGTGCACTTTAAGCCAACAGTAGGAGGATGATACGTCTACGGTGACGATACCGGCCTAAATATCTCGCGAATATTTTGTTTCTCATATTTTTTCTTTATTTCTTCTTCCAAACTTGCAAAACGTGCTCCAAGCAGGTGTCGGCGATAGTGTTCAAACAGCTGGTTGCAACCATCGTTAAATAGTAGTAGAAGAAGAAGCAGTCGTGTCATTTCCTGTTAGTGCGTAGCGGCAGTGTACCATCTGTCGAGAATTTGCTTACCAGTTAGTACGCACACTATCCTGATGCATACTAACTTCTAGTATACTAAGAGAAGTATGCGATTTGAGGCTCAGCACTAGAGTCTGTTTGGAGCCTTTATTTATCGGGCGTCTCGCGCTGTCAGGCAGTCAGTGCCCCGATTCCCTGTAGCGTGTCGCCCCCAGTCTGGAGTCGGCGTCCTCGTCTGACGAAAAAAGAGGCGAGTGCACGCGTTCAGTCTGGAGTCGAGAGTCGGGCTCAATGGTCAATCTGATTGGTCGAGGGCTAGGTTGAGCTAGCGAATCAGCGCAGGACAATGAAATGGAAGTGACTATTGTAAACAAGCAGCGATGGCATGGATGAAACAACACTTTTATCGAAAATCCACACCAATATTATCATATGAAAGAAGTAGATCAATGCGGCGCAGTCTAGACATGGTAATCTGGTCCTTTAACATGTATCCAGCGAACATTATCATAACATAGGACACATCTCATCACCTCCTGCTCCATGTACTCGTTCATCTACGTTTATGTTTGGAATTGTTGTCCTATTCACATGCAACCTTTCATGTGAGTCACCTTCATCTCAACATTTGAACATTATCACCGTGTCGGATTCATGTTCATTTTGTGCAAATAATGATACAGAAGGACAATGTTGTTGACATGACTTTAATGATCATTCTAGGTAATCACGATTACTTCCCTATATCTTGCTCGACACATACGGAAAAGCCCTCTGAGCTGCTGCTGTGAGATCCAGGTGTTTTTTCTGCGATGTCTTTCTTCCACAACAAGAAGACCAAGGGCTGACAAGGCCAGTCGCATCATTTTCGTGTAGTAATCCATCGTATTTTAAATTTTATCTTTCGTTCAACGGGTGAAAACACAGACCATTCTCGACTAGTCCCAGAGCATTTCCGGTTTTCACCACTCCGCTGTTGCACTTGCGCAGAACGTACACTTTTGCCGACAGTCTCTTCGGTGTGTACGAGGCATTTTTTCCGATGGATGGTGGCAGACTACACTGGATTGCCTGATGCTTGGCAGTCTGCACGTTGTGTCAAGGCCTTTAGCCTTCCAAAGCGGTTGAGTCGTCCGTCAGCCAAACAGTGTGCAAGAACAGGTCCCGGGACCCTAACATTGTCGGACAAAGAACTGTTAGTAACACGGAAATGTGGAGCAGCACTTTCTGGCAGAAATTCCCCAGGAATGAGTAGGGGCTGTCCAAAGACCAATTCCGCGGCCGACGGCTCAAGAACCTCTTTCTTAGCTGAACCAAGCAGAACCCAAGGTAATCGATCCACCCAATTCGAGTCAGTAAGCGCGGCACGCATAGCTGCTTTTAGTGACTGGTGGAACATCTCACACATGCCATTTGACTGCGGGTGGTAAGCTGTAGTGCGGTGTGTTTGCACTCCTAGGGATCTTGCTAGTGTTGGCCACAATTCAAAAAAAAACTGGGGGTCCCTGTTGGATATAACATCGTAAGCCTACCCGAAACGAGCAACCCATGTCTTAAGAAATGCTCGAGCGACGTCTGCAGAGGTTTTGGAGGTAAGAGGGACAACTTTCGGCCAGTGGTTCTATCCACCATTGTGAACGGGTGAATGAGACCCTGCGAGGGCGGCAATGGACCTACTAGGTCAACATGCATATGACCAAACCTCTTGGCCGGAATAGGAAACGTCTCCAGAGGTGTGAGAGGGAATGAACAGAACTGAAAACTCGACGGCGCCAAGCTATCGGAACAAGGGGGCGACCAGTAGAAACGTCACAAAGTAGAACGGACCACCTTCCTGAACCACTACTTCATCTAGCTTGAGGCCCGTACCCCCCGGATCGGAGAGAAATAATATCTGTGTCGCTGGCAGCCATGGCTGAGAAGTCCAACCCTAGCTGGATAGGGCAAACCAGCGCACATGACAGACAATC
Source organism: Callionymus lyra (assembly GCF_982586985.1). Classification (NCBI taxonomy): domain Eukaryota; kingdom Metazoa; phylum Chordata; class Actinopteri; order Syngnathiformes; family Callionymidae; genus Callionymus; species Callionymus lyra. The sequence continues at coordinate 9,765,334 of NC_141830.1, forward strand.
CGCCGCATGGTTGTACTTCCCAGCCACACGCCGAATGGCTCTGAGATAGCGGTGAGGTGGCGTTGCTGGCGGGCAGACCATGGCTCAGACCCTTTGGACATAGCAAATGTCAGTGGTTTATGATCCAAGCAGTGAAAGGCCAACCTTCGATCAAGAACCGAAAATGGCGAGTAGCCAGATAAAGCGCGAGTAACTCTCTGTCAAAAACACTGTACCTGCGTTCACGGTCTCATAGCTGCTTAAAAAACGCTAGAGGCTGCCACACACCTCCTACATGCTGCTCGACAACGGCCCCAACAGCTATGTCTGATGCGTCAGTTGTCAATGACAAATGTTTGGATGATTTGGGTGATTCAAAAGCCTGGATCTGCTCTGTAGTCCAGTCAACAGGATCTTAAGCATCCCTCTTGTGCAGGGCTTCGTACAGGGGTTGCAGGATGTGGGCAGCATGGGGGAGAACCCGATTATAAAAATTCTGCATACCCAAAAACTCTTGCAGAGGTTTAGTCTTGTTTGGCAATGGAAATTTAGCAACAGCTTTTACCTTCGATGGTAAGGGAACAGCACCTTCTGCCGAAACACCGTGGCCCAAAAAGTCAATTATTTGCAGACCAAATTGACACTTGGCAGAATTGACAATAAGACCATGTTCCTCAAGCCGTTGAAAGACCTGCCTTAAGTGATCTATGTGTTCCTCCGCTGACGGGCTAGCCACTAATATGTCATCAAGATAGGAAAACACAAAAGCGAGGTCACGCAAAAAAGAGTCCATCAATCTCTGAATTGTTTGTGCTGCCCCTTTAAGACCAAAAGGCTTGGTGATAACCACGCACCAGATCCACTTTTGAAAACACACTAGCACCATCAGCCTTAGGCACCATGTGAGGTGGCGAGGCCCACGGGCTGTCAGAACGCCTGACTATGCCTAAAAGCTCCATGGTGGCAAACTCTTACTTTGCGATGGCCAACTGCACAGAGTCGAGGCGACGTGCATGTGCAGAAACTGGAGGACCAACTGTGGGGATAAAATGTTCGACACCGTGCTGGGCGACCGCAGCCGAAAAAGCGGGTTTAGTCAGTAATGTAAAGTCAGCAAGTAACCGCTGGAAAACGTGACCCGCAGCTAAAAAGTTAGCATTTGGCACATGTACAGATCCCCCAGTAACAAACGAGAAAGTGGTGAAGGAGTCCACCAAAAAACGTGCACCAGAGACTGAATCATTGGTTTAGCGGGGAAACTGGAGACACTCTGCACCTGGAACTGTCTGGTCGCCAGTAGAACACGATCAGCTTCTTCAGCCAGACCTAGACAGTCTCCCGCGGCTAAACATGGAGACTTTGCCAATGCAGCGCGAACAGGAGGAGGAAGCTGGTTCAGAAATGTATGTGGGAAAATAAATCTACCTTCATCTGGTCCCAATAGCGATAGCAAGTTGTCCATCAAATCAACAGCTGATCCGTCACCCACACCCGACAAGGACAGCAATTGTTCATGGATCTCGGACAGAGAATTTCCAACTTTTTTTAAGGCTTCAGAAAATGTTACACATTTGGGCAACAATTTTTTGCGCTCACATGGTCCGTCTGATATCATACTTAAGTATTCCGACCTTTTTTTCCATTTCGGACACGTCGATTTTTGCCCATTTTTTAAAGTGTGAGTGAAAAAAATCGGTTGAATTATACCTTTTTTCGAGCCTTCAAAAAACATCATTTCACACATTCGGGCAACATTTTTTTGTGCTCACATGGTCCGTCCGATATTATACTTAAGTATTCCGACCTTTTTTCCATTTTCGGACACGTCAATTTTGGGCCATTTTTTAAAGTTTGAGTAAAAAAAATCAGTCGAATTATACCTTTTTTCGAGCCTTCAAAAACAACATTTTACACATTTGGGCAACAATCTTTTGCGCTCACATGGTGCGTCTGATATCATACTTAAGTATTCCGAGCTTTTTTTCCATTTTCGGGCACGTCAATTTTGGGCCATTTTTTAAAGTTTGAGTAAAAAAAATCGGTCGAATTAGACCTTTTTTCGAGCATTCAAAAAACGCCATTTTACGCATTTTCATAACAATCTTTTGCGCTCTCATGGTGCGTCTGATATCATACTTAAGTATTCCGACCTTTTTTTCCATTTTAGGACACGTAGATTTTTGCCCATTTTTTAAAGTTTGAGTAAAAAAAATCGGTCAAATTAGACCATTTTTCGAGCCTTCAAAAAACGACATTTTACGCATTTTCGTAACAATCTTTTGCGCCCACATGGTGCGTCTGATATCATACTTAAGTATTCCGACCTTTTTTTCCATTTTCGGACACGTCGATTTTGGGCCATTTTTTAAAGTTTGAGTAAAAAAAATCGGTCGAATTAGACCTTTTTTCGAGCCTTCAAAAAACGACATTTTACGCATTTTCGTAACAATCTTTTGCGCTCACATGGTGCGTCTGATATCATACTTAAGTATTACGACCTTTTTTTCCATTTTCGGACACGTCGATTTTGGGCCATTTTTTAAAGTTTGAGTAAAAAAAAACGGTCAAATTAGACCTTTTTTCGAGCCTTCAAAAAACGACATTTTACGCATTTTCATAGCAATCTTTTGCGCTCACATGGTGCGTCTGATATCATACTTAAGTATTCCGACCTTTTTTCCATTTTCGGACACGTCGTTTTTTTCCCATTTTTTAAAGTTTGAGTAAAAAAAATCGGTCCAATTAGACCTTTTTCAAGCCTTCAAAAAACGACATTTTACGCATTTTCGTAACAATCTTTTGCGCTCACATGGTGCGTCTGATATCATACTTAAGTATTCCGACCTTTTTTCCCATTTTCGGACACGTCGATTTTGGGCCATTTTTTAAAGTTTGAGTGAAAAAAATCAGTTGAATTATACCTTTTTTCGAGCCTTCAAAAAACGACATTTTATGCATTTTCGTAACAATCTTTTGCGCTCACATGGTCCGTCTGATATCATACTTAAGTATTCCGACCTTTTTTTCCATTTTAGGACACGTAGATTTTTGCCCATTTTTTAAAGTTTTGTGTAAAAAAAATCGGTCGAATTAGACCTTTTTTCGAGCCTTCAAAAAACGCCATTTTACACATTTTCGTAACAATCTTTTGCGCTCACATGGTGCGTCTGATATCATACTTAAGTATTACGACCTTTTTTTCCATTTTAGGACACGTCGATTTTTTCCCATTTTTTAAAGTTTGAGTAAAAAAAATCGGTCGAATTAGACCTTTTTTCGAGCCTTCAAAAAACGACATTTTACGCATTTTCGTAACAATCTTTTGCGCTCACATGGTGCGTCTGATATCATACTTAAGTATTCCGACCTTTTTTTCCATTTTCGGACACGTCGATTTTGGGCCATTTTTTAAAGTTTGAGTAAAAAAAATCGGTCGAATTAGACCTTTTTTCGAGCCTTCAAAAAACGACATTTTACGCATTTTCGTAACAATCTTTTGCGCTCACATGGTGCGTCTGATATACTTAAGTATTCCGACCTTTTTTTCCATTTTCAGACACGTCGATTTTGGGCCATTTTTTAAAGTTTCAGTAAAAAAAATCGGTCGAATTAGACCTTTTTTCGAGCCTTCAAAAAACGACATTTTACGCATTTTCGTAACAATCTTTTGCGCCCACATGGTGCGTCTGATATCATACTTAAGTATTCCGACCTTTTTTTCCATTTTCGGACACGTCGATTTTGGGCCATTTTTTAAAGTTTCAGTAAAAAAAATCGGTCGAATTATACCTTTTTTCGAGCCTTCAAAAAACGACATTTTACGCATTTTCCTAACAATCTTTTGCGCTCACATGGTGCGTCTGATATCATACTTAAGTATTCCGACCTTTTTTTCCATTTTCGGACACGTCGATTTTGGGCCATTTTTTAAAGTTTCAGTAAAAAAAATCGGTCGAATTATACCTTTTTTCGAGCCTTCAAAAAACGACATTTTACGCATTTTCCTAACAATCTTTTGCGCTCACATGGTGCGTCTGATATCATACTTAAGTATTACGACCTTTTTTTCCATTTTCGGACACGTCAATTTTGGGCCATTTTTTAAAGTTTGAGTAAAAAAAATTGGTCGAATTAGACCTTTTTTCGAGCCTTCAAAAAACGACATTTTACGCATTTTCGTAACAATCTTTTGCGCTCACATGGTGCGTCTGATATCATACTTAAGTATTACGACCTTTTTTTCCATTTTCGGACACGTCGATTTTTGCCCATTTTTTAAAGTTTGAGTAAAAAAAATCGGTCGAATTAGACCTTTTTTCGAGCCTTCAAAAAACTACATTTTACGCATTTTCGTAACAATCTTTTGCGCTCACATGGTGCGTCTGATATCATACTTAAGTATTCCGACCTTTTTTTCCATTTTCGGACACGTCGATTTTGGGCCCTTTTTTAAAGTTTGAGTAAAAAAAATCGGTCGAATTAGACCTTTTTTCGAGCCTTCAAAAAACAACATTTTATGCATTTTCGTAACAATTTTTTGCGCTCACATGGTGCGTCTGATATCATACTTAAGTATTACGACCTTTTTTTCCATTTTCGGACACGTCGATTTTGGGCCATTTTTTAAAGTTTGAGTGAAAAAAATCGGTCAAATTAGACCTTTTTTCGAGCCTTCAAAAAACAACATTTTATGCATTTTCCTAACAATTTTTTGCGCTCACATGGTGCGTCTGATATCATACTTAAGTATTACGACCTTTTTTTCCATTTTCGGACACGTCGATTTTGGGCCATTTTTTAAAGTTTGAGTGAAAAAAATCGGTCAAATTAGACCTTTTTTCGAGCCTTCAAAAAACAACATTTTATGCATTTTCCTAACAATTTTTTGCGCTCACATGGTGCGTCTGATATCATACTTAAGTATTACGACCTTTTTTTCCATTTTCGGACACGTCGATTTTGGCCCATTTTTTAAGTTTGAGTAAAAACAATCGGTCGAATTAGACCTTTTTTCGAACCTTCAAAAAACAACATTTTATGCATTTTCGTAACAATCTTTTGCGCTCACATGGTGCGTCTGATATCATACTTAAGTATTCCGACCTTTTTTTCCATTTTCGGACACGTCCATTTTTGCCCATTTTTGAACTGGGAGCCAGTGGAGTTGGATGAGAACAGGGGTGATGTGGTCAGATGATTTGGTGCGGGTGATGATCCGGGCGGCTGAGTTCTGAATGATCTGCAGTCTGTTGATGAGTTTGGTGGGGAGTCCGGTGAGAAGGGCGTTGCAGTAGTCGATGCGTGATGTGACAAATGAGTGGACCAGGATTTCAGTGCTAGATTGGGTCAGTGATGGGCGGAGTCTGGAGATGTTGCGGAGGTGGAAGAATGCGGTCCGGGTGATGTTTTGAATATGGGGTGCAAATGAGAGGGTGTTGTCCAGTATGACGCCGAGGCTCTTGACTTGGTGGGAGAAGGGTACAGGGAATCCGTCGATGATGATGGGTGTGGCTGGGGTGTGTTGTGATTTGGCGAGGGTGGATTTGGAGCCGATGAGCAGGGCCTCGGTCTTGTTGCCGTTAAGTTTTAAAAAGTTCCTTCTCATCCAGCTCCGGATGTCTTCTAGGCAGGTGATGAGGGAGGTGGGAGGGATGGCAACGGTGGGTTTGGTGGAGATGTAGACCTGTGTGTCGTCAGCGTAACAGTGGAAGTGGACCCCATGGTGACGGAGGAGTGTGCCCAGGGGGAGGAGGTAGATGGTGAACAGGAGTGGACCCAAGACTGACCCCTGGGGGACACCCAGTGAAACACCCGAACACCCAGACTTGTGGTGGCTTAGTTGAACAAATTGTTGACGGTCGGTGAGGTAGGAAGTGAACCAGGAGAGTGCAGCACCGGTGATCCCAATGCCAGCCAGGCGGTCCAGGAGCAGACGGTGGGAGATGGTGTCGAATGCTGCGCTGAGGTCGAGGAGGATGAGAATGGTGAGCAATCCGGAGTCAGCTGCACGGAGGAGGTCGTTGGTGATTTTGACTAGGGCTGTTTCAGTGCTGTGTTTAGGACGGAAGCGGGATTGGAAGGGTTCGTGGAGATTGTTTGTGTCAAGGTGGGACTGTAATTGTGCGGCAACCACCCTTTCAAGGGTTTTGGAAATGAAGGGGAGGTTGGAGATGGGCCGGTAGTGGTTGAGGTCAGCAGGATCAGCACTGGGTTTTTTCAGGATTGGTGTGATGGCAGCCAGTTTTAGAGAGGGGGGTATGGTACCTGTAGTGAGGGAGGAGTTAATTATGTTGGTGATCATGGGGGAAATGGATGGCAGACATGCTTTGACAAGGGAGGTGGGAAGAGGGTCGAGCTGACAGGTGGTGATTTTGGCCTTGCGGATGAGTTCTGAGACGGTCAGTTCTGTTACTGGGGTGAAGTCAGAGAGGGAGCTGATGGGAGGTTGGCCAGTGATCATCCAGGGTGGGTCGTCAGAGGGAGTGCGAGATGTGGCCAGTTGTTGGTGAATGGTGTTGATCTTGGAGCTGAAGAAGTCGAGGAAGGCAGTGCACTGATTGGCGGAAATGTCTGGAGGGAGGGTTTTAGGAGGCTGAAGTAAGTGGCTGATTGTTGAGAAAAGGACTCTGCTGTTACCTGTACCGGTGTTGATGAGGTTGGAGTAGTATGAGGATTTGGCAGTGGTGAGGGCGTCCTTGTAGTGATGGAGGTGGTCCGAGTACATCTGGCGGTGTACAGTGAGTCCAGTCTTTTTGTAGAGTCGCTCCAGTCGACGGCCAGTGGCTTTGAGCTGGCGGAGCTCAGGGGTGAACCAGGGAGCAGTGTGGGTGAATGAGACTGAGCGGGTTTTCAGGGGGGCCAGGGTGGTGAGGGAGGAGGAGAGGCAGTTGTTGTAGTGAGTCACCAGGTCAGTCAGTGAGGATGCTGAGGGGGGGCTGGGGTAGGAGCTGATCAGGGAGGAGAGATCTGTGGTGTTGATATGTTTGATGTTCCTGAAGGAGATGGTCCGTTGTTCCTTGGCTTTGTGTAGTTGGGTGTAAATGTCAAAAAGTACGGCTTTGTGGTCGGAAATGGGGAAATCAATGACATCAAGGTTAGTGGGAGTGATGTCAGTGCAGCAGATTAAGTCCAGTATGTGACCTTTGTTATGGGTTGGGAAGTTGACATGTTGTGTGATGCCAAGACAGTCCAGGAGTGATGTGAAGTCGTTAGCAAACGTACAGGATGGATTGTCAATGTGGATGTTGAAGTCACCAAGGAGGATAACAGTGGGGGACATTGCACATACAGATGTTAATAGTGATGAGAATTCATTGAGGAAAACGGCAGAGGGTTTTGGTGGTCTGTATATGGTGACAATGATAGTGGGTTTGGGGCCTGTGAGTTTTACAGCTAGACATTCAAAGGAGGAGTGATGGGGAACTGTGACAGCAGTGACTTTGATGTTATCACGGTGGAGGAGAGCGAGGCCACCCCCCCTCCCAGTGGCACGGGGTTTACTAATAAAAGAGAAACCTGATGGGACAGCCTCATTAAGATGGGAGAAGTCGTTTGGTTGCTGCCAGGTCTCAGTGAGGCAGAGAATGTCTAGGCTCTGGTCAACAATAAAGTCAGCTATCAGCAGGGCCTTATTACTGAGGGATCTAGTGTTGAGTAGACAGAGTTTCAGACAGGTGAGTGGAGTGTAACAGGTTGCTTTGAGCACGGGGGACAGCACACTGTGATTGACAGGACTGACAGGACGGGCTGTGCGAGGAGTGGGGCGGGGCCCAGTGGACCAGAAAGAGCGGATGTTTGTGTTGCTGTTGAGAGTGAGCTGAAAGTTCCGTCCAGAGCCTCGGTGGATGTATCTTGGTCGTTTCAGGATGTAGTGGTGGGATGCAAGCTGAGGTGGGGGGGTCCTTGAGAAGATCCGGAGACATAACATCTCCGTTGCCGAGTAACGGAGCGGCAGAGATTCCCTCGTGAGAGCCGAGCAGAGCGCAAGCCAGAGGAACAGGTTAAAAGACCACATGATGTGAAGTCGGCGGCGACGTTATCCAGCGCTAGATGATGATCCAGGTGGTGATGGTGAAGCCACAGAGCCAGCACAGCGGAGGCAGAGGAGTGGAGCGTGCCGGTTGTAGCTTGTAGCGGTAGCTTGTAGCGGTGTAGCAGGGAGGCGGCGTCCTCCGCGTTGACAGCAATCCGCGGGCGCAGGTAAACGTCCGGGAGAGCTGGCAGGGTGGCAGCGGACCGGTCCGAACTGGCGTGCTTCGTGGGGCACACCGGCGCGGGCTATCCAGCCACAGAGTGCGGAGAGGAGCCACCACAGGTGAGCCCTGTGTCGGCGGAGCTAGCTTCTGGCTAGCGAGTCAGGCAGTAGCAGCAGGCAGGCAGGCAGAGACTAAACTGCTGTTTCAGTGTCGCAGAGTGGAAGATCGAGCGGGCCGAATCAAGCAGATGGGTTCGAGGTCCAACATTCATAAAAGACTAAGCTTGATAAATCAATATGAAACGTCAAAATAGCGAAAATGACGAAAATAATGAAAACCAGGGGAGGCACTCGCATGGTGCGTCTGATATCATACTTAAGTATTCCGACCTTTATTTCCATTTTCGGACACGTCGATTTTTGCCAATTTTTTAATGGTGAAAAAAATCGGTCGAAATATACCTTTTTTCGAGACTTCAAAAAACAACATTTTAAGCATTTAGGCAACAACTTTTTGTGCTCACATGGTGCGTCTGATATCATACTTAAGCATTCCGACCTTTTTTTCCATTTTCGGACACGTCGATTTTTGCCCATTTTTTAAAGTTTGAGTGAAAAAAAATCTGTCGAAATATACCTTTTTTTGAGCCTTCAAAAAACGACATTTTACGCATTTCCGTAACAATCTTTTGCGCTCACATGGTGCGTCTGATATCATACTTAAGTATTCCGACCTTTTTTTCCATTTTCGGACACGTCGATTTTGGGCCATTTTTTAAAGTTTGAGTGAAAAAAATCGGTCGAATTATACCTTTTTTCGAGCCTTCAAAAAACATCATTTTACACATTCGGGCAACATTTTTTTGCGCTCACATGGTCCGTCTGATATCATATTTAAGTATTCCGACCTTTTTTTCCATTTTCGGACACGTCAATTTTGGGCCATTTTTTAAAGTTTGAGTAAAAAAATTGGTCGAATTATACCTTTTTTCGAGCCTTCAAAAAACGTCATTTTACGCATTTTCGTAACAATCTTTTGCGCTCACATGGTGCGTCTGATATCACACTTAAGTATTCCGACCTTTTTTTCCATTTTCGGACACGTCGATTTTTTCCCATTTTTTAAAGTTTGAGTAAAAAAAATCGGTCCAATTAGACCTTTTTTCGAGCCTTCAAAAAACAACATTTTACACATTTGGGCAACAATTTTTTGCGCTCACATGGTGCGTCTGATATCATACTTAAGTATTCCAACCTTTTTTTCCATTTTCGGACACGTCGATTTTGGCCCATTTTTTAAAGTTTGAGTGAAAAAAATCGGTTGAATTATACCTTTTTTCGAGCCTTCAAAAAACGACATTTTACGCATTTTCGTAACAATTTTTTGTGCTCACATGGTGCGTCTGATATCATACTTAAGTATTCCGACCTTTTTTTCCATTTTCGGACATGTCAATTTTGGGCCATTTTTTAAAGTTTGAGTAAAAAAAATCGGTCGAATTATACCTTTTTTCGAGCCTTCAAAAAACAACATTTTATGCATTTTCGTAACAATCTTTTGCGCTCACATGGTGCGTCTGATATCATACTTAAGTATTACGACCTTTTTTTCCATTTTCGGACACGTCGATTTTGGGCCATTTTTTAAAGTTTGAGTGAAAAAAATCGGTCGAATTAGACCTTTTTTCGAGCCTTCAAAAAACAACATTTTACACATTTGGGCAACAATTTTTTGCGCTCACATGGTGCGTCATATATCATACTTAAGTATTCCGACCTTTTTTTCCATTTTCGGACACGTCGATGTTGGGCCAATTTTTAAAGTTTGAGTAAAAAAAATCGGTCGAATTAGACCTTTTTTCGAGCCTTCAAAAAACGACATTTTACGCATTTTCGTAACAATTTTTTGCGCTCACATGGTGCGTCTGATATCATACTTAAGTATTACGACCTTTTTCCCATTTTCGGACACGTCGATTTTGGCCCATTTTTTAAAGTTTGAGTGAAAAAAATTGGTCGAATTAGACCTTTTTTCGATCCTTCAAAAAACGACATTTTAGGCATTTGGGCAACAATTTTAAGCGCTCACATGGTGCGTCTGATATCATACTTAAGTATTCCGACCTTTTTTCCATTTTCGGACACGTCGATTTTGGGCCATTTTTTAAAGTTTGAGTAAAAAAAATCGGTCGAATTATACCTTTTTTCGAGCCTTAAAAAAACAACATTTTATGCATTTTCGTAACAATCTTTTGCGCTCACATGGTGCGTCTGATATCATACTTAAGTATTCCGACCTTTTTTTCCATTTTCGGACACGTCGATTTTGGGCCATTTTTTAAAGTTTGAGTAAAAAAAATCGGTCGAATTAGACCTTTTTTCGAGCCTTCAAAAAACGACATTTTACACATTTTCGTAACAATTTTTTGCGCTCACATGGTGCGTCTGATATCACACTTAAGTATTACGACCTTTTTTTCCATTTTCGGACACGTCGATTTTGGGCCATTTTTTAAAGTTTGAGTAAAAAAAATCGGTCGAATTAGACCTTTTTTCGAGCCTTCAAAAAACAACATTTTATGCATTTTCGTAACAATCTTTTGCGCTCACATGGTGCGTCTGATATCATACTTAAGTATTCCGACCTTTTTCCCATTTTCGGACACGTCGATTTTGGGCCATTTTTTAAAGTTTGAGTAAAAAAAATCGGTCGAATTAGACCTTTTTTCGAGCCTTCAAAAAACGACATTTTACGCATTTGGGCAACAATTTTTTGCGCTCACATGGTGCGTCTGATATCATACTTAAGTATTCCGACCTTTTTTTCCATTTTCGGACACGTCGATTTTGGCCCATTTTTTAAAGTTTGAGTAAAAAAAATCGGTCGAATTAGACCTTTTTCCGAGCCTTCAAAAAACGACATTTTACGCATTTTCGTAACAATTTTTTGTGCTCACATGGTGCGTCTGATATCATACTTAAGTATTCCGACCTTTTTTTCCATTTTCGGACATGTCAATTTTGGGCCATTTTTTAAAGTTTGAGTAAAAAAAATCGGTCGAATTAGACCTTTTTTCGAGCCTTCAAAAAACAACATTTTACACATTTGGGCAACAATTTTTTGCGCTCACATGGTGCGTCTTATATCATACTTAAGTGTTCCGACCTTTTTTTCCATTTTCGGACACGTCGATTTTGGGCCATTTTTTAAAGTTTGAGTAAAAAAAATCAGTCGAATTAGACCTTTTTTCGAGCCTTCAAAAAACGACATTTTACACATTTTCGTAACAATTTTTTGCGCTCACATGGTGCGTCTGATATCATACTTAAGTATTCCGACCTTTTTTTCCATTTTCGGACACGTCGATTTTGGGCCATTTTTTAAAGTTTGAGTAAAAAAAATCGGTCGAATTAGACCTTTTTTCGAGCCTTCAAAAAACGACATTTTACACATTTTTGTAACAATCTTTTGCGCTCACATGGTGCGTCTGATATCATACTTAAGTATTCCGACCTTTTTTTCCATTTTCGGACACGTCAATTTTGGGCCATTTTTTAAAGTTTGAGTAAAAAAAATCGGTCGAATTAGACCTTTTTTCGAGCCTTCAAAATACGACATTTTACGCATTTTCGTAACAATCTTTTGTGCTCACATGGTGCGTCTGATATCATACTTAAGTATTCCGACCTTTTTTTCCATTTTCGGACACGTCAATTTTTGCCCATTTTTTAATGGTGAAAAAAATCGGTCGAAATATACCTTTTTTCGAGCCTTCAAAAAACAACATTTTAGGCATTTTCGTAACAACTTTTTGCGCTCACATGGTGCGTCTGATATCATACTTAAGTATTCCGACCTTTTTTTCCATTTTCGGACACGTCAATTTTGGGCCATTTTTTAAAGTTTGAGTAAAAAAAATCGGTCGAATTAGACCTTTTTTCGAGCCTTCAAAATACGACATTTTACGCATTTTCGTAACAATCTTTTGTGCTCACATGGTGCGTCTGATATCATACTTAAGTATTCCGACCTTTTTTTCCATTTTCGGACACGTCAATTTTTGCCCATTTTTTAATGGTGAAAAAAATCGGTCGAAATATACCTTTTTTCGAGCCTTCAAAAAACAACATTTTAGGCATTTTCGTAACAACTTTTCGCGCTCACATGGTGCGTCTGATATCATACTTAAGTATTCCGACCTTTTTTTCCATTTTCGGACACGTCAATTTTGGGCCATTTTTTAAAGTTTGAGTAAAAAAAATCGGTCGAATTAGACCTTTTTTCGAGCCTTCAAAATACGACATTTTACGCATTTTCGTAACAATCTTTTGTGCTCACATGGTGCGTCTGATATCATACTTAAGTATTCCGACCTTTTTTTCCATTTTCGGACACGTCAATTTTTGCCCATTTTTTAATGGTGAAAAAAATCGGTCGAAATATACCTTTTTTCGAGCCTTCAAAAAACGCCATTTTACGCATTTTCGTAACAATCTTTTGCGCTCACATGGTGCGTCTGATATCATACTTAAGTATTCCGACCTTTTTTTCCATTTTCGGACACGTCGATTTTGGGCCATTTTTTAAAGTTTGAGTGAAAAAAATCGGTCGAATTAGACCTTTTTTCGAGCCTTCAAAAAACGCCATTTTACGCATTTTCGTAACAATTTTTTGTGCTCACATGGTGCGTCTGATATCATACTTAAGTATTCCGACCTTTTTTTCCATTTTCGGACACGTCGATTTTGGGCCATTTTTTAAAGTTTGAGTAAAAAAAATCGGTCGAATTAGACCTTTTTTCGAGCCTTCAAAAAACGCCATTTTACGCATTTGGGCAACAATTTTTTGCGCTCACATGGTGCGTCTGATATCATACTTAAGTATTACGACCTTTTTTTCCATTTTCGGACACGTCGATTTTGGGCCATTTTTTAAAGTTTGAGTGAAAAAAATCGGTCAAATTAGACCTTTTTTCGAGCCTTCAAAAAACAACATTTTATGCATTTTCCTAACAATTTTTTGCGCTCACATGGTGCGTCTGATATCATACTTAAGTATTACGACCTTTTTTTCCATTTTCGGACACGTCGATTTTGGCCCATTTTTTAAGTTTGAGTAAAAACAATCGGTCGAATTAGACCTTTTTTCGAACCTTCAAAAAACAACATTTTATGCATTTTCGTAACAATCTTTTGCGCTCACATGGTGCGTCTGATATCATACTTAAGTATTCCGACCTTTTTTTCCATTTTCGGACACGTCCATTTTTGCCCATTTTTGAACTGGGAGCCAGTGGAGTTGGATGAGAACAGGGGTGATGTGGTCAGATGATTTGGTGCGGGTGATGATCCGGGCGGCTGAGTTCTGAATGATCTGCAGTCTGTTGATGAGTTTGGTGGGGAGTCCGGTGAGAAGGGCGTTGCAGTAGTCGATGCGTGATGTGACAAATGAGTGGACCAGGATTTCAGTGCTAGATTGGGTCAGTGATGGGCGGAGTCTGGAGATGTTGCGGAGGTGGAAGAATGCGGTCCGGGTGATGTTTTGAATATGGGGTGCAAATGAGAGGGTGTTGTCCAGTATGACGCCGAGGCTCTTGACTTGGTGGGAGAAGGGTACAGGGAATCCGTCGATGATGATGGGTGTGGCTGGGGTGTGTTGTGATTTGGCGAGGGTGGATTTGGAGCCGATGAGCAGGGCCTCGGTCTTGTTGCCGTTAAGTTTTAAAAAGTTCCTTCTCATCCAGCTCCGGATGTCTTCTAGGCAGGTGATGAGGGAGGTGGGAGGGATGGCAACGGTGGGTTTGGTGGAGATGTAGACCTGTGTGTCGTCAGCGTAACAGTGGAAGTGGACCCCATGGTGACGGAGGAGTGTGCCCAGGGGGAGGAGGTAGATGGTGAACAGGAGTGGACCCAAGACTGACCCCTGGGGGACACCCAGTGAAACACCCGAACACCCAGACTTGTGGTGGCTTAGTTGAACAAATTGTTGACGGTCGGTGAGGTAGGAAGTGAACCAGGAGAGTGCAGCACCGGTGATCCCAATGCCAGCCAGGCGGTCCAGGAGCAGACGGTGGGAGATGGTGTCGAATGCTGCGCTGAGGTCGAGGAGGATGAGAATGGTGAGCAATCCGGAGTCAGCTGCACGGAGGAGGTCGTTGGTGATTTTGACTAGGGCTGTTTCAGTGCTGTGTTTAGGACGGAAGCGGGATTGGAAGGGTTCGTGGAGATTGTTTGTGTCAAGGTGGGACTGTAATTGTGCGGCAACCACCCTTTCAAGGGTTTTGGAAATGAAGGGGAGGTTGGAGATGGGCCGGTAGTGGTTGAGGTCAGCAGGATCAGCACTGGGTTTTTTCAGGATTGGTGTGATGGCAGCCAGTTTTAGAGAGGGGGGTATGGTACCTGTAGTGAGGGAGGAGTTAATTATGTTGGTGATCATGGGGGAAATGGATGGCAGACATGCTTTGACAAGGGAGGTGGTTTTGGCCTTGCGGATGAGTTCTGAGACGGTCAGTTCTGTTACTGGGATGAAGTCAGAGAGGGAGCTGATGGGAGGTTGGCCAGTGATCATCCAGGGTGGGTCGTCAGAGGGAGTGCGAGATGTGGCCAGTTGTTGGTGAATGGTGTTGATCTTGGAGCTGAAGAAGTCCAGGAAGGCAGTGCACTGATTGGCGGAAATGTCTGGAGGGAGGGTTTTAGGAGGCTGAAGTAAGTGGCTGATTGTTGAGAAAAGGACTCTGCTGTTACCTGTACCGGTGTTGATGAGGTTGGAGTAGTATGAGGATTTGGCAGTGGTGAGGGCGTTCTTGTAGTGATGGAGGTGGTCCGAGTACATCTGGCGGTGTACAGTGAGTCCAGTCTTTTTGTAGAGTCGCTCCAGTCGACGGCCAGTGGCTTTGAGCTGGCGGAGCTCAGGGGTGAACCAGGGAGCAGTGTGGGTGAATGAGACTGAGCGGGTTTTCAGGGGGGCCAGGGTGGTGAGGGAGGAGGAGAGGCAGCTGTTGTAGTGAGTCACCAGGTCAGTCAGTGAGGATGCTGAGGGGGGGCTGGGGTAGGAGCTGATCAGGGAGGAGAGATCTGTGGTGTTGATATGTTTGATGTTCCTGAAGGAGATGGTCCGTTGTTCCTTGGCTTTGTGTAGTTGGGTGTAAATGTCAAAAAGTACGGCTTTGTGGTCGGAAATGGGGAAATCAATGACATCAAGGTTAGTGGGAGTGATGTCAGTGCAGCAGATTAAGTCCAGTATGTGACCTTTGTTATGGGTTGGGAGGTTGACATGTTGTGTGATGCCAAGACAGTCCAGGAGTGATGTGAAGTCGTTGGCAAACGTACAGGATGGGTTGTCAATGTGGATGTTGAAGTCACCAAGGAGGATAACAGTGGGGGACATTGCACATACAGATGTTAATAGTGATGAGAATTCATTGAGGAAAAGGGCAGAGGGTTTTGGTGGTCTGTATATGGTGACAATGATAGTGGGTTTGGGGCCTGTGAGTTTTACAGCTAGACATTCAAAGGAGGAGTGATGGGGAACTGTGACAGCAGTGACTTTGATGTTATCACGGTGGAGGAGAGCGAGGCCACCCCCCCTCCCAGTGGCACGGGGTTTACTAATAAAAGAGAAACCTGATGGGACAGCCTCATTAAGATGGGAGAAGTCGTTTGGTTGCTGCCAGGTCTCAGTGAGGCAGAGAATGTCTAGGCTCTGGTCAACAATAAAGTCAGCTATCAGCAGGGCCTTATTACTGAGGGATCTGGTGTTGAGTAGACAGAGTTTCAGACAGGTGAGTGGAGTGTAACAGGTTGCTTTGAGCACGGGGGACAGCACACTGTGATTGACAGGACTGACAGGACGGGCTGTGCGAGGAGGGGGGCGGGGCCCAGTGGACCGGAAAGAGCGGATGTTTGTGTTGCTGTTGTGAGTGACCTGAAAGTTCCGTCCAGAGCCTCGGTGGATGTATCTTGGTCGTTTCAGGATGTAGTGGTGGGATGCAAGCTGAGGTGGGGGGGTCCTTGAGAAGATCCGGAGACGTAACATCTCCGTTGCAGAGTAACGGAGCGGCAGAGATGCCCTCGTGAGAGCCGAGCAGAGCGCAAGCCAGAGGAACAGGTTAAAAGACCACATGATGTGAAGTCGGCGGCGACGTTATCCAGCGCTAGATGATGATCCAGGTGGTGATGGTGAAGCCACAGAGCCAGCACAGCGGAGGCAGAGGAGTGGAGCGTGCCGGTTGTAGCTTGTAGCGGTAGCTTGTAGCGGTGTAGCAGGGAGGCGGCGTCCTCCGCGTTGACAGCAATCCGCGGGCGCAGGTAAACGTCCGGGAGAGCTGGCAGGGTGGCAGCGGACCGGTCCGAACTGGTGTGCTTCGTGGGGCACACCGGCGCAGGCTATCCAGCCACAGAGTGCGGAGAGGAGCCACCACAGGTGAGCCCTGTGTCGGCGGAGCTAGCTTCTGGCTAGCGAGTCAGGCAGTAGCAGCAGGCAGGCAGGCAGCGACTAAACTGCTGTTTCAGTGTCGCAGAGTGGAAGATCGAGCGGGCCGAATCAAGCAGATGGGTTCGAGGTCCAACATTCATAAAAGACTAAGCTTGATAAATCAATATGAAACGTCAAAATAGCGAAAATGACGAAAATAACGAAAACCAGGGGAGGCGCTCACATGGTGCGTCTGATATCATACATAAGTATTCCGACCTTTATTTCCATTTTCGGACACGTCGATTTTTGCCAATTTTTTAATGGTGAAAAAAATCGGTCGAAATATACCTTTTTTCGAGCCTTCAAAAAACAACATTTTAAGCATTTAGGCAACAACTTTTTGTGCTCACATGGTGCGTCTGATATCATACTTAAGCATTCCGACCTTTTTTTCCATTTTCGGACACGTCGATTTTTGCCCATTTTTTAAAGTTTGAGTGAAAAAAAATCTGTCGAAATATACCTTTTTTTGAGCCTTCAAAAAACGACATTTTACGCATTTCCGTAACAATCTTTTGCGCTCACATGGTGCGTCTGATATCATACTTAAGTATTCCGACCTTTTTTTCCATTTTCGGACACGTCGATTTTTGCCCATTTTTTAAAGTTTGAGTGAAAAAAAATCTGTCGAAATATACCTTTTTTCGAGCCTTCAAAAAACAACATTTTACACATTTGGGCAACAATTTTCACAATTCCTTGTCTCGAATTGTCTGTAAGACGCCTGAGGCACAAAAGTAGGATCAAGACATCCAGGGATTCAACAGGTGAAAGCAATCGTGGATAAATGAACACATGACTTCCTCAACCAGACCCTGCGATGGATCACAGATTCACTGATGCACTGAGACAACAAGGGCAACAAGACATCCGTCTAGAAGCCTGTGAAGAACTCAAAGACAACATTTAAAAAGCAAGAAATATAATAATATAATTCTGAGTCAAACCATGTTCATATTTGTCTTGTGCTTCTAAACTCACTTTTAAGCTGTAGGGGGGAAAATGGCTTGATGGGCTAATGGTGTAATCCTGGCTTTTGGTGCGTAAGGTCCTGGGTTCAAATCCCATCATGACATTTTTGTTTCTTGCACTACCTTCAGGGGTGTCAAACCGGTCCAGAAAAGGGCCGAGACGGTGCAGGTTTTTGTTCCAACCAGTCAAGCACACATGAGTTAATCAATCAATGTATTACATAGTTAGCTTTGTTTTGCCATCTATTGTTAAATAACATATGCTTAGCTTTAAACATGTAAAGTACTTTGTGCTACATTTTTTATGTATAAAAAATGCCACAGAAATAAAGTTTATTATTATAATTATTATTACATTAGTGTTGAAATTGTGTTGCCGTCTACTGGTCTACTCATTGATGACCCGATTAAAACCATGATGTTCTTTAAAATCACCACAATGCTGTAATTATTTAACTCTATGCTACTTTAGGGTTCAGGTAAATGTTTACTATATGATTTAGGTTAAAAAAAACAACCTAAAATGCTATTCATCAATGTACAGGCTTGATAGCCTCCTGCACTGCCCATAAAGGGGGCCGGTCTGTCAATGACTCCCGGGCCACTTCACCATCCCAGTCCGCCCTTGGGTTTGGTTGGTCTGAGACCAGTATTTTTTATTATTATTATTTTCGTTAATATGCATGCGAATTTAAATTAATTATTCACCGGTAAATAAATGTGTTATTTTTCATTGATTTGATTGAGTTGATCATTGTAACTTCGGGTTTGAAAGGCAACGAAAATTAGTTTAGCCCATTTTAAGAAACAGTTCGTCACGAATCTGTGTTTTTGTTTTGCTTTGGTTTATCCTCAAATAAAGTAACATCATGTTACCCTTCGCGTATCTAAATGGTTTGTGTATAGCCTATGGAAAAGTGTAAATGACAAAAATAATCTAAGAGAAATCAGTTTCTAAAATGATGTAAACTAATGATCACATTTTAATTTTAGATTAAAAATTATTATACACTACACGTATACGCCATACTTAAATTAACGCTAAAAGATAATCAAAATATAAAGTATAAATTACTAGCTTCATCTAAGAGCTTAAACGTTTGAATACACAATCACAATCAACATTTCACTCAGACTGATTTACACTGTTTCAAGACAAGCTTGAAACAGAATTAGAGACATTACACCGGTTATTTAAAAAAACGTCTGTTTGTCTGCCTTTCCAAACCTTGAGTCGAGAACATTTGAATGACAGATTGCAAGAGGGCAAGTTAGGAAGTTTGCTCTGGGGGTTATCGAGACACAGGCAAGTTGAAAGAACCATTTGCCCCGGGAAAGACGACCACCGGGGCGGGAAATTTGCCTTAAAAATCGCGATGTTTCTACAGCTCGAGATCTTTTCTCCCGGGGCTATTGAACTGTGGAGTTGCCGTAAGAAAGTGCTTCCGATCGGTCGTAAAGCTTGTATTTTATTTGACTAGAAGCGGCGAATAAACGACCCGTGACACTGCATTGACCATTTCTCTCCACAAAGCGAAGTATAAGAACCGGAAGTGACGGCGTGTTGGAGCGACCGGAACGGACTCCTGTTTTGACCGTTTTATTACTAATCACAGACGGTCTAGTTGAATGTTTTAAAGTGTGTAGTGTGCAGTGTAATAAATATTGATTGATTTGTGGCGACTTCTGACTGAGATAAAGGATGACATCGTATAGATCCTGGAACTAAGCCTGGTCTGTAGCAGGCTAAATTCCACAGAATAAATCTCAATGGTAACTGATGTCAACACACTTTCTTCGATCCCGCTTCGTGCACCGGGATCGTAGATAAATTGAGCCAGCATAACCAAGATAGCCCGACTTAATCCCTTATCCTACTTTTGTGCAATAGGCATCTGGTGTTCACCGAGCCATTGACAGGTAGAGATCCTGTGCAGTTCTCGACCTGTAGGTACAATTTCTGTCCCCCCTACAATTTCGGTCCCCCCCACGTCCTACGTGATGACGTCACACGCTGCATAAGTGAACGTCTCTTTAAAATATTTTTTATATGGGTTAAAGAAACGTCAAAAGAACATTAACATGATACTTTTTTTTTACCATACATAAAACATTTATATTGACAAAAAGACGATCTTCTTCAACCTAATCACTTTCCGTTTTTTCATTTCCTGGTCTGACGAAGCTAGCCGCTGATTGGCTGAAGCTCTTTTACTAATAATAACGCACAACTGTACAGTGCAGTACAAACATTCGAGTTCCGAAATAATTCCCTTTTCAAATAAAAAAAATGTTAGAATATTCCCCTTTCAATCACTCTCTCTACCTGTCTGTAGTTCGGATCATAAACACCTCAGTAATTATTTAGCTTTCATTTCGATTTTTATCCCCGATCTAAATCAATGATTAAATGTATATTTGCCCACTTTATTGAACGAGTAATGTTATCTTTATTTAATGTGTCCCATTTGAATAATTTATGCACTACAAAAAGAAAATTGTGTTTTTTCTAACACTAATGGCCATAAACATTTTCTAATTTTCCTGATATTATTGTGATGTGTTCTCTTAACAAAAATGGTTATTGCCCCCCACTTCCTACGTGATGACGTCATACAATGCAATACAAACATTTGAGTTCCGAAATAATTCGCTTTTCAAATAACAAAAATGTTGGAATATTCCCCTTTCTATAACTCTTTCTACCTGTCTGTAGTTCAGATCATAAACACCTCAGTAATTATTTAGCTTTCATTTAGATTTGTATCCCCGATTTAAATCAATGATTAAATGTATATTTGCCCACTTTATTGAACGAGTAATTTTATCTTTATTTAATGTGTCCCATTTGAATAATTTATGAAAAAAGAAAATCGTGTGTTTTTTCTAACACTACTGGCAATAAACATTTTATAATTTTCCTGATATTATTGTGATGTGTTCTCTTAACAAAAATGGTTATTGCCCCCCACTTCCTACGTGATGACGTCATACAATGCAATACAAACATTCGAGTTCCGAAATAATTCGCTTTTCAAATAACAAAAATGTTGGAATATTCCCCTTTCTATAACTCTTTCTACCTGTCTGTAGTTCGGATCATAAACACCTCAGTAATTATTTAGCTTTCATTTCGATTTTCATCCCCGATTTAAATCAATGATTAAATGTATATTTGCCCACTTTATTGAACGAGTAATTTTATCTTTATTTAATGTGTCCCATTTGAATAATTTATGAAAAAAGAAAATCGTTTGTTTTTTCTAACACTACTGGCAATAAACATTTTATAATTTTCCTGATATTATTGTGATGTGTTCTCGTAACAAAAATGGTTATTGCCCCCCACTTCCTACGTGATGACGTCATACAATGCAATACAAACATTTGAGTTCCGAAATAATTCGCTTTTCAAATAACAAAAATGTTGGAATATTCCCCTTTCTATAACTCTTTCTACCTGTCTGTAGTTCGGATCATAAACACCTCAGTAATTATTTAGCTTTCATTTCGATTTTTCTTCCCGATTTAAATCAATGATTAAATGTATATTTGCCCACTTTATTGAACGAGTAATTTTATCTTTATTTAATATGTACCATTTGAATAATTTATGAAAAAAGAAAATCGTGTGTTTTTCTAACACTACAGGCAATAAACATTTTCTAGTTCTCCTGATATTATTGTGATTTGTTCTCTTAACAAAAAGGGTTGTAAAATATGAGGTCTTTATGGTCATTAAAGTAGCCAATCAGCAACCGACAACCGACTTTGAACCTACGGCACTCCCGTACTGAGTAAACAAACGCATCCGTTGCTGTCCGGATACCGCGGTGCATTCTGGGGTCTGTAGGCAGGAAACGCTGTTCCCCATCATCCAAACCTGTTTGAAGAAATACAGGTTGAGCAACAACCAGCCCGGTGACGTGTGTCGGGCTTTAACGACATGCCACACGCACGGAATAACTAACTTCTTCCTGCTGGGACAGCCGAGGAGAGAACTAGCGCAGCAATGGCGGGCAGTGAGTTTCACCCATTGACTGTACTAGCTGCGTGGCTAACGCTAGCATGCGGAAGTGAAAAACGAAGCGTCGTTTCTGTGTCTTAATGATTTAACTTAATTTTTGTTTTTGTTTTTTTTTCGTAGCAGGAAACGCCAGCGTCATGTTCAAGCTCTACTGCCTGGCGGTGATGACCCTGGTGGCGGCGACGTACACGGTGGCCCTGCGCTACACCAGGACCATGACTTCAGGGGACCTTTACTTCTCCACCACCGCCGTCTGCCTCACCGAGGTCATCAAGCTGATACTCAGCCTAGGCATGCTGGCCAAGTGAGTGTCTCACGTCCACCAACACCCCCTCTTTTAAATGTAGCATTGAGCAGGTTTCAAGTGAGGTTATGGTGGCTTCAGACTAGTGTGGGATTCATGTGCCATCCTTGACTGACATGTCCAACAAATCTAGTTGCTTTTACTGTTGGTTCGTCCAGTTCCAGTGATGACCTTTTTGTGCAAAAACGATTGTATGTGTCCACGAAAGCATCCAGCAAAATAAACTACCAGGAAGCTGAACACGGGTTTCAGGTTCCAAAAAACCTCTAGTGTTACAGCACTAAACTTCTTCTCACACAGAAAGGATGATCCCTAGAGTGTTTAAAAGTGTTTTTTATTATAGAGTCGACAGAGGTTGAAGGCATACTTTTTGCTGTTGCTTTCAAGAAACATCTTAAGACGTTTTTATTTGTTCAGGCTATTCCTTGATTTTCTGGAACTCCTGTTGTGTTATCAGTTTTATCTTGACCTTAAAGTTTATACTTTATTGAATATTGTTTTGATTGTTTAAGTGCTTTGTGACCCTGGTCTGGAAAAGCGCTATATGAATAAAAATTACTTACTTACTTACTTACTACTATAAATATTTGACTCAAAAAGTAATCATCCCATGTGTTTTATTTTCTACTATTCATCAGTTTGTCCACTTGGCGATCGGGATGATGTATGTCAACAATTAATCTGGAAAACGAGGACAAACTATGAGAAGAAAACTGGATAAACTAGAGTGTGGCTTGCGTAGTTGTAAAGGAGTAACCACAGAAGCAGGAACAGCCTGCAGTAGTGACGAGTTGACGGGTATCACATTTGGGGAGGAATGAGTTTTATTATTCAAGTGATTCTATGCATGTGGAGGTAAAAGGTCAAGAAAAAATGGAAGCAGCTCAGATAATCTTGCCTTTATTCCTGCCTGACAGGGAGATGTTTGAAAATATCATAAAATACATTTGATTGTATATGAAATGTGTGTTATGGCTACACTAATTCCACCTGCTGCTATATTTAAACGTCCCCGTTTCACAATAAGACGCATCAATAATCAAAGATTAGTGCGCGAGAGTGAACAGCTTCCAAATAACACAAACGAATCTAACACATGGATTTGCAAAGAAGAGTACCTTATACAAATAAATCTGGCTCGGGATTTAACAGCAAACATGTAAGGATTATGTAACGAGGCAATTGTAAAAGTAAACATCATTTAAAAAAATAATTTGACCAAGGATCAGTCATAAATAACTAAGATTATAAATTGATGGTAAGAAGTATTTGGTCATTTTTCAGTGACGTGGAGTACAGTAGATCCAACCAGATATTTTAAGGTTATTTTTTTTGTGTGATTGAATATTATTCAAAATAATTTCAATGTATTTTTGTGATGTTTTAATTACGTAAAAGTGTATGTGCTGGCGATGATTTTGTACTGCATCTGTTCGACTATCAACTGACAAGTCTATATCTCCTCTTCCTCCTCCTCAGAGAAACTGGACATCCCAGCAGACTAAAAAACGCCTTATTGGAACACATCCTCTTCAGCCCCAAAGAGCTGCTGAAACTCAGCATTCCCTCCATTGTTTACGCCATTCAGAACAACATGGCCTTCCTCGCCCTGAGCAACCTGGATGCTGCCGTCTATCAGGTGTGACTCGGCTGGTTCCTCCAGTTCCTGTGAATATTTAGTGTGTGGCTTGTTGGCAGCCGTGAGTAAAAGCTGGCGTTTCCATGCTAGCTTCTTCTGTGTTGCGGACTAGGAGTGTGTATGGGAGATATGATACAGTGGAAACGATATATATAGAAGTATATTGCAGTATTTTAGGAACAAGGATATAGTTATAATATTTTCGAGTACTCGACTCTGGTGTTGCACAATTTACAGACCATAAATTCGGTTACAACTTCCTAGTCGTAACTGATTTTAATTGTTGTATTGTCCAAAGATTAGCTTTATAGTGCGTTATGTTCTTTATACTTGGATTTTGTCATCTTGTACTTTGTTCTTTTTATTAATCTTTGTTCTTGCTTTTATGAAACTATCATCTGGAAAAAAAAAATTCCCAAATGAGATCTCGAGAGGGATTAACAAAGCTCTATCCATCTATCTAAAACCTGCTGGAGTCTACTGTATCCTCTCGCCCTCAGTCATCGCCGGAATCTAGCAGGATTACATTATATCTTTAGCTGAGGACGTAATTACCGCTGAGGTTTAATTGCAACACAAAAATGTACAAATTGTCTGAATAATTGCGTGTAAATTGTAAATAATTTTTTTTTAATTTAATACATCATTTATTAAATTATAAACTACAAAAGAGCTATGATGGTAAAAGATGATTTGAAACCCCAAAATGTTTAAATATTTATAAATTGTAAATATGGATACATTTCTGTTAAATATTGATTTGGTTAATGAAAGAAATGTTATTCATTTATTTCTCACACCCGTAGTACTGATGTTAATTTGGTTAATGTTTGGATTAACTTTCTTACACGGAACACGAATCGTACCATAAAATGACTTTTCCCACTTCTTCCCAGGTGACGTATCAGCTGAAGATCCCGTGCACGGCCTTGTGCACAGTGTTGATGCTGAACCGCTCGCTCAGTCGGCTGCAGTGGTTCTCCGTCTTCATGCTGTGCGCCGGAGTCACCCTGGTCCAGTGGAAACCCGCCGAGGCCACCAAAGTTCAGGTATCAGCCGGACAACAGCTTCAATATGGCGAGTCCGTTATGTTCATCGGACCGCGCTTTTTTCGCAGATCGAGCAGAATCCAGTGGTCGGGTTCACAGCCATCGCCATCGCAGTCTTGTGCTCGGGCTTCGCAGGTACGACTCGCATGCTCCGCCAAACGTCTTACAAAGGAAGAAAGTCAATAATGTCATCGCTTAACGAACAAACAAGGTCTTTTTAAGACCGTGTTTGATGAGACGCTAACACTGCCAGCAGCGCCTCAGGGAAGCAAATACTTGTCATCTTAGTTTACCTTTGAGTTGATGGCGAAGAAGAGAGTGCAGACATGGCAGAACAGTTGAAACGGCAAGAGGGACAATTGTGGTCACTGCCGTAATCTAGGTTTGAATCAAAGTGTTGCCCAGGGGCCACATGTGCTTTTCTGCCTCGCCTGCACTCTCTTCTTCGCCGCATCGGTTGATCACCATAACATTCTCACAAGATCAGGAGAGAAAATAAATCTGCTCTCATAGAAATATTTTCGGGGCCATTTAAACACCTTATTGCCAATTTCTTTTCTTTAACACACAGATTATCCATCTATAAATAATTTATTATTCTTTAGCATTTAAATTCTTAGAAGGATACAAGATAAATCCTTGAATCAAGAGTGAAATTAATCTTTTATTTCACATTTTCTATCCTCACAGCTATTAAGTCATGTTAAAAAGTTGGAATTATGAATACATGGTTTCTTGTCTTACTCCGTCAAGAATCTAAAAAAATAAATACAAATGACTAATACTCCCAACTTAAAGGTATTTTATAGATCATTTATTTTTCATTTAATGGGCACAATAAGAAACCGTAAGATCAGTTATTTAGGTATAAATGTTTTTCTCAGAGGATATGAAGGTGTCGGTGGAGGTGACTTCACTGTGCACACAAACCTCTGTATGTCTTACACTTGATATCTGAACTTTAACCCGCTCCATGTGCCACAGGCGTGTACTTCGAGAAAGTTCTGAAAAGCTCCGACACATCCCTGTGGGTGAGGAACATCCAAATGTATCTGTCGGGTATCGTGGTCACCCTGATCGGCGTCCTGGTGAACGACGGCGAGAACGTGCTGGAGAAAGGTTTCTTCTTCGGCTACACGCCCTGGGTGGTCTTCGTAGTCTGTGAGTGGTGCTGAACTCCTGATCCCGGGCCCGCCGTCAACTGGCTCATCTGGTGTTTGTTCTCACAGTCCTGGCCAGCGTGGGCGGCCTGTACACGTCCGTGGTGGTCAAGTACACCGACAACATCATGAAGGGCTTCTCGGCAGCAGCCGCCATCGTTCTCTCCACTGTGGCCTCCGTCATGTTGTTTGGACTCCAGATAAGTACGTGCTTTTCTTTTTTCAATTCTCCTTAAGGTGAGGCAGAGGTTCAAATCCAAGCTTTTGTTGCGTCAGCAAGTGATTCATGCTCCATTGTCCTGTCACCATGTCGTGCTTTGATCTCAAAACTGGTTCGGGGAGCGCTTCACTCAGTTACGGTTACATGACTACATGTTGTTGAGGAGATGTCATGGAGGGTGAAGGGAAAGATTGGGTGGTGACAGAAAAATAGAAACTTGCTGGATAGTAAGATGCAGCTTGCAAAAAAGTTCAAGAAAAAAACAAGAATTTAAAATTTTAATAACCTTTTTAAAAAGTTATTCTGAACTTAGTTTTGTCATTTGTGGATTATTATTTTTATTGCATAAAATACACAACTTTAAGTGCAAGTATCGTGTTCAAATCCTGGTTGCAATCCATCAGTGACCAGTTTTTCAAAAATGTTATCTGGATTTGCAAATCAACATTTATTTATTTTTGCTATCCAAGATGCTGTTTTTAAGATCACAGTGCTATAAATGGAACAAGATATCACACTGTCGGCTACTAGCAATGTAAAGAAAAACAAGTAGTGGGTCACTTGAAGTGTTTTTCAACCAAACATTCACTTCTATTAATCTCCTATAGTTAAGAAAATAATGTTCAAGGTTAAAAAATATTTGTAAAGAACGTTTTGCAGGAACCGCAAGTTCATTCTCAAGACGGACTGGTAAAAACTGGTGCACTAATGCTGCCGTCACTAGAGAAATGAGCTGAGCCAGAAGGCAATTCTCTATTTAACTGCATCATCGGCATGTGAATCTTCAGATAGCGACGGTCTGAAGCCACGTGAATTAGTTTTAAGTAGAAACCAAAGTTTTATTCAATCCAATTAATGATCACCTTTTTTTGTGGACATTTGTAAATAGGACAAGAAGCCTGAGCACCACATTCCATGTCTCCCATTTCTCTCTGTGCAGCTATAACGTTCGCCTCCGGAGCCTCCATAGTCTGTGTGTCCATCTACCTGTACGGACTTCCGAAGCAGGACACGTCGAGGGTTTCTTCTCTAGATCAGGACAAGGACGCCAGACAGAAACTGATCCCGGTCTGAAATACCGAATCACCGCTTGAGCCTAGGAGCCCTCGGGCTGGCAGCACCTGGAAGTTTCTCTAATGGCCGGATTATCACAAGGATCTTCCAAGTCACTGGACTGATGACTGAGAGTAAACGAAAGTTATCCAGACGCCAAATGATGAGTTTTTTTTTTGAGTGGCCTTTTTTTAATTTTGTGAGTTGCAATCATTATTTGTAATTTAGCTTAAATTATGATGAAGTACTGAAGTATGTTACTTTTTTTTTTTTTTACTTTCACTACGTATGAGGATTATTTAAGAGGTATTTTATTATTATAGGCCACAGAAAAAGTCAATCGGCAGTGGACTTTACTAATGCCTTATGAGGTGCAACTGTGGAACTTTAATCGTGTAGGTTTTGGGGTTTTTAACTTCTGCTGGAATCTTCTGGCTCCTGCTAAACTGGTGTTTGTGACTGTGAATAATGCGGAAGATTGAAAAGTCAACATGGGAAGGTTTGTTTTAAACTTGCGAGGACAGGATTAAACCAGAATAAAAAGGGGTGAAGATTGCGCCTTGGGGGATTCCAGATTTTATAAATGGGACCAAACCAGACTTCAGCCACTCGACATCAATCTGTTCTGTCGGTTACCGTGGTGATTGCATCACAAGTCACGATGTTGAATGTCCGAGGTACATAAACACAGACTGCATGATGACACCATTCAATGTTGGTTCTGTTACTTTGATGATGTCATCTTTTAAATAAAAACTGGATTGAAAATCTTCTTGGTGTTTGCCCTTCGTCTGATGAACTCGGAAAGTAAAAGATTGTATAAAAGTACATCAATGCAAATGTTAAATCTGAATTCATATGAAGTAGTCAAGCAGTTTTTTAAGCAGACTTTTAAACATCTCCACAATAGACAGTTTACAAATAAGTGGTTTAACTTTTCTTTTTATTTAAAAATCCTAATGCACATGAAGAATTACAGACAAATTCACATCTTTTCAACCGGTTTGATTCCCAGAATCTTCATCCCGTTGGACAGAACGGAGCGAGCAGCGACGAACAGACGCAGCCTCGCCTGTTTGAATGAACTGAATTCATTAAAAAGTCCCTGTGAGGATAATTTAGACAGTGCTTTTCAAAATAAAAGTAGCTAATTTTGAGGAACACGAGACAAACATCTAGGCCTGGGCGCCAAATGCAGCCCTATAAATTAGTATTGCAATTCAACTATACGATTTAAATGTTCACCAAAAGCTGGTTCCGAAAATGTGTTTTCTAGCAAGCAGAGACTACATAGGAACATCTAGTTATTGCTCACATACCTGAGCAACATCCCGTTGACTTCCCTTCACAGGCAGCTCTCGATGTGCTGACGCGACCAGGTGGCTGCAATAAACGATGATTTGACAGTTTTACCATCACTTGGATAAACATCCTGTTTCTTACCTGAGCCTTATCAAAAAGTTGACCAGGTGTTTGGGCTGAAGGTCGTGGGCCGACTGCAGCAGGACCTCGTCATACCTGAGGAGGAACGACACCGGGTCAGAGTCTTAGGTGTTTTTTTATTTTGGGGGGTGGGGGGAGTCTTTTACCGGAGCAGATGCTGCACGAGGGCGACGCTCTGATCCTCGAGTAGAAGCGACGGATCGAAAGAAATCGTCTGTATTTCTTCATTTTGACGAATTAAACTGAGGAAAGAAAATAGTTTTTTTTTGTTTGTCAATTGTCATCTTTGACTCCATTAACAGACCTGCAGAGGCGAGCGTGCGAGTACTGGAGGAACACGCCCGTGTCTCCCTGAGACTGCAGCACCCGATCCCAGTCAAACTTGTAGTCCGAACTCAGGGGGCGCCTGAAGTCCTGGAAAGAAGGATCTTAATCTTGAAAACAAAGAGTGAATTTACTCAAATAGGATTTCAAAACACTCACCTGAACAATCAGAGCGCTGATGCCCACCGTCTCTGCCGTCTGCTCCGGGTCGTCCACCTCCTTCGTTGCTGCGAAAGAATCTTATATTCACTTGAGAACAAGACGCACACAAGGTACTTTGAGTGAGAGGTGGTCTCCCTGGAAAGCAGTCCACCTCAGGGCGCACACAGACAACCAGTGGTTGCGAGGGTATGGGGGTGATGGTTTTAAATCTTTAAGATTTACCCAGAAATGAAAATCAAATTGGGAAGAATGTAGAAATATATTAGTAAATTGAATTTCGAATTTTGAAAGGGATAATTATGTTAAATAGGGAAAAACGCATAACCCTTGTTCTACATATTATACAGAAAAGAAAAAACAAAGACATTTGTTTAAAAGGTAAATGAAAAAAAAACATTTTAGTTATTCAAACATAGACCTTTTGTTACATCTTCTTAAGATTCATCAACATGCTTCTGTATGTTTCACTGACGGTGGGAGGAAACTGGAGTTCCCAGCAGGTACTTTGAGAACATCAACACTTACTTTCCTGAACTATTTTTAAAGGCTCTTATAATAAGGTTAGTGGACTCAACACAGCGTTCATATATACGGGGAATAAAATACGTTTTATTTTACTTTGGGACTGGCTTGTGTTTTGTAGCATCCTGACCCGGGCCTCGTCCAGGACGTCCTCCAGGAACACCACGTCGCCCCGCCTGGTCTTCATCCCCTTAACCAGGCCGAAGGGAACGTGCCGACACCTGGAACCAGAACTCTGAATCATGATATAAAACGTTCTCCAACGCAAACATCTAGTTGTTTAAATCCGATCAACACACAACAAAATTAGCAGTTCTTTAGATATTTGAGACTTCGCGTCACGTCGGATCAGAACCGTCTCTACCTGGCGGCCCACGAATGTCCCAAAGCTTGCAGGATCTGGAACAACTTGTTGAAGTGGTTCTCTTGGCTTTTGTCCGTCTTGAGAAAGAAAAGAAAAGAACGAGAATCAAATACCGACGTGAAGACAAAGAACAGGATTAACTGCATGACAGTGGAGGTCGTTCAGGTTTCTTTAAGTGACAGAGCGACCGCCAGAGATGTTCTGCTTCACCATTAAATAACGACTTGTTCCAGTACCACTTCTTTATAATATCAGGTGCTACAGATACAAGTTGAATCATTATGGTCATTAAAATGAAAAACATATTTTTCAAAGATAATTAATTATTACTCTAAAGCTTATCCAGGGTAAGGTCGTGGGGGCAGGAGCATAATCAAAGAGGTCCAGACTTTCCTCCCTCTCCCAGAGACATCTTTCATTATTTTACGTTATACCTAAGGGAGAGTCTAGAAACTGTGCTGAGAAAATGAGAAACGTATCAATATTCAATAGCACTGCATTGATTTCGGGTTTTCAAATGTTTTTTCATATCATAGTTATTTAACGTTTATATTTCAATAACGTGTGCACGTCATAATTTTTCTTCATATTTAAGGACGAATTAAATTCTGCAAGATCTTAGTGATGACTGGGCACCAGAGGATACAATCGACTGCTCCTTATGTTTAGTGACATTTTTGTTTCAAAACAAATGAAAGCAGTTACGAATTCGTCTAGAGTCATGTGGTCTGTAAATTCTGCAACACCTGAGTAAAGTACTCGACAATACTACAAATATATCCTTGTATATACACTACAAGATTTCAATATCTGTAACTCTGTAATACGTATTGTACGGTCCAATTGTCATGAATAAACACACTTAACAAACATACTTAATTGAAACTATATTTACTAAAGTTTTTGGTGTATTTTTTCAAGGAGAATATTTAATTGTGGAGTTGTCACTTTATGTTTAATTTTGCTAGCGGTGAGAACCAAAACCAAGAATCCCCGATGATTAGAGGAAACTAAAAGAAACTCCTATTTTAAGTTCAAGAGGGTTAATCGTGTCATTAATCTAATGCTACTGCAAGATAATCACACTTGAAGGTTCTCACCACATAGATCATCTCATCGAAACAGAACTTTTCATGGCGATCCACAGCAGCAGCAACATCTCTGAAGGACAGAAAGTTTCAGTGTATCAGTCCATCAGAATATTAAATGGTTGAATTCCATACATTTTAAATGTTAAAACTTGGATGTTTTTTTATTTTTTTATTGAAATGTTGTTCTTTTTAAAGCATTGATTAAAAAAAATATAATAGCTGAATTAAATCATTTCTATATTGAAAGTTGTTTTGTTAAATAATTTAATAAATGTTTTCAAAATGAATTAATTTGTGATATTTTAAATTCAATAAAAACAACCTTTTTAAAGACAACCAATAGAAAATTAATTGAAAAAAAATGTATCTTTAATATACAACAAACAAATTTAAATTCTCAAAACGTCTTTCAATGGATAAAAAAAAAAGTCATCATTTGAAATTCAACGTTCAATATTCTGATGGCACTGATGTACCTTCACTCACCTGGTGATGTAGAGCGTGGTGCCGTCGCTGCGCAGCAGCGGGCAAACGTTGCTCATGTCCCCGGCTAAAGAAAGATCCACCACGCCAGTGCCCTTCCTGCGATCACACCACCCGTATGACAAAAATGGAGTCGGTTGTAAATCCAAACTCACTCTGTGGTCTTGAACAATCCACGAGTCCTCAGCTGCTCCACGGCCGTCTGAGCTCCATCCAGGTACATGGACTCCCCGCTGTAGATGTCGAAGTGGACCCCCAACCTCTGAGAGCAAACGTACACGACTACAATCTTCTTCCCAAAGTATAGCTCGGATTTTGATCCTCACTTGATAGACAAGCTGGTACTCCTTCACCGTGATGTCCCTGAACTGTTTCCATAGCGACAGTGCGCTATCCTCGCGCTGCTCCAGGCGACTGTAGAAGTCTCTCGCGGCCAAACCGATCTCCTGGTTGTGCTCGGACTCCAGGTGCACTCGGACGTACACCTGTGGACAGAAGACATCAGTGGCCGTTCCACATCTGCATGAACATCAGAACAAGAACAGCAAAAGAATGCTAAGAAGCCAAGAATATCGCCTCCTGTGTTACGAGAAGTATAAACCTTGAAGAAGTTTACGCTGAAAATGAGCGTTAAGTAAGAAAAGGAGGGACGAAAATGAATGCCACTTTATTTTGCTTTGTTTTTAACATTTTGGTCCCTTGTATGATAGTTTGACTATCAAAATTAAAGCAGATTATTACTTTTACTACAGCAATCACTACCATACACAGTAAGAAAGTTAAACCCCTGGGTGACAAAAAAAAAAAAAATCATGATAATAACAATAATTATAATTAATAATTATAGTGAAAAACAATGTATTCGCCAACTAGAAGTCATTTCTACATCTGTATTCAATATCCTTTCAATCTATCAATAATGTAATAAATATTGACTCCATCTAAATACTATACATTACAGACATATTCATTTGGAAATAGTTATGTAATACAAATAATACAAATAGTCACACCTTTGAAGTAAAATAAACGTTTTCTTCTTACTATACATTTTATTAAAAAGATTAATATACAACTGGTTAAATAATCCATTAATTGTATTAAAATAAATACACAAAATAATCTTGCAACAAGATTAAAAAAGACCCAACAAAGATACAATTTATTATTAAACATTAAATACATCGATACGCTAGGAAATACCTCTACATACCAACAGGTGCATTTAGCACAGTGACCTCTAGTGGTGAACTCACCTCAAACAAATGCTGCAAAGGATTTCGCTTCAGTGCTTCCTGGCAACCGAATCGACTATAACCTGCACCTAGAAAACCTGGAAAAGCAAATAAAAAACACATTCAAATATAAAGGAAATCATAAATCAAAACAACTCACCGAACTGCATCCCCCAGTCTCCGAGGTAGTTCATCCGGATCACTTTGTGTCCGAGCGTCTGCTTCAGGTTCGCGATGAACTGACCTGAACAAAAACCTCTTTATTCATCTTTAAATCTCCTATCGACAGAACTCAATTGTTACCGATCATCGTTGAGCGCAAGTGTCCAACGTGGAATTTCTTGGCAATATTTGGAGAGCTGCAGCAAAAGTGACTCATCATGAACTAGTCATTGAAATAAACAAATCATTAAATAATAATAAAGAAAATGTACCTGTACTCCACCAGTGTTGTTCCTCTTTTGAGGCTCTTCAAGAGTTCACTGTTTAGTCCAAAAAGATCGTCTTGTTTATTTCCAAAACACTCCAAGACTTTCTGAATCGAAAACAAACGATCACGTTTTGGATTGACTTTCTTAACCGTGAACACGAATCAAACCTGGATGAGAAGCGGACGATTGACTCTGAAGTGGATGGTTTCTTTACCGGTGGTTATTCCCTCCACAACACTGTCCAGCTCCAACTGTAAAAAACACATTTGTTTAACGTGAGTTCCAATCCCATTATCACCATTTGATTCTGCAGTTAATACAAAACTCTGCAGCGAGAATTCTGACCCGCTCTAGTAGAAGAACTCACATTTCTCAGATCCTTAAAACTCTTCACTGGATTCCAGTTTCTTTCAGGATCAACTTTAAAATTCTGGTTCTTACTTTCAGATCTATTCATGGTCAGACTCCTCCTTACATCACTGATCTGATCCAGCCTTACACCCCAGCTCGGGCTCTGAGGTCTGTGGATCAGAATCTACTGATGGTTCCTGAACACGGTTCAGGACCAGAGGAGAGAAATCCTTCCAGGCTGTTGCTCCTAAGCTTTGGAACGATCTTCCTCTCCCTCTGTGTTTGATGATCTACGGACTCCTTCAAGAAACATCTTAAGACGTTTTTATTTGTTCAGGCTTTTCCTTTATTTTCTGGAACTCCTGTTGTGTTATCAGTTTTATCTTGATCTTTAAAGTATATACTTTATTGAATATTGTTTTGATTGTTTAAGTGCTTTGTGACCCTGGTCTAGAAAAGCGCTATACAAATAAAATGTTCTTACTTACTTACATTTGTGTCTCTTCTATTTGCAATAACTTGATGCCAATTGGTTATAATTATTCACTGTAGTTTATATTGTTTTAATGTTCATGCTGTTCGTGGTTTGAAAAGTTTCATGACGAGGAAGAAGATAAAATACGTCCATTGTTGGATCTTTTTGGATTTTTAACCCCCTTGTGTTACATTCTTAATAAATCTGTTAAAGAACCTCATGTTTCTCATACAAACCTTCGCTGCCAACTCTTCTGTTTGCAGCTGAACATTTCCTCTGCAGGGTAAGATCTCGCCATCTTGAAGCGAGGACACGTTCAGTCGAAAGTCTGTCGTCTGTCTTTGGAGCAAATGTTGAAAATTAAATATCAAAATTCTGTGAATGACTTTCACATTTCAGGAGACATTGCAAAAAGGACACTTACTGCTTCTTATTGACCGGCACCGCGGTTATAGCGGGTATGAAGACATGTTCTGACTGTTGCAGTGACACTGCCAGCTGGAGGTTAAAAACAAGTGATTTATTTAACAATAAACGTTGATGCAAAACATGCTCGAGGTCAACACATGCTACTCCATTAGCACTAGCTTCACGTTACCTTTTCCGCTATTATTCTTCTGAAGAAAGACGCCATCTTTTAGACACCGTATCACGATACATGAAGTATTAGAACAACTATTTTAGAAATACATTTTAAAATAATATTACAAACGTCCTGTTTTAGCCACTTCCGCCTTTGCTTGTGCGACCACGTGAGCCGGTTGAAAGAGTGCGCTTGATAATATCACCCCGTGCGACCGGTGGTTTGACTATAAACAAGCGTTATGGGTTTATTTAATTTTTTCATTGCGTGAATGGAAACAGTTTTTAAATTACAAACTAGAGCTAAAATAAGTGGTTCAAGAATTAAATATATAGTAATTTCTATTATTTTACTCCTTATAGACTTTTATTTAATGCGTTTTATATAGTCTTTCATTCTGATTTACTTTTTCCAACAGGGACCTTTAGATTGTCATAACCACTTGAGCATGGGACACCCTGGAAAGCTCTCCAGTCAATAGACTCGTGTTAATACTGTGGGAGGAAACCTGTCTCTGGTTCACTTACCTGGACCTGCAAAAACATGCATGGTACGACTCTACGGCATTAATCTTTGACCCAGAATATTGGTTTACATCCGAGCATTGATGATCATCTAAACTCTGCGGCTAAAACGTTATTAAACATAACAGGATGGGCAGTAAAGGATCCATAGAGAAATAAAAAAAAAAACAGGAGATTTATTCTCACGCTTTATTCGCTTACCTCATGTAAAGCAAACGAAAATCAGTTTTGGTACAACAAACAAAAGTAAATAAAAAAATACAGTGTATACAAACATAGCGTTAATCCTCTTAACAGTCGATTTCTGATGTACAGTCAGTGTCCCCTCTTGCATCCCTTTTTTTTTTTTTTTTTTTAAAGGAAAAAACCCCCAAACAAATCTACATAATTACAAAGTCTTGATGAATAAACAAAAATGTATAGAAATAAACGAGAAGGCCAATAGTATGGAGGCAGCCGGGCGTCGGAACAAGCCAGCTCAGGCCCTGCGGTTGAGAAGCCGCGGCTACAGTCCGGGAACGAGTCCACAGCGGCAGACTCTCAACTCTGGCGGAGGCAAACGTAGATGGTGTTCTCGCCGACGCGTGACACAGCGAGGCCACGTACAGCAGATACATATATGGCACAGCGAGGAGAAAGTCCAACAAAGACCCGCACACGGTCCTCAGGGCAGGATGCAGGAAACAGAATCTGCAGAGCGCCGGCACTCAAGAAACATCTGTGGGTCACAAACAGAAAGTGTTCCCGTTGTTCATTGATCACTAAAATCAATGTTTGGAAAGTTTTGCGTCATCATAATATTTTATATACATTTTAAATTAATTTTTCGTTTTTTTTGAAGATTACATTTTTAATATAATTAAATTAAACACGTTTATATAGAAAGGTTGAAGTTAGTGCCTTTTTAAATAATTCTATGATTATTTTCCAAATTAATACTTAAAACAACCCAGACAGTTTGATATTCTAATACAGAAATACACGTTCTATATAAAATTGAAGTACAACAGCGCTACCAGACAAGTAGAAATTAAATTACAAAATAAAGAGTTTAGAAAATGTACCATTTATAATATCAAACTTTGCACAAAAAATAATAAGCTTTGAAAAATATTCACATTTATAGACTAAATTTTAATTTTTTTCTTCCATTTTTAATATACTCTCTATAAAGAGTGATTGAATCTATTTTTACAAAGTATTTAATTTAATTATTTAAATAAATAAACAAGGCAGTGCTTATCCCTTGTGTCGTTTTTGAGTCGAGTTGAACAACTTCTTTGGCTTCCAAAAATACATATACAGTGATGGAGGTCGTTCACTTCGACCCAGAGACAACACAAGGGATACCACAAACACATTTGTTTTCAGAGACAACACAAGGGTTAAAACAACCATTCAATAATTTAAAAAAAGGTTCCAAATTTTTTTAAGTGAAATTCAGCCAATTTATTTTCCGATGGCATTGATACACTTCTATGAAGAAGGAACAAAATATTGTGAACTAAATAAAGGACGAATAGATCTTTACTGCGTGAACTTAGTCGTCTTGTTCTTCTGTTCTATGTTAATCGTTGTATCCTTTGTTCTTCATCTTTAGACATAGATTGTGTCATCTTGTTCTTTCTCTTTATTACTCTTTGTTCTTGTCTTATTTTTATTAATTTTTTCATGAATAATTGCTTTGTCTATATGGATAAAAACAAATAAAGCTCTACCTAACCTAACCTTGTACGTGGAATTTTAACTTTAAGGTTTTCTCAAACCTCGACCTCGTAGAAATTACTGTGAATATTCGTTGATGCAATTTATCCTCATGCTTTTTTTCTTGAGATGCATCAGCATGAATGCTTCACACAGCTCTGGGGTCTATTTATGTCTTCGGAACCTTCTGCTCTTCCTTCTGCCTGGTTGATCAACATGGGACTAAGACCCAGTCCCGGCATAATCTGATAACGTATCGGTCATTTTAAACAAAGACAATAATCCTAATTTAGTGACAGTGTTGCAATTAAATTGGTGTAAACTTAAATTATAATTTAATGATGAACTCATTTCAGTACCAGTTAAAAACAAGTGGATTCTCCATGAAAATCATCAACTATACATTCATGATTATAAATATATACTCACAGCTGGCAGGCTGCTCTCCGAATCGCCTCATCAGCTGATCGTGTGTGAACTTGACAAACGCATCATACTGCTCTGTGAGGAGAACACAAACAAGTCGGTTGGTATAAACCGTGACCAGGAGATCGTTTTAAAAAGCCGTAAAAAAAAATCCAAACCTGCGAGCTTCGAGGTCAGTATCTCGTCGTACTCCTCGCGGATCTTGTCCTCGCGCTCCTTCAGTAGTCGTTCGCAGATCATGCCGACCTGCCGGAGGGAGAAGAGCGGCTGCTCCTTCCTGGTCGGGGAGGCTCCTCCGGAGGACGTACCTGGGCGGAAAAAAACAACAAACAAAAGACCCTTTTGAGTAACTCATCGTTAGTTGAGAGAAAAACTTTAACTGTTGGTGTGACTATATTAAGTTATATTATAGTGCACGAATGCTCCTTCCCAGGTGCAAAACAAATAGACTCAAGGAGTCATTCATTCCTCGGGCTATTAAATTGTACAATTTTGAGTTCTGGGGCAGGAGTGGAGTAAAAGTATAATGATGTTCTATTCTATGTTAGTCTTTGTTATTATTCTTCGATCAATGTTCTTTATCTTTAGACTTAGATTGTATCATCTTGTTCTTTCTCTTTGTTCTATTTTATTTTGATTTATTTTTTGGGGAAAATTGCTTTATTTGCTGTGGTTATTGGGAAAAAAAAACTTCCCGAAGGAGACCAAGAGTCATCAGAAACAAAAAACGTAATCCTGCTGAAGAAGCTAGTACGACATTCTTAAGTAAGTAAGTAATATTTATTTATATAGCGCTTTTCCAGACCAGGGTCACAAAGTTAGGTAGAACTTTATTGATCCCTCAGGAGGTCTCCTTCGGGAAATTGTTTGTTTTTTCCAATTTGCCACAGCAATTTTTCATTAAAAAAAATAAAATAAGAACAAAGAGAAAGAACAAGATAATACAATCTAAGTCTAAAGAACATAGATTAAAATAACAAAGACAAAGGATACAAAGACTAACATAGAACAGAACATCCAGATACTCTCACTCCACTCCTGCCCCCAAACTCAGAATTGTACAATTTAATAGCCTGAGGTTAAAATATCATGATTTAAATCAAACAAGAGAACAACATAAACCTTTTTTTTGTACCTGATACAGAAGGAAAGCTCTGGGGCTCTAGTGGGCAACAACCTTCCGTCTGATGGAAAGAACTTTCCAGGTGTCGTCGCTTCTGCAGCCGCTTGTATTCCTGCTTGATGTTGTGAAGAATCTCCTCTGAAACAGACACAACTCGGGTTAGACAAACCACTTCCGTGAGTTCTGTCAAGAGTAAAGTAACCATCGAAAGTGAAAGTGATATTTGGGTGGCAAACGACTACCGGTGAAAGACAACATTACTCACCTGGGTGTGGCCATCATCTTTAATCTTATCTCCAACTATTGTTTGAGGAGGACTGGTGACAGTTATTCATAGTTGACCCAGTGACTCAAACTAGGAAATAACCGACAGCGCCACCATACGGAAAGGAGGATAACTTCAGCAACATTTTATCGACGGCAAAT
The DNA here is from genome assembly GCF_982586985.1 of Callionymus lyra. Lineage (NCBI taxonomy): Eukaryota > Metazoa > Chordata > Actinopteri > Syngnathiformes > Callionymidae > Callionymus > Callionymus lyra. The sequence continues at coordinate 9,804,073 of NC_141830.1, forward strand.
GTAGACACCGTTATATGATATAAACCAGATACCAGGCTTTAGGAATCAAAAACTTAAATACAGAATAACATTTTAAGAACTTCTGCTTGCTTTTGTGAAAGTCTAATGGAAATCAAAACTATAGTTTTGTTTATACAGTAATTCCGGAACTTGAGCTTTTAAAAGCTCGTAGAATGTTTATAGATCAGATGGAAGATCTGCGAGGGTTTACCTGTGGAGAGTCTGGACGACACTTCTCCGAAGGGCGACGGTTCCATACGAAGGTATTTCTGGGGAGAAGCGACCGGAGACGAGATCGGGGCGCACCTCCTTCTTTTGGGGGAAGCCTGGTTCATTAATGGGTCAAAGTCCAGTGTCCTTTTGAGAGTGGCACCACACGCCATTTCTGCTCGAGTATTCTTTTTAAAAACAAGTGAAGGTTAAAAAAAAAAACATAAAAGTCCGCTGCTGGACTGGGAAAGTCTCCGGCCTGAACCTCCCGGTAAGTGATGCTAATGCTAACTAGCGGTGGCTACGATTCCGGTATCCAAAAAAAATCGCCGTTTATCGCCGCTCCTGTTGCTCTCTTTTGGTCAATATCGGGCAGATATAGTTGGTAGATAAACACCCTACGGACGACCAAAGGCAGAACGGGTGACTCGATCGTTGGACGCCGGATGATCGCCGATTTAAAAGCGCCGACGATAAGAAATGACAACCGTTGGCTTTGTATCAAAGTCCAGACTCGTGGTTGTGCGCATGCGCAATGACACATACACCCTGGAACCTGTAGTTCTCTGACGAGTCTTCCTCGTTCAGATTGGCCAACCACGGACTACAATTCCCGACGAGCACAAGGAAGCCTCTTTCAAAATGGTTTTTGTTTGGCAACAAACGGTTGACAACTTTCATTCTTAGTGTTCGTTTGTTTTTGTCGAGTAACACACTTGCGTCGATGCAAATGTGAGGCCAAAAGTACATAAAAATAATTAACTATAAATATACGTTTGAAAACGACATTTAATAGTCATTAAAGGAAATGATAAGTTGATGTTTAAAGGTCAACTCATGTATTGATTTAAGTGTGTCTTAAATAGATTTTAGACTTTTGTACAAACAAACACATACTGATGATACAATAGAGGTCTATTTTCAATTAAATATTATGGGCTTTGCTCTCGTAACCTCTCGTTCGCCCAGATGTCAGACGGGAGAGAACTTTATAAAGTAATAACTTCAGAACATGGTCAAAATTAGGGACTTCCTGCATCTTGGAGAGGAAAGCTTTAACATTGGAAACGTGTAGTATACATACATGAAACATGTATATAACCAAATATTTTAATTGTTTGTTTAGAGGTAAATGATCACAAAGATGTACGTTATAAAATAAACCATATAATATATATAATAATAACGGAAGCAAAAACACAGAAAGTTAATGAATCCAATTGTAATATTTTATACCAACTACTACTACCCCTTTAATAATAAATCCACATTTCTGAATCAGAATGACTTTAAATCGTTTTACAACATCATCTTCGTTGCTGAGGGAAGTCTGTGCTGCCCTGCAGTACTGGGCCCCTTCTAAAGGTGAACCACATTATATGCTCTATATAATTCTCCAGGAAGGAAATAAAAACATAAGAAATAAATGTGTGTGTTGAAAAAGGTTATAGGGGTAAGTTTTTGCTCACTACCTTTCTTGTGAGTTACAACATGCAAGATACATCCCAACATTTAGTCCATTGACTTTAATGTGTCTTGGAATGGAAGTACAATAAATACAGTCAAGCTCATCCATTCACGCAACAAAGCAATATCCTTCAGGACTAATCGCAGACTTTCACACATGACCGGATAACCCGTCGTCCTCGCTTTCCTCGCTGATTGGAGTTTCTGTTAGATACGTCAGCAAATCCCACAAACAGCTGTGCGAGCAGATGTTGCAATTTCCCTCACACTCCGAGCCAAAAGATGAGTGGAACAGGGCAGATGCTGTGGCACTCCCGCTCTAGCTGACTCAATATTTCACTAATGGGGTGATACAAAGGTAGAGTCGCCTTTCATACATTTGCTGTGCCAAGTGTTTTAGCAGTTATTAAGCTTACTTAGGAGTTGCAGCAGCTGGCAGCAGCTGGCTTGACATGGAGAGTCACTTCATCACCCCAAGACCCTGTTGATGAATATGTCGACCAAAATCTAATATATTTTAGTGTAAGTAAGTAAGGGTTATTTCTAAAGCGCTTTGTCAGTTGATATGCCCGTTTACACAGCATCCATCCATCCATCCATCCATCCATCCATCCATCCATCCATCCATCCATCCATCCATCATGTGACGAGACAAGAATCAATAGTTGTGCCGTAATAATGGCTTCACTCCACCTCTTGTAATCACTCCCGCTTTGTTTTTACAACGAGTCCCTTGGAGGCGGAGACGTCCAGGATGTACACGTGGGGACAAACCTTGATGTTTGACCAATCACAGCAGAGTGGGTGTGGTTATGATAAACAAGATTGAATCTCCAGAAAGTGTTTTCAGTGGGCGGGGCTTAAGATCCTTTTTTTTGGATGTAAATAAATTAAAAGAGCGTTAAGTGCAAACAGAAACATAATGATGAGTACAATAGTATAATATAATTTCTTAAATTCATAACTGATGGGAAGAGAAAAGAAAAGAAAATGTATTTGTACAAAAACATACTGCTAAGTGGTAAGATGAGGGTAATGTAACAATCTTAGTTACATTTGTAATATTATTAAAATTATCTTGATCTTTTATTGTTACTGCCTGACGACTTTTTGTTCATGACTTCTTTACATCCGACGTCTAAATTCTGTGACTTTGATGGGGATCAGCAAATAAGAACATTGCATTCCAATCCTGAGGTGTGTAATTATAAGATGGAAAATAAGGACACACTGATGCACTGAATTACTTTCTTTCTTGGTTTCTACTGGGTTGTGCAAACAAGCCCCGGAACAATACTGCCACCTGCTGTCCTTGCCTTTTAATTATTAATTATTATCAATATTTAAAAAGGAATCTAAACTATTGGGTTGAAACAAGCTGCTTTAAGGATGTGGTTTTCTTAGAAATATTCTCTTGTTTTATTACATTGAAAACAAATACAAAAATAACTTGATATTTGAAAATAATCGTTTGCATCTTGTATAAGTGATCGTGTAAATCGGCGAACAAACTTTTGATCAGGTTATTTTTATCTTCGATGATATAAGGTAACAAAACAAAAAAGCGCCAGCAGGGGGCACTACAGCAGCACAAAAGTCTCTCCTGATAGCAATGCTTCAAATAATCCAAAGACACATTTCAGCTGCGACTTTATTGACATTTTTTAAACAGCGATATTAAAACACTTGACTGTGATCTCTTTTTTTTTGTGTGTGTGTATGTTAAAGAATCCTCATGATGCCACCACTGTACAGAAGCCACTTGACAGATGACATCTTCAATATTACACTAGGCAGCAAAGATAAAACATCCATCTGGATACTTTACATCAAGATAAGAGTCTACAGAACAAATGTCGCGGTCAGATTTGACTACATCATATTTCCCCTAAAACCCCCCAAAAACCACAGCTCCTCACACCCTCTCTTTATTGTGAGAAACCTACTATATCCTCAGAAACCTACAACAACTCACTGTAGATCAAACGTTTGTGTGTAGAAACATACCATCGAATATCACAAGTATCACCATCACGAGTCAGATGAAAGCAGCTTCTCTTCTTGCAGTCGTGACCAGCGCGCTGCATGTGAAGCTCTGGTTTTCTTGGCTTTAAAGCGGCGTAGACTTGTATTCTTGCGACTGTACAGTTGTTAGCGTTTACACAAAGACACAATACTACTTTTAAAGGTCTAACAGCGAGTGATTTCGAGATACAAGTACATGAATGTCTCTGCCACATGGACTCCAAAAGCCGTGATACATCAACCGCCGTTTTTTTTCTTTTCACCTCCTCAGGTACAAAAGGTTTTTAATGGCATACTTGGAGATTCACAATCTTAACTCGCACACTAAAGCCTGTGAAAGTCAAGGCACGAGGATTGTGTAGTATTCCTGTGCAAGATGTTAAAAATCAAACAGTAACATGTCTAATTGAAAAATGTCAGTAGCCCCTTTATCCCAAAAATGACGAGACATTGTTCTCAAAAAACCTGAAATACAGTACAAAAATATAATATGCTGATTATGAGCAGTCTCTCAAGAGTCAGTTCTGTGGACTTGCGATACCATTTGGCACTTTGGCGCACTCTCGAGATGGTCTGGTGAGCACGGCGCGTCTCCACTCGGAGATGATGAAGGGCAGCAGATGCCCTGTCAGGCTTTAGGTCGGCTGTGTTGAAATGATGGATGCTAAGAGCAGTAACACTATAATGTAGCCAACACTTCTGCGACAATGATGTGCTTGACATTATTACCTCCGCCAAGGAGTTAGTTGATCGCAAAAGGGAAATGAATCGGTCCTATTATGAGATATTTAATTTGTAACGTATTTTGCAAAAAATAAGTTTATTTTGAGCACCTAAAACCTGGTCCAGACAGAAAGAGCATGTGAGTAAAATGTCAGGAAAAAAATACCGTAGCTACTGTTAGCTGCACTGAAAAAGGATTGTCTGACACGAAAATAAGTGTTTTCGGGGTGATCACGTGGGGTCCAATGTCTAGTTGTCGGGGTGCGACGGGGCAACTAGACGGCCTCGGCGGAAGTCTCCGTCGACACGGATATCGTCACTTTGGCTATTTTCACAGTGGTCTTCACGCAACTCTCGGCGGCCCTGTTGGCGGAGACGTTCCGGTTCTGGCAGTCCGACTCCAGGCTGTTGTCCAGCTGCTGCCCGGCGCCCCTGCAGGCGTGGCAGGAGCTGAGGAAGGCGTGCCGCAGGTCTTTGCTCCTCAGGGCGTAGATGACGGGGTTGACGGTGGAGTTGAGCAGACACAGCATGCTGCAGAACGCAAACACCGTCTTGATGTCGTCGTCCATCCTCCAGAAGAGGTCGTAGACCATGATGGCCAAGACCGGGCCCCAGCAGATGACCAGCACTGCCAGGATCAGCACCAGGGTCTTGGCCAGACGGATGTCCATGCGGGCCTGCTCCGGGCGAGTGGTCTGCACTTTAGTCCCGTCGGCCGAGTACACGACCAGGCTCTTCTGGGAGGTGCGACTCAGCATCCGCACGGCGTGATGGTGAGCCTTCCACAGGATGTAAATGTAGGCGTAGATGATGAACAGGACCAGGACGCTGGTCACGCCGATCCAGAACAACAGGTAGTTCTCGTCGATCAGGGGGAAAATGTCCGAGCAAATGGAATTGAGGCGCTTACAGTTCCAGCCCAGCAGAGGTAGCACGGCGATGACGATGGAGATGGTCCACATCACGCAGAAGGCGATGACCGCTTTAGTCCGAGTCACGATGCGCCTGTAGGCGAGCGGCCGGTGTATGGAGATGTAGCGGTCGATGGCCGTGAGAAAAAGACTTCCCACCGAGGCGGTGAACGAGGCCGTCACCCCACCGAGCTTGAAGAGGAAAACATTGGGACTGTCCTTTCGGTGGAACACGTGGAAGTCCAAAAAGCTGTACACGAAAATGACGCTGCCCAGCAGGTCGGCCACCGCCAGGCTGCCGATGAAGTGGTAGGAAGGCCGACAACGCAGGGTACGGGACTGGAAGATGACGCAGAGCACCACCAGGTTCTCCAGCACCGTGAAGGTCCCCAGGGTCAGCGACATCACGGCCACGGCCAGCTGCTGGCTCGGCGTCAGGATCATGAAGCACTCCATGTCCATGAAGTTCTCCCCGCATTGGATGTTGTTGTTGTCATCTCTGAACGAGGTCCGGTTGCCGAACACGTCGGTGGCGTTGGTGGGGAAGAAGGGGAGACCCCTGAGGATGAGCTCCTCGTCCGCCGGGACTTTGTCCGGGAAGGAGTTGCTGCGGAAAGCAGACAGCGGTTTCTGAAGGGAGAAGTGGCCCTTGAAGTTGGCGTCGCTGGCGGGGTCGTCGTAGTTGGCGTCGTTGGAGCCCAGATACTGTAAACCAGAGGTAATAGTCCGGAAGGTGGTGTCCGCCACGCCGTCCAGCACAGACTTCATAGCTGAGGGGTGATGCTTGGGTCACAATGTGCCCCAAATAAACCTGCCGCAGACATGACAAAAAAAACAAAACAACAACTTCAGCCATGTATTGAAGAAAGCAGAAAACTGTGTGACTCATCTTCAGATCAAAACCTCTGATAGGATTCCTGAGTTAAAGGATCTGATTTTATCCTGCAGTGCATCTTGATGCACCAACAAACATAAATAGAAAATAAATCTTTCGGTTTCATCGCCACTATTTAAAGATAAAGCCAGTTTAACAGACAGCAAACGCTCACTTATGTGCGGACATATAAAAGCTACAGTTACAGTATTGCGTTCTCTTATGCATTTTTCATTTTGTTGTGGCATTCTTTCATTAAATATTAACCACAGTTGGGAGCTTTTATAAACTCATATAATAAAACTTGCATTATGGTTCATCACTGCGCGTTTCAAGAAACACAAAAGATTTAACCGCTTAAATTCTAAATATATTATTTGGTAGATTAAGCATATTATAAAGTGGAGCAAAAAACAAACAAAGGAGAAAATGATTTGAAAACAATTTGCCTTTAAGTATGTATATAAGATGTACATGCGTTTGAAAAACGTGTAAAATAAATCATTTTTACAATAGAATTAACAGAAAAGTATTGTTTTTTTTACCTTACATAATTTTCCAAGCGCGCAAAAAGCTCATCCAAACCAAAGGCGCATCATCTAGGAGTGATAAGATTTGTGTCTTAGAGAAAAGCGGGCGTCTTTGTCTTCATGATCAGAAGTTCCTTTGGGCGGAATTAAAAGGGTTTAAAAAACTGCCAGAACAAGTGTTTTTTCCAGGGCGCGCTCCAGGTCGGTGCGTCCTGCGTCTCGCAGCTTCTCTCTCTGCGCTCGCACTTATGAAGCGTAGGTCACGTGGTCTCTTCACGTAAAACCGCCCAGCCGTGATGCGAGAGACATCGACGACTGCGAGGATGGACGTGAAAGAAATAAAACTCGCTTCATTATAGTCTCTTTTCAGAATTAAAGGCAGGCTGGAGGTGGAGTTGGTTTTGGTTTAATTCATCCCAGCTATCCAGGGGGAAAGGCTCATAAATGGCATCCTCTGCTTTTGAACAATGTGTCCAGAGTAAACCCACACCAAGAATGTGTACACAAAAACACTCCCAAGCCATACTTGATCTTCCTTCTAAAATATGCATTTTAAAAACAGGAGAGCCATTAAAGTGTATCTTACCGTCTGAATATTGAAGGGTTGAATTCAACGTATCTGTTGTTTCAACTTTTGAATTGAAACGTTTTTTGTTTTGTTTATAATAATAAGATTCAATTATTTCTTCATTGAGATGTTTTATTTGTTTTTATGTAATTATGGAATTCAATCATTTGTTCATTGGGAGCTCGAAAATGTTTTTTTTTTTTTTTTACATGTCCAATGAACAATAATTACAAAAATAAATGTTGGTTTAATAGTGCAACCAGACAGTACCAAAAGTTTATCGAGCAACTTGTACAAATTTGTAGCCAATCATGCGACACATAGACGATCACGTGACGATATAAAAACACAAAGAAGCTCAGAGCAAAAAAAATCCAACTTAAAATGAAAAAATAATTGAATTCAAGTATTCAATAAAGCAAATTCAACCTATTAACGAATAAATTAATTAGCTTAATTATTGTTTAAAATAATAATAATACATTCTTTACAAACATTTCAATAAAAAAAAAAAACGAATCCAAATTCCAATTTTTTAAAATGTTAAATTTTACCTTTTAATACTCAAATGGTGCTGATAAACTTCAATAGAGAGCAGAATGGTTTATTTTTAAATAGTCATAAAAAAAAGAAGTTGTTTTAGAAAGTCATGTTCTGTTCTGAACAGCTGGATTGATGAGGTGCTCGGCTCTGATGCTGCCTCCTCGACGCTGCATTGTGTGAATTAAAAAAAAGGAACAAACAGCCATTTCCTTATCAAGATGTGGTAATGAGCTGATTTAAATCCGACTTTATTCCGTCCAAGCCGAGGCCACCTCATGGTCAATCGGATTCATCGCTGGATTTCTCCAATTGCCGGAGTTTGATCTGATTAAAGCTCCTGATAACTTTGCCACGTCCTGAGCAGAGCAGCCGGTGAGCTCGACGGAACATCATTACGCTCGACAAACACCACTCGTGTCCAGAGTTGGACTCAAACTTTGGAGAAGAAGTTATGGAGTCGGTTTTTGACCAGAGAGAGATAAGGCTAAGAGTGGAATGCTAATCTTTTCTTACGTCCACCAAGAAGGTTACGAAGGAATCTTTCATGAATCTTGATGAAAGTTTCAATGTTTTGTAGATTGATCTGGATGCAGAAAGGTTGTAAAAGTTTTTTTTAATTTACTTGTATGGCTTCAGTCCAGCAGGTGGTGAAGCGGGCCAGGCGAACTTTGGAGCAGTTTACAGGACAGTACTCGCATTTGTAGAGTTCCTTCTATTCCTCTTAGGCCTAGGGTTTGGCTCGCAAGAGCAGCAGCTTCAACCAGGGAGAACCAGACCTTGCCCCGGCTACATGGTCCAGCTCTTCCCGGGCTGAGAGTCTCTCCAACAAGTCATGGGCGAACCAATCCCCGCCTGCAGAAACTTCATCAATAAAAATAAACTTCTACTCGGAGAATGTTTGTTCTAGTGATTTAACATTGTTTTAGGGTTGCTAGATCGGTGGCGCCTTGTTACAGCGCTATTGGTAAAAGTGCTTTCACGGCAGTGGCCTGGGCTCGGGTACTCACCAGGGTGTTTTTTTTTCCCCCCGAAGTGTTTCTTTAAACCGTAACTGGAGTCTTTGGAGTATTCTCCAGAAGCCAAGCAAACATGGCGTCTGCATTAAGACCAGTGCTGTGTCTCAAATCGCATACTAGCGTACTCAAAGTTAGTATTTTTAGTGCGTAAGTGCGTCTCAATTCTTAGTATTCGAAATTTAGTGCGCCATGCACACTAAATTGGCCCACAAAACTGAGTATGGTTCGATGGACACTAACCACCCTAAACGGCCGCCATCTTAATGACGTTTTAAATGGATGTTACGTAATTTATATATATATATTCATATACTTACAGGTGCATTTTCAGCAGCAGTAGAAGGATGACACGTCTTCAGTGCTGATACCAGCTTAAATATTTCGATTCTCATATTTTTTCTTTATTTCTTCTTCCAAACTTGCAAAACGTGCTGCCAGCAGGTGGCGATAGCGTTCAAACAGCTGGTTGACACATTGTTAAATAGTAGTAGAAGAAGAAGCTGTCGCGTCATTTCCTGTTAGTGTGTAGCGACAGTGTTTGATTTGAGACGTACTATCTGTGGAGAATTTGCATACTAGTTAGTATGCACACTATCCTGATGCATACTAACTTCTAGTATACTAAGAGAAGTATGCGATTTGAGACAAAGCACTCACAGTTTCCATCAGTAGGCCGACACATTCATATTGACTTCCAAACCGATGCCTAACGCGTCACGGCGTCTGCTCTCGTGCGACGTCTTCATCCGTCATGCTGAACTTCAAGAACCGAAAGACGGCTAATTATTTGCGGCCGCGACGCTCCGCGACGCTCCGCGACAGTAGATAAAAGCCGAGCCGCACATGCTTGTTTCAGCCGAGTCAGCAACCGATGCGATGTGGCACTTTTTAAGAAAAAGTGTCTTATTCTACGTAAACATCAAAAGCCCTCGAGGAGTTCCGCCGACTCGCCTCCCGCACCCGGGAGTTTGTCAGATGGTAATGATCCCAGGTCTCTTCTAAATCCCCGGGAGGGAAAACTCTCCTCCAGGTTTCCACCCAGAACTCACCTGTGATATTTCCCAGCCTGACTTCATTTTCCACTGCTGTTCATCATCATCATCACATCATGCTCTCACGGATTATTTTGGTCCTACATGTTGTCAACGGAATGATCCCTCACGTCCCTGCAATCTTCTCACACACTGAGCCAAAAACAAAACTCCCTTTTCGCTCCCAGGGCCGTCATTAATAGTCGTCTACGACGTGACCTAAATTCAAATCAGCGGGAAAGCGAGTCACAACAAAAGGCGTCTAAATACGACACAAATATCGACGCCCGAGCCCCGGGATTATTCTTCAGATCACTTCCTGAGCTCTTTATCTTCCTCCAGTCAGACAGCAGGAGCGTTTGCCAGGCGGACTGGTGTACTGTGACAGTTCCGTCGCTGGTGTGGTTGGCATGCTAACCTGTTGATGAGCAAACCAGCGATGGCTCAGGCGGAGCGAGCGGCCATCTGCGTTTCAGCCGCCGTACAAAACATTTTGTCCTCCGGCGAATGAGGACAGAGATGACGCTGAACCTGGAGCCGGAGAGTTGTTCGAGGATTCGCGAGTCTTCGGCTGGGAAAGATGTAAAAATACAACGTCTCAGTTAGACCATGGGCGGATCAACCCGGGTGGCATAGGATTGCAAATACCACCCTTATCATTTCCAAAATGAGTACATTTACCCCTCAACATTTCCTCTTTCCATAAATATTTTTACCTACCAAGACCCAGAAAGATGTCAGAACATCCAAATCTCCTCAAAAATAACCTTCCATGCTAATACCAAGACAGTACCTCGCCAGCAAGTGAAGAAACGTCTCCCCGTTGTCCAGAAAACCCCCCAAGCAATTTCTTTATACAGCTTATAAACCTGTTCTTTAACACAGTAGTTCCAGGAGAAAAAGAAAGACTGACAAAGAACAAAATGTTTAGTTACAGTAACTAAGGGAAATACAGTATTTTCCGGACTACAAGTCTACAACTCCGGGGTACGAGTTGCACCAGCCATAAAATGCATAATAAAGAAGGAAAAAATATATACAAGTCGCACTTGAGTATAAGTCGCATTTTTGGAAGAAATTGATTTGATAAAAACCAACACCAAGAACAGACATGTCAGGTTCAAGTTCGGGGTGGCCAGGGCCATGTTGGTGAGCCATGGATCTAAAAGGTTGGGGGAAAACTTATCTAAGGGGAACGGTGCTGCTCATTTCAGGGTGTTTTAATTGATATTTAAAATTGATATTGGAACTCAGTGGGACACTGGGGTGAGAAGTACGTTTTGTAATTATGTACTGGAGAAAATCAGACTTCTGTAACTCATAGCTGTCTTATGGTACAATCTTGAAATGTCGACAGGGGCGACTGAGATTGAATTTACTCATTATTTTGTCAATAAAAACTTGAAATTTCCCCATTTTTTGAGGGCCACAAAATAGGTGTTAATGTGGGTGAAGGGTGGGGTGGAAACCTTTTGGAAAAATACACTCTTTGGAAAAAAAAATGCAATAAGTCAACTCTATATTTGTCGCTGAAGCTAAAAGGCTAACATGCTACACAGACAGGAAACAGTGTGGACAGAACATACCGAGCATCAGTCGCTACATTAAAATGAAGTAAGTAAAATTTGTAGATCACTTTTCAAGACCGGGGTCACAAATCGCTTAAACAATTAAAACAATACCCGATAAAATATATGCTTAAAAGGTCAAGATAACACCGAGACAAACACAGGAGTCTCAGAAAATCAAGGAAAAGTCTGCACGAATAAAAACGTCTTAAGATGTTTCTTGAAGGAGTCAGTAGATCATCAAACACAGAGGGAGAGGAAGATCGTTCCAAAGCTTAGGAGCAACAGCCTGGAAGGACAGGAAGGCTGGGGTGTAAGTCTGGATCAGATCACTGATGTAAGGAGGAGTCTGACCATGAATAGATCTGAAAGTAAGATCCAGTATTTTAAAGTTGATCCTGAAAGAAACTGGAAGCCAGTGAAGAGTTTTAAGGATCGGAGAAATGTGAGTTCTTCTACTAGAGCAGGTCAGAATTCTCGCTGCAGAGTTTCTGTCTATGACTCTAACAAGGATCAGATTACTCTGAAAATAATCCCAACCGTTAGCCAACATGAGGGTGATTAGAAAATGAATAGTATTTTATTTGTCGCACTTTAGTTTCAACTTTTGCCATTTAAGTTTCTTTTCACATTTTACTGAAATCTCCAGAACAAAAAGTGTCAGTCGGACAATTGAATTTGTGTTTTAACTTTTCAAAGTCTGACTGTTAAAGGAGTTTCTGGGGCTTGTCTGGAGAAAATCTTTTAAAACGACTGCGGGGCTCGAGGGGAGGAAGTTTACGACACCTGCAGCATCGCTCCACGTCGACTAACAAAGAAGTTCCGTTTGGCAGCAAACAAAGTGTCGGGATGATAAACGAGGCACAGCCGCCACGACAGAGAGTTGTTGTTTACACCAGCAGGAGAGTTGAGATAAATCTCAGTCAAACACAGCCAAGTCTTTAATAAATTGTGTTCTTAAAAACAGAGGTTGTTTTTTTTTTTAGATATAAGAAGGTAAAGCTGCAAGTTCAATCGAATCAGCCTGAAGGCTCTTATTTCCTCCCACTCGCTGCTTTCAGACAATCTGGCTGAGGAAGCACACATGGACCTGAACCACATCTTCCTCACATCCAAACCCATGCAGCGCTTTAGGATGACCGGCTTAGAAAACATGTCAAGGATGAAGCTGCGACTGTGATGTACAACAATTCTGTTGAACATCTACTTGTTGCTAAATACATGTCTTGCCGCAGTTAATGTTTGTTAGCATGCTGGGTAGAAATGTATGTAATGTTAGCATGTTGTTAGCCTCTTCTTCATTGTTATTTACCATGACTTTAACAACCTTAAGTAAATTCAACATTATTCAATTATTTGTTTAAAGAGTTAAAAGTGGTTTTAAGAGCCTAATTCAACTAGAAAAAGTAAACAAACTTCCCAGTTTACTTTTCTAACGCTTTTATTTATTCATTTTTCAAGTTTTGAGCCGAGAAATCTGGTGTGTTCTCGATAAACCTCACTGTAAATTCCACAAATGCATTTTAGAATTTGGAAATAAACGTTCAAAATAAGAGCATCACATCAGCTGCCGCTGTTTAACCCTATATTGTTACATTCTTAATTTTAAAATGCATGTTTGTTCATTTCCTTGTTTTATTTATATTTATTGATTTTTGGATTTTCCCCAAATGATTTGCTTTTCGATAATTTAAGTCTTACATTTTAAGATGTCATACATCAATACTTTCCACGAGTTTCAATCAATGTCTTCCACAGATTCCTTCAGGAGCAGATGCACTAATATGCCAGAAAATATCAAAACATTTGAATGAAGAATTTTAGCCTAATTTAATAAGTGAAACATCATATTTTAGCGAGGTTACGTACGTAGCATTTTTTAAAGAGGACAGGTTTATGATGCTATAAATCAATAATCATCCGAGGTTTAGATCAATAACTGCAGAAGATCAATTCAAGCAGATATGGATTACTATCCCACGAAATATCGTAGAAATTCAATCATCATATTTTAACCACGTTGATGAGATTTATCATACTATTATAATGAGCAAAAAATCATATTAATTCATATTAAAAAAACTTTTATTTCATCAATCTTACCCTGAAACTTGTGAACAAAATACATTATATATATATATATATATTAAAAAAAATGTAACACATCAGACCAATTTCCAAAAGTGTAGAAAAAGTTCTGTCAGAAACAGAAAAATGTTTTGCAGCAGAAAACATTCGAATCAGCAGTTATTTCTGGGAACATAATGAAGTCACAGCCGAGTGAACACACAACATATCTGCTGCTTCCTGAACCAGCGACTCACACGTTATCCGCCATTTTAACTGTAATCCTGAAGTCACAAGAGCACGTTTGTGTGGAACACGTTTGCGACGGCTTCACTTCCAACACATCTTTATTCCCCTGACTGCGCGGGATTAACGCAACTATGTGCATCTGTGCTTTAACATAAAGCCCGGGCAGCGTATTTCCATAAACCTTCCATTATTTAAAAAGAGATTAAAAAACATACAGGCAGTCAAGGAAGAGGATTAATATCTGAAGAGCAAAAATTCAACATAGCTTTTCCTGCTTTTTTTTATTTCTCACCTTTAATGATCTTTGTTCGCTTGGAACTTTAAACATTCATAATGCTAATTGGTAAGTTTAGTTTGTGATGCGTTCAGGGACATTTGGGAGAAACTTTTCTTAAAAATCGGAATCTTATTATCGCCCTTTAAACAGAAATGTTTGTTGTATGTTAAAAAGAAAAAAAAGATTTCACGCATTTACATTTTTAAATCTCAAAATGTCCATTTTCTTAAAAATCTAATCAACAAATGAGTTTCGAACATTAATTTATGAACCTTTTTACCAAATATGATTTCTGCTTTTTAGTTGCATATAATATTTCTCAAACAAGAATAAAAAAAACCCCAATATACTTAAAAAGAAAAGTATAATTTCACAGGTCTAAAGAAAAAAAAAAGAAAAATGGGTACGGACCTACAACAGAGCCTTGTGGGACACCGTTATTATCAATTCTGTGCTACGCCGTTGTTCAGAAACAAGCTTCAATTTTGGATCAGGCCAACGTTTTGATAACAAATGACCTTGAGACAGATTTAAAAGCGTCGAGTAAAACATGAGTGTGAAACTATTAACAGATTTCGGAATCGATTTAACTTAAAAAAAAAAAATCTGATCAGAGCCTTAAGGTTTTTCACGTGAAGCAGCTGATCCGGTTAAATAAAAAAGAAGATGGAAGAAAAATAACTACATAATTTATCTTAACTAACACGTGGTTAAATGGTAAATATGGATCTGCCGCACACGTCTGTTGTCATGACAACCAGCAGGATTGAAGTGAGTCTTCAAGGTTGGACAACAGGCTTTTGTTCCGAGCACAGCGAGAGGATGATGAGGATCTGCCGTCGTCCTTGGCTCTGGAACATCATGATTTGAGACTCGTGGGGTACTCATGAGGGAGGAGAGAGGGGGGTAAAGAGGGGGGGGATGTAGGAACAAAGGTAAACATCTGCGAAGAGAGACTAAGCTTGAGCGCCATGGCAACCGCATCTCTGCTAATGGAGTCGTCAGGGGTGGACCGGGGTACCAGTTTGTGGGACCAGCTGGAGTTTGACCGACCACAGGCTCTCTGACCCACGAAGAGTTTCTTTTACTTATTTCCATTGATTTATAAAGTAAACAAGCGACTTCTCATGCAAAATGACTACAGAGAAAATGTTTTTCTTTTCTAGTAAAACGTTTCTGAACGTTTCAGACAGTAATAGTCAATACAACTGTTTTTTTTTTTCTTTGTTTGCAGCTTGTTTACAAATGCGTCAAGGACCACAACCAGGCTCTGGGCCATTGATTCGGGACCACCATTCTACTCCTGGTGATTCATGGTGAGTTCAAGAACTGTGGCGGAAAAAAAAGACAGACATGTCTTCACTTCAGTGGATGAAACGATTCAATCCGAGGCAGTCGTCAACAGCAACGTAGATTTTTGGGACGATTGTTAAAGAGTCTTCCATTGATCCGGGGTCGGGTCGCAGGGGCAGCGGGCGAAGCTGAGAAGTGCAGACTTGTTCTAAACTCCACGTTACTTCTCCGGCGTGTCCCGAGGCCTCCTCCCAATTGATTGATCACCAGTCCAGGGAAGATCTTGACAAGATGGAAGTTTTTGAAAATCAAGCTCGAATTATGTTTTTTGACATTTTGATTTTTCTTTAATGACGATTAAAAAAAAAAAAAGAAAACATGAAAAGCCATGAGAAAAAGTCTATACATCTAAATCCAATGCTAAAAACATAGCAAAAAAACGAAAACCAGAAGAATTTTCTGAGTCACAGAGTCGTATTTTGAAATTGCTGGTTTTCTCACACGGTCCAAAAAACAGTGAATAGTCTTCCTTTCCAGGGTGTCCATTTCATCTCCATCTATTGCATGTTCTTCTTCACCTCCTTGTTTGTTACTTTTACTTATAAAAGATGATAAAAAAAGTTATGTGTAGCCATTAGCACTGTGGTTAGAAACCATTATTTGACGTAGAATATCTCGCCAGCACTTGAGAGAATCTTTGTGTTTGAATTCTATTAATTAGTCTTTGAAAGGACGGACAGATTAAAAAAAAAAAAAAGATGTCAGGAGAGATGGTGTTCTGGAATGTTTGGTACTAGCGAGCTCAGAACCTCGTTATCATTTCAAATGCTAAAAAATGGTGCAGAAACAATAAAGCAACAAAGAGCCGTTTGAAGTGGTAGATTTTCAACCTCAGTGAGTCTTTGATGACGGGATATGGAGAAAAAAAATAGCTTCGGAGATCCATGTTCACACGTCTTCCATCCCTCAGCGAAAACATGGCTGCTTCTCGGTCCCTCCAAGGCCATGAGAGAAGAACAAAAGCTCTGACGGAGCGAAAGGATAAATGGATCCACAGCTTCCTGGCTCGTCCCCGGCTATCAAATATCTCGCCGGAGAGAGCAACTCATGTCATTAGCGAGATGGAAGCAGGGGAGAGGCGGCGCTCTCAGAGGATCTCAGAGGAAAAAAAGAGTCCAGCTCGAACCCAGAAGTACCTTCAGGAAGAATCTTTCTTCGCTCGGAATCCAGATCATTTACTGAGAAAACAAAATTTCTAGTGAAACACTTTATCCGTCTTCCGCTTATTTGTCACTTCAGAGTGAAACATTAAAAAAAACTAATCATTTTATTAATCTGTTGCTGAATTTAGCCAAAGCTGCTGCCAAACGTAATTAGGAATCCTGTTGATCCTTTTAATGGCATCGGAGCAAAGAGGGAGCGACAGAAGAGCAGCCTTTTATTTTGAACAAGGGATTACAAACGAGAAAACAGGATTATAGTTAATTCCACTGCGATGCTAAATTATGAGGATTAATGAGGACAATTTTGAATTATAGTGTAATTACTTCAAAGCTCAGTGGCATCATTTGTTAGTTGTATTTAACTTTCTTTTTTGCCATTAATCAATCCATCTTCAAACGAGTAAAAATATATTCATGTACACAATTTTAATCTTTATCTTTTTTTTTAGCAAGCATTGCATCATCATTTTAGATCATTTTCATTATTATTATTTCTTTCCATAAGTGCAATGAACAATCATTTGTTTTCCATTAAAGTTCTTCTTAATTGAAATGTTGTTTTTGTTTCTCATCTTTTTGTGAACCAGAAATTAACATAAAGGCCTTAATGTTTTTTTAAACAATGGCAATGATGGAACAGATCATTTCTGACATTGCAGTTGCATTGTTTTGACACTAGGGGAGCCAGAAACACAGTTTTCAATTTGGACGATATTGGCTTTAATCCAGAATTAAGAAAAAGAAAAAATATTTATTTTCAAAACTTCATTGATTTGAATTATTAAAATTTGAAGAATGTGGCACAAGAAAAGCTGAAGTCTGAGGAAACAAATATCTATATCCATCAACGAGTAACAAATCACTCGCACTGTTTGGTTTTGATAGAAGTGAAAATGAGAGAGACAGGGAAAAAAAGTGTGTGTTCCCATGGCGACGCTGCAGACATTTGTCAAAACATCGCAGGAGTTATTTGCCGCGGGTCAGGAGACTTGTTCGGAAAATGATTCTCAGAGTGTCGCAGCTCGGGGGCGACGGCGAGGCAGGAGCTCGACTCCTGTCATCGGCTCAGCAGAGTTTTTTCGGTCGTTTTCGACCGGGGTGGGCGAACTCAAGAGTCTGACTTCAATGCCAATTTAATCACCAGCTGTACTCGGGAACTCAGGTCACCCAAAAAGAAGCATCAGTACATCTTCTATGTTATTAAACTGGGGGTTCTTCTGTGTTTGGGTCGCCGGTGCAAAGTGACCCGAGCACTAACACTAAACGGGTTTTCGACTGTCTCACGGAAGTCGACTAGGAAGGGATTTTGAAAGCGTCAACCTGGTGTGAAGGTCAGTTTCAGTTGTAGTTTCAGTGCTACCACATTGTGAGACTAATTCTACAGACTAATCAGCCATCAAGTCCTTTACCAACCAGCTACTTTGCTGAAGGAGGTTCAATAACCTCAGTCGACACCGAGCCGTATTCTTTTGACCGAAGGTAACACAATAATTTTTACAAGCTGTGGCTCAATTTAGCCGCGGTTTATATTCTACACAAAAACCTCATGAACCTCATTGACCCTAAAGTTCCAACACCGTCTCCCCATGTGTCCAAACCATCCGGTTTCTCCAACTTGGACAACAAACCTGTGCCGTGCACAGTACTTTACAGTAGAGTACTTTACAGTAGAGTACTTTACAGTAGAGTACTTTACAGCACAGTACTTTACAGCACAGTACTTTACAGTACAGTACTTTACAGTACAGTACAGTACTTTACAGTAGAGTACTTTACAGTAGAGTACTTTACAGCACAGTACTTTACAGTACTTTACAGTACAGTACAGTACTTTACAGTAGAGTACTTTACAGTAGAGTACTTTACAGTAGAGTACTTTACAGCACAGTACTTTACAGCACAGTACAGTACTTTACTTACTTGCACATTGCACAAAGTAGGTAGTACTGTCTCAAATCAAACACCGTCGCTACACACTCGACAACATCTACTACTTTTTAACACTGATCGCAACCGGAAGTTTGAACTCTATCGTCGACACAATTTAAACAAGTTATTAAGTTGTGTTTCATTGTGTTATCATTGTTGTTGTTGTGTTGTTTTGTGGTGAAATTAGTGTTTTCTCAAGACATTTACGCCGGTATCTGCTCCAAAGACTTCCGTTTAGCGTCGTCTATGTCACTAAGATGGCGGCCGTTGAGGGTGAAAAGTGTCCATCGATACACTCAAATTTTTGGCCGTTTAAGTGTGCCAATTGAGTGCTCATCGCACACTACATTTTAGGGAGCAGAACCCGGTCCACACGGTGACTCTTGCAGAACCTTATAAAAAAAGACGACCTGCTCTAATGCAGGTGGATAAAAGGTTCCGGTCGCTCACAAGTGCCACTGCAGGTCCGGTCCTGAAATCTCTTATTGATCATAAAAGTGGAGCCACAGGCAAAGTCGGTGCTGCATGATGGTGAATTATTGATGGACCGTCGTCCCTCGTCTCAACTTCATTGGACCAGACGGCGACAGAGATCGCCCCGGGACGAAAATACTTTGGATACAACTGTGTTTGATGTTATCATTAAAATAGGAAGATTGTTGAATTGAAGTTTTTTGAAGTCCTGGGGTTTGACTCCCATGATTCCTGACGGACCGTCTGCGAGGGTCGGGTTTATCCAGAGTTGATGCTCAGCGGCTTCTCACTAATGCGGTTTTTGGCAACTGCGCTGAAGAAGGTCATTAAGCCTCACTGTTGTGTAACTGGTCTGAAAAAGATCCTGCAAAAGCTGATCCAAGGGTTTCCACGAATCTCAGAAACGACAACAAATATTGAAATAGGGCAACAAATACTTAACATAATAACACATTAATTCTTGAAATGTCACCTTTATTTTCAGAAACAACTAATGGACAAATATTGGGATAAAATGGATACTTATATGAACACTTATTGAGAGATTAGTTAACGTTAAACTCAAAGTTTAATTAAATGCTAGAAAACATCATTCAAAACATTTTATGTTTAACTGTTTTTCTGCTATAAATATGTCCAAAATTCATCTAAAAACTTAGGAATGAATTCCATGTTTTCATCGTTTCTTAATAGAGTTTTAAAGTTTTGTACTTTTCTTCATCCAATCTAACACATGTTGAAATGTATTACATTGATTTTATAGTCGTATAATGATTCTGATATCATGTATATGCGGCAACAAGTCCCATAAATAAAACTTCATACTAACATATGGGAAAAAAGAAATATGAACTAGTTTATTTTTAAATTTGTGAACAGGACTTTGCACTAAACCACGTAGAAAGTTAACTTTCCTTAAGACTATTTAAAGAGAGATTTAACTGCAGAGAAATCTCAGATCGCATCGTGTCGTCGACTCTGACGTAAATAACACGACGCCTGCTGCAAAGGTCAACGCGCTTCGATTGAAACGCTTTATTTCTCTTCTGCCGGGTGATCAAGATCGTGAAAGTCAATGATTTTTCTCTGCCACGGGCAAAACACATTAAATGTTTCTTACGTTCAATTAACCCGGCGCTTGATGTGGAGGGTGAAACTTCAGGGGACGAAGAGCGACGAAGCTTTCGAACTACCTTTTTTTGTTGTCGATTTTAGTGTGGAGATCTGTTGAAATGCCAATTAAAAAAACACCTAAAATATAAGCTTTATATTTGGAAAATATTTGCATTCAAATGTATCAAAGGGACTTTTAATTAGCATGTTATTAGTGTTTGCTGAACTTTCAATTTAAACTTGCATGAACGGCGTTTTAAATGTTGAAGTCTTTTTCTCCAAGATGCAGTAATTCCCTCATCATGACCATGTTTTGAACGTAATACTTTATAAAGTTCTCCCCCGTCTGAAAAATGGGCGAACAAGACAGCAGAGTCCATTATGATGTAATAATGGCTTCACTCTTCTTTCAGCCGGCTTTAACACGTCTGCTTTGTTTATACAACGAGTATCTCGGAGGTGGATTGATGACGAACGCTGACAAACCTTGATGGTTGACCAATCACAGCAATGTGGGCGTGGTTATGTTAAAAAAGATCTCCAGAAAAGTGTTTTCAGGGGGCGGGGCTTAAGATCATTTTCTAATGTAAATATTTCAATGAAAAGAGAGTTTTGTACAGACGGACACTGATGATACAATAGAGTCCAACATCTGTTTAAGAGACACTTGAATAAAGTGTTGTTCTTTTACATTTGTGCGCAGTTGTGTTCGTGCTAAAATGAATTAAAATGAGATTAGAGAACAATTAGCCTTATATACTGTAGTGCTCGACCTAAAGTGTATTCACTCATAATAGCTTTTATTTTTCCTAAAACTATTATTGATATATGTAAGTAAGTAAGTAAGTAAGTAATATTTATTTATATAGCGCTTTTCGAGACCAGGGTTATGTGGCATTTTTATGTTTGTTTGGGCAAAATGTTTTACTCCAAACAACAGTTTTTTTGTGACCTCAAGGGGTCGTCAACAAACAAACAAGAGGCTGGTGTCTGGAGTGCGGTAAGTACGGTGTTCCGAGAGGTTTTCTTCCTCTCAGCTTTGATTGGAAGACGAACGCACAAAACATTTTTCAACTTTCAAAAGACGGGGTAGGTTTGCAGAAACGGAAGCGTCTGCCACATCGGATACGTCTCCGAGGCAGGAGTTCATCTCGAGTGGGAATCATTTTCGAATGGGGCGACACCTGATAATAGATTAGCGTCGCCGTTCTAACGGATCTGAAAAATTCATGCAATTACATTTCTAATCTGAGTCGACTAATCAGGTCAGAGCCGCCGACTCGTTCGAGCGACGTCGTCGATGAAACCAGACACAAGATCAGAGGAGTTCATGTTCTGATCTGGACTTTTTGGAGTTTTTTGTTTTTATTTTCTGCGACGCATCGTGCAAATCTACCCGAGCTTTTCAATATCAGCGTCACACCTAGTGGTGTTTTCGTTAACTAGAAATGTACATCATAGCAGTTAACTTTTTGAAAAAATAAACCCTTTTAGACTCTGTAACCTCAACCAATTAGCACGTTAGCATTAGCACTCTTATTTACAGCAATTTGGTTGAGGGAAGAAAACAGACGTTTTTTCTTCTTCAATCAGCAACAAAAAGGAATTAAAAAACAACTCAAAAGTAACAAATCTTAACAATGTCAAAAATAAATAAAAATACTAATATTATATAAAACATTGTACTTATATTATTTAAAAATAATGATTTCGTCTGGTATAAAAATAATTAAACAAGTTAATGACATTATTAAGCAACCCGTATAGAAGAAAATATACTTTTTTTTGCAAATATTGTGTACAGTTTTACGGTTCTCATATAATATTTTTAACTGTGTTTTCAAATTTAGTGAAAACATTTTTTTTTCTCTATCTTTAATTATTTACAGAGAAATAAGAATCAGAAGATAAATTGGGACAGTTTTTTAAAATCCCAACTTCTTATTAATAGAAGTAGCCCAAGGGAAATTGTATATAAAAGTAAATGATAAAAATAAATAATATATAGAAAATAGTACATTTTATGCTTGATTTTTTTCATGGATGGACGAACTGGTGAATATTTCCACCAATAAAGCAAAAACGATGAAGGGTTTCATTAAGAGTAAAAATGAACATTTTAGTGGCCTGACGACAGAGACGGTGAAGCTCTGAGCTGGAGATGAAGAGCCGCGGGAGCAGGAAGAAGACGCATCACCTCGGGCAACAACAACCGACGGCGGCTCGAAACACGCTCCTGATTCGTTACGCTCGTCCTTCCGTTACACACCGTCGACTCGCTTCTGTCGACACTCTGCCTCCCTGATCACCCACAGTTCTCTACAGTGCATGACTAACTGCTGTCGTCACATTGTTCCCAAAAATAAGCGCAGATTCTAAAAAAGCGAGACTAAAAATAAAGCGTCTCGAACAACACGCGGTGTTCAGTGGAATGACTTCTCTGTGGAGCGACACCGGCGTCACTGCCAAGTTAAAATCTTCTCGCCAAAACCAAACATCTGATGTTGAAGGACGGAAACGTATCAGAGAAACACAAGATAGACATGTTGCTATGGTGACAGACTGACTGACTGACAGATGAGGTTAGGGAGGAGTCTCCTGGGACCATGATGTTGGATAATGATATAGTGATTTGTATTCCCCTCCCCTCTTATTTTTAGGGGAAAGAAGGAAGGGAGAAGTATAAGAGGAAGAAGAAAAGGAAGCAATAGAGTAGAATTGAAATAATTGAAGAAAAAAACAAGTAAAAGACGAAAATAGTAACAGAAGATTTTTTGTAAAAGTAAGGGAAACAAATTGTAGAAGAAGATGGAAAAAGGAGATATAACAGTATAAAAGATCAGAAGAAATATAAGATATAGTAAAAGAAATAAAAGAAAAAGATGTAGTAGAAGTAAATGAACAAGAAGTAGAAGCAAAAGAAGGAAAGAAAATAGAAGAGAAAGAGAGAGAAGGAAGAGACTAACAAAATCAAGAGGAACTCCTGTAGATCAGGAAAAAAAAAGAACTACTGGAGAAGTAGAAGAAGGAAAGGAAATGGATGATGAAGAGAGAGACAACAAGAGAGCATGATTGAGAGTCGGCCAAAAAAGAAAATGGTAGAAGATTAAAAAATAAAAAGTAGAAGAAATAGAAGAAAGAATCGAAGCTGAAGAAGAACCTCTGAGCGTTAAAAACACATCACTGGTGATGTTAAAATTCAACCTTCATTAAACGTCTTCTTGCTTTGAATCTCAACACTTGGATCTACACACTGGCCTTGGATGTTCAGGTGAGCATCATTATTTTCCAGTGTTCGTCCTGCAGCTGCTCAAGTGTCGCCATGAGAGCGACGTGTTTGTCCAGTCGTGACCTTCTTACCCGTCTTACTCTCCCACGCCGCCTCGCTCTGGGACCCACATCCTGGTGCTGGAGCCAATCACGGCGCGGCGGTCACCTGGACACTCTCTGCAAACACTCACAAATATTTAGACAATTCAAAAGGCGGGACTAATGTAAACACACCAACCTTTCAGGGGCGTCGCTCTGGTCCCTCGAAGGCTGCCTCCAGCACCAGAACAAACAAAAACCATTCAGTCGCGTGTTCAGTGTCTCTTTTTTATTATTGAATGAACGACGAGGTCCTAAATGAAAGCAGAAAGAGCAGGCAGGCTAAACCGCTGATGGTTACTTCGTCGTCGTCGTCCTCCTCCTCTCTACGTCAGATTCCGGTCCCGGACGAGTCCCGACGTTAAAAACAATAAATAGTAAAGAAAAAAAACCACCGACATTTTGATAAAAAGAGTTTAAAGCTACAGGGGTCGATTGATGACGAGTCAGCAGTCGATGATCCGGCTGGTAAAGTAAACCGAGGTCTTGATGTGGCCCTGGTGGTCTGAAGTCTGCAGGGTTAGGAGCTGAGAAACTGTTTCTTTGGAGGCGGCGGCGGCATGAGGGCCGAATCCGGGTCTGTCGGGTGTTTCCTCTTCTGGGATTGGACTCCCTGAGAGCTGCGATCCAAGAACTCCAGGAGGATTTCCTTAGTGACGGGTTGTTGGATGCTCTTGCACACGGCTGGAGGACACACAACAGTCGTGTCACCAACTGATATATTTAGGATAATTATACATATACTATATACATCCCGATATAGTTAGGATAATTATACATATACTATATACTTCCCGATATATATAAGATGAATATACTGTACATATACAATATACATCCCGATGTATTTACGATTATTGTACTGTACATATACTATATACGTCCCGATATATTTAAGATGAATATACTGTACATATATCATATACATCCCGATATATTTAAGATGAATATACTGTCCATATACTATATACATCCCGATGTATTTAAGATTAATGTACTGTACATATACTATATACGTCCCGATATATTTAAGATGAATATACTGTACATATACCATATTTAGGATTTATATCCATATACCATATACATCACGATATATTTAGGATTTATATCCATACACTATTTACATCCCAATACATTTAGGATAAATTTCCATACACTATATACATCCCGAGATATATTTAGGATCAATCCATAAACTATATACATTCCGATATATGTTTAGGATGAATATCCATATATTATATACATTTCAATATGTTTAGGATGAATATCCATATATTATATACATTCCAATATGTTTAGGATGAATATCCATATAATATATACATTCCAATATGTTTAGGATGAATATCCATATAATATATACATTCCAATATGTTTAGGATGAATATCCATATAATATATACATTCCAATATGTTTAGGATGAATATCCATATAATATATACATTCCAATATGTTTAGGATGAATATCCATATAATTTATACATCCCAAGATATATTTAGGATGAATATCCATAAACTATATACATCTCAAGATATATTTAGGATGAATATCCATATACTATATACATCCCAATATGTTTAGGATGAATATCCATATACTATATACATCCCAATATGTTTAGGATGAATATCCATATACTATATACATCCCAATGTGTTTAGGATGAATATACATATACTATATAGTAAAAATTTAGTAGGTCTATCTTTTTCTTAAATCTATTAATGAGTAAAAAAAATTTTAAAATCATATTTTATATATAGTTATTTTCTGGTTTACAGTTCAATAAAGTTAAAAATAAAATAATCTGTTTTGTTAAAATTTACCATTAACATGAAAACATTTACTGCGTTTGTTCATTTTTGTGTTGTTATTAAACTTCTGGCCCATTAATCGTGCAAGATCCTGGTGATGACTGAGAACTAGAGGATACAGTGACTCCAGCAGCTTATAAAGCTGATGTTTGGACATATTTTGGTTTCTAAACGAATGAAAGCAGTTACGACTTCGTCAAGAGTCATGTGGTCTGTAAATTCTGCAACACCAGAGTCAAGTACAGGACAATACTACAAATATATCCTTGTTACTACAGTATCACAATATATCTTATTGTTGCCTCTGTATCAGGATACTTATGGTAGCGCCAGATTCTTGCGGATACACAGCCCTGGGCTGCTCCTCCAGTGGTACTCAACATCACAGTTTGAGCCCATGGCAACAGTTGCTAGGGGAGGCAGCAGATGAGGAAACAAACACGGGGTGATGCTGGGGTTCAAAGCTCTCGGTCGGGGGAAATAAAATCTGACAATACACCACGGCCCTCAATTTCTGTTTCGATGCATCAACACTCAAGAGCGTCTGTGATGGCCTTGATTGTTTCCATTCGTCGTTTTAGTAGCACCGTGTAAAAGTCAGCGCCTGGCAAAGTGCTGCCCAAATTATGTTTATTACTGTGCAGCACATTTGTTGTTATTTCACGCCCAGTGAACAGGATGTGGACAAGATAGAGAGAGAAAAGTAAATAGTTACATAATATTCCCGCGATGGCGAGTCATTAGCGGTGAGAATTGATGACTGCGTGACTTATCTTCTGCAAGATCATTATAGAAATAAATGTAACAATGACTACCGGACGTGATTAAAAAAAAAGAAAGTATTCACGTTAAAATATTCACGGTGCTCATTTTTTTTGTTGCAATAAATTCCGGTTGCTAGACGGCAGCAGTCATTGTGTCCTTCGCAGCTCAAGGAACAATGTGAGATCCCGGCAATGACTGAGGATGAGAGGATACAGTCGAATATAATTACAGCGTGTTGTGATCGTCGCGTCTCATCTATTGTTAAGTATCCTGGGTGCTGATTGGCTCATCGATATCTCTAAGATTCAGCATTTTGTGTGTGAAATTCTAAGTTGTTTTTATCCCTAGAATGGAAACTTGCGATGGTTCTGAAGCCGAGTGCCTCAGTAAGATGCTTACTGTCGTGGAGACGGTGAAACTACGCTGACAGGTGAAAGGCAAGGAGCGCACCGGAAAGGATTATAAGAACACACGGTTTTTGAAGGTTTCAATCATCTAAAAATAAAACGCGTACAAAGTTTTTTAAAAGTGAAAAATAAAATGAAAGGGAAGCCTCCAATAAACGAGGGGGGGGAGAAGAAAGACGAGGACAAAGAAGCAGATGTACATTTCTACTTCTAAGAGAAGGATCCTGTACGTGACATAAACGGCGGCTAATATTTAGAAAAAAAAGGTGACAACAAGGGCTGTGATCAATGCTTCCATACAATGTCTAAAAATTGACATGTTTCTTGTCACGTCAGCAGTTTTTAGGACCGTTCAAATTAAGCTTCACAGTTTATAGTGCAATATTTTTGCAAATACATTCTGTTAAATGGTCTAATAAATTAAACCTAAAGTAACAAATACTGTAAAAAAAATAAATAAAAATAAGACAAACATGGTTTAGCTGTAATATTTAGAACATTAACAGTAATCAATTACTTTTATTTTTTTGTACTCTTCTGTTGTAACATAACTATCAACTTCTTTCCCATCTTGTTTTATTGTAGCTTTCAAAACACAAGTCAAGGGTTTCACTAACAGAAAATCAGAATCAATACTTGCAGCTTAACTTTGTGATATTTTCCTTCAATTAAAGGGATTCTGTCATAATGAGCATCTGTTACATTTAATGTTTTTGGTTAAAAACAGCTGGAAATCTACTCAGGGGCCAAAAATGACAAATGAACAACATCTGGACTCACCGATGGCCGTGTCGTACGAATTGGGGAAACTCTTGTCGACCCTCTGTCTCATGAACACCCAGGTGTTGTTGGCAAAGGAGCACTCGATGATCTTGTTGTCGTAGGCCTTCAGATCTTTCGTAGCCTGCGCAGATGAAAAAGCAAAAATGAAGAAAACTATAAGAAGCTGTTCACAACAGCGCAATGGTAATGAACAACAGTGTCTCCTTGTGGGAATCTAAGTGGAATACATTAGCATAAATATGTCATAATTAACAGCTGACGAGCATCGAAAAACAACAGACTGATCATCACAAACAATGTTCTTATCACACCTACATACTCAATATGTAACAGTGCAGAGAAAATACACGAGTTATTTGGATTTATTTTCCATAGATTCAAATGTGCACTTGGTAATACAAACCATCATTCAGTTTCAAACCAGCTTATAAAGGTCAACACCACTCAGTTTTTTAAGTGCTTAGTGGATTCAAACAAGTAACTTTGGACTACAAACAGCTTCTTAAGACGCATCATGATGGTCATCATGTTATGGGTGATGTGCTGAGTGCACTGATGTCGAAACACCTACAGAGTCAGTGGCCGAGTACGCAGAAAAGTCAGTATGTGAAGCTTAAAATGTCTCCAAGTCACAGCCGAGTGTTCTGGACGTCAGCTGTTTCGAACCAATCTCACAAGGTGACCACAGCTTGTCCAAAATATAATCACCAGATGTCAGACAGACAGGCTCTTAAAGCCAGTGGAGTGTGTGAATGTGCACTTCTGAGATGAGTTTCATGTCAAGGAAAAGATCAAAGATTGAAAAACTAGAATGACCAAAGTACTGCATAGGATTACACCGTCTGTTTTTTTCTCCAGAGCAACTGCCGATGTGTTTCCAGTGAAACTGATGTTTGGAGACGCAGGGAGTGGTTTTCAGCATTTGAGGAGATAATGGCAAACATTTCAGGTCCAAACTTAATTTTGTCGTGTCACTTTTTCAAATAACCTTCTTGACTTTCAGTTGAGAGGCCTGGACAACATAAACACGTCGTCCGTGTACAAGTGCTGCTGAAGCAGCGCTCCACTTTACGACACGTTGAAATGTTGTAGGAGTCAAACTGATAGATGGAAAGTGCTTCGACTTTAAATGAAGCAGGAGGAGTTAAGGTCACACAGTTGGTCCCTGGAAAGTTAACTCCAGATGAATGTACACTCAGCTAAACAATGAAGTTGTTTTTTATCTCACGGCGTGAAGTATACAGAATAATCTTACACAGGAGAATCATTTTAAGCAGTTAAAAAAACTTATTTGTAAACTAGTTTAGATAAAGTACATTCCAAAAACAATACCAAGAATGTGACAACCATTTTGATTGCACAAATATGTCCGGGAGCAACAAAAATGAATAATTTATGTCATAATCAACGGTGTTGGTCGTAATCACAGGGTTTTTTTCAACCAGATTTTTTTTTATTGTTAAAAATGTAAAGAAATATACTTCACTGCAAAGACTACAACTTAAATGACATCATAAATAATAAACAATATTAAATTAAATCATTAATAATTGCACTTAATACTCTCCGCATCATGCCCCTTGTCTTTGTGTTTTGTGTACCGTTTTAATCCTTGAAGTCTTAATAAAATTGTGTAATTGTGTTTTTTTTATGCACTTTAATGACAAGGATGGCCCAACAGAAGAAAGCATGTATAATTCAAATGTATCTTTTGAATAATTGGTGAAACTTTAATAATAATAATATAATAACTATCCATTATAACTAGTTAATTAGTCAACTGTTAATTGACAAAGTGTTTTAATAAAAATAACTTTGTAAAATTTTTTTTTGTAATATAATAATATACAATATTATATTAAATAATACAATTTAATTCAATGTATAAGTGAAGCCCATATATGGTTAACGGAGCATTAAAAAACTGTTAGTCAATTTGTTTAGAAATAACAGTTTATAACTGTGCATTAAACATAGCCAATAGTTAACTTGCAATACTTAAATTACTACTATAAATAAATTAGTAGTTGATCATGAAAATATACATAAGCTTTCATATGTTATTGGGGCGTTATTCTAAAGTTGCAACTATTCCTCACTTATTAAAAGTTTATTAATGCTCTGTTAAGGTAAAAATGATTTACAAATTGTTAACAAATATTGAATTATTCATTAATAACTTGTCAATTAACGGTTAACTAATTGTCTATAAACTGGTTATAATGACGTTATTCGAAGACCCTGTTCATACTAAGCCTATCGTAACCGGTTGAATAGACCAGAGGTGCTTAACCGGTTGAAATAAGCCTAGTATGAACGCAAATCAACCATTTTTTTAAGGGTTATAACCAGTAGAGGAAAACTACCTCAAGAGTAGGTTTGTTAAGGGTTTTCTGGGGTTCGCCAGGGCGGAAACCCTGGTGTGAACGCTAAGGACTAGTTAGCCGGTTGAACCCGGCAAATTATGCAGACTTTTAACCGGTTACGATAGGCTTGGTATCTTATTGTTACCCAATTATCATTTACATACTAATTTTTCACAAAGTAAATGAGAGATTTGTAAAATCACATCAAAAGAAAAGGTATAGCTTGAGAAGAATGTATCTATCAGGGAAAAAGGAACCATCTCTTCAGTCGACTATAAAGTGGCATGATAGACTTGTTTGTTAGCTACAGTCAAATCCATTAGAGGTAATATCCTAACAAAGTGCAGACAATTTCCATTTCCTCCATCGCTATGTTCCACCTCAGCTCCCGTCAGGTCAAAGAAAAGAGGTCCAGAAATCTACTTCAGCAATTCTGGGGTCAACCTAGAGATTAGCCACAACACTGAAGCTATGCATGGCTGTGAAGTCCACATCAAACACAAGGCATGTCATGGTGGTCCAGAGCACACAGCCGTCATGAACCCTCAGTCCAAAGCTCTTTCATTAAACATTCTTTATCGTAGACGAGTGAGTACAAAGGTCTTATCATGACCACTGTTGAAAAATAAAAAATGCTTCATTTCTAGCTAAATGCTGGACATTGTTACAAGAGCTTGTGTGATCTGGGCGCACAGCGGGCAAAAGAATTCCAACAAGACAGAAGAAAAGAAAAGAAAGAGATCATTCATCATTTATTTCCAGACAGCGAACAGCGACCGCAGAATTTCTATGCTGAGGTGAGAGACGTTTGGCCAGACAAAGCAGGTTTTTCTATGGGCAGGGTTGGCAGTTGTCGTAAAGCACCAACACAATCTCAAGCTTTCCCAAAGCTCGGCGCAGCAAGCTGGCGGAACAGGCCGGCGCAGTGTGTTGCTCCGGGCGTGGATCCTTCCCTGCTGCTGAAGGGTGACATGTTGGCTGCCATTTCTCATCACCACTCGGTGCCTAATCCGTCCAAATCGGTCTCGTTGTGTATGCACATGTGGGCTGCTACTTGTGTCGGACTTTGGCAATCCCAAATGTTTTTTTTAATCCACCCAGTTTCTTAGTCCAGGCTTTAGATTTGAATATAACACTTACAATGTTGTGAAACGATTAAGACAACATTCATTAGAGGGAATTTGTGCTGTTGTTTTTTTTTCCTGTTTGATTGGATCTAACAAAGAGATCCACTATGACCGTGTTTGAAATTAGACAGCATCCATCTCTAAAACCATTGAGCTGGAGTATTACATCTTGGCAAACAGCCCTCTTGGAACAGACTCTCTGTGGTCCACTTTGGGGGAACAGCAGATGGCTGTTCAAGAACACAGATGTCCAAGAAACACCTCCCTTGTAGTAAACTGCACGTACTGTACATTGCATTACAGCTTGTAGGCGCTCCTTGTACAGTCTAGCTGTAACAAACTACTGATTTACAACATTGTCTAACTATTCTGAGCCCGTACTACATTTTCTAACACAGACTATAAGCCTTATACTAGGCAGTCCCGAATAAGAGGCCCCTTATTTCAGTACTGTCCAAGTACAAATACAGTGTAAATCTACTGTTGTCCTACAACAGGACTTTTTCTATGACCACTCTAAAAACCACCGTCCCAACCTTCTCTGAAACCCACCAATATATTGACCCAGTAGACTGTGGACCTACTTCATGGTTGACCTGTCCTACAATAGGCCCTCTATGCCAGACCTGGGCAAAGTGCGGCCTGGGGTCCACATGTGGCCCTTTGACTGTATGTATGCCTCCCGTAATGTCAAAGTATGATCATGTACAAATGGTTCTAATGCATTAACAAATTAATTTTGAGTGACATGACATTTTTGAGTATATATTTAAGTTCATTGAAGAAAGGTTTTGAAAAAAAACTTGTATATATAATAATAATAAAATTGCAGCATATTTAGCTTAATAAATGTCACAGCCTAATGACGAATGTCCTTTTTTGGGGGGGATTTTCCTCGTCTTTCTTTTTGCTTGACGGCCCCTAACAACATTCACAGAATTTTATGTGGCCCTTGTAGTTTATAATTGTCCATCCCTGCTCTATGCCATTACTAGCTGCCTGATGTCCTAGTATATTTGACCGAGTTTCTTCAGTACCTGTAGTCTGACATGACTACTTTATACAATTTTGGCAAGGCTGCCAAAGATAAAGACGGATAAACAAAAGAAACCAATAAGATTCATTCATTAACTAGTGTAGGAAGGAAACTGGGAAACATCCAGGTATGGTCATGGAAAACATAAGGTTCATTCCAAACCTACGGTTGCCCCCAACTGGCTATTCTTTCTAATATACTTTGAAATAAAGTTTGTCTAATTTTAAAGTAAAATGCCAGTGTGTCTGATGATTAAATATGGATGAATAATTCAGAGTGGGTGTGACACTTAACAAACCCCTGCTAAGTGTTGCTGTGGAAACATTAACAAAGCGTCATGAAAGTGCACCGAGGTGTTTGTTCAGTTCCACCTTGATGGTTTCAGGAGTCGACAGAATGGAACACAATAAAGTACAAAGAGGGAAGAGAAGCCAGTGACATGCCATCATGGGGATAAATCAGCGCTTATTAATTGCATTGACATCAAATGGGGAATCAGGTGAGCGCCGGGGGAGGATGACTTGACAGAGAAACATTTTCAGCTCTCCAGTGTATGAAGTGCAGCGCTGCAGTCTCACAGCTTCATCAAAGTTCCTGGTCTATGACAGGAAAGCTGCTCTTATCTCAGGGTGAAGTGAAAACATCAGTCAGGTTCGGCTCAGATTTTTACAATTAATGAGCACTTCTCACAGGCCTTGGATGGTTCCCCTTTAAACTATATTTTGTATTAAAAAAAAAAGTGGATTTTCTACTGATGGATAATAATCGATGTTGAGAAAGAGTGTGGAGAGTAAAATAATATTTGTATCATTGATAAATAGTTCAAATGTAACTTCCTTTGGTTGTAGTATTGCATAACTGACGCCAAAATGTTCAGTTGGACCAGAGATCCCTTTTATATCTAGAAAAATAAAAGACCCCATTCAGGGTCTACTAAACGAGACAGTGAAAAATTATAGATCAAAATGTAATTAATCTTTATCCATTTTCTTTAGGAATTATGGAACTTAAAAGATGTTCACTTGCCATATCTGTTTTCATGCACTTAAAATATTTATTTAAAACTCTGTACATTGATTTTTTTTTAAACTTTTCATTGAACTTTGACACACGTGCTCCAAATAAGATGGACTAAAACAGGCAAGTTGCAAAGTTCCATTTTTTTGTACGGAAAAAAAGATAATTGGAGGCATGATTGGGTTAGACTGAAATGGCACCGTTATTTAAACAAGCAGCAAATTAAAGTGGAAGCCCTGGAGAGCAAAAATGGGACTGCTTATGCAAATTGAACAACTAATCAGGCGCTAATAGTAGAAAACTATCTGTTTAAAAGAGCTGCAAATTTGAATGTTTCACCCTCGAGTAAAGAAGTCATGTAAGACCATAACCTTGTTAAATGCTGCTTCAGTCTGCCAAGTTTTACTGTATAATTGATGAGAACGGATTCTTGGTTGAGCGGGAATTCCATTAAATGCCAGAAGTACAGTTGGGTATGAAGTAGGAAACGTCTTGTCAAGGACTAAGGCTTGAATACTAAAGTGAGGTTATTTTAAACCAAAGTGTGGCTGCTGTCTTTAGTACCGGGTAATGTACTTTACTTCACCGGTGAATGCAGTTTTCATCCTTGCTGAACACGTTAATTATGTTTCTTTCTAGGTGAACAACATTCCACTATATTACTGGTTCTTATAGTAGTCACAGACGTGGGAAATATTATGTTAACCAGACAAACCAGTCAAACATAAGATTGTTCGATTTTAAAGACAACCTGATCATGGGGGTAAACCTCAAAAAACCTCCACACATTGGTGTTGAAAGTATGTTGTTAGAAATCTGATCTGGTTGAAAGTCCTTTGTTTTACTTGCAAGTGAACAGAGACGAAGAGTATACATGTATGTTCAGATTCTGAAGCACAGAGCTGTTAGGCCGCTGTTATATCTTTGTTGCAGTTTCACAAGCCGGGTTTAAACAAACCAAAACTTGTGCTAGTCATTATCGCTCAAAGTCAGGGGTGGCGTTCTTTCCTTCAAAGTTCGTACCTGACACGAAGACATCTTTACACCTTTACTTCCGTTACGACACAAGCAGTGATGGAAACACCAGCAGTGATACAATTATATTAATAAAAGTGGTTGACAAATATGATAATATAGTTTAAGCTGAGCTCGTTCCACCCTGGAGTCTTCCGTGGAACTTTCTGATGATTGATGCCAATGTCTAAAATACCTCAGCATGGATTATAAAATGAAGAAATCCGCACAAAAGACTGAATTTCAGGATTCAGTTTGAAAAACACATTCATTTTCTCACCTTCATCTTTGCAAAAGGCCTGTCGAAGTTCCCGACGTACAGAAGTCCGACCGTCTCTGTCAGCATTCTGTAGAAGATGAAAAGAAAATGGTGGTTTAATGGTCAGCAAAAAAAAGCAGGATTGTATCTGGGTGGCAACAACCATATTAAGAACAATCACAACACTGCTCTGATTTCCCAGGAGCGTAACAGAAGAGCAGCGACGTGCGATGACACCTTCTGGAAGCCCTTTGGTGTGAGCTTTACGCTTTCAGTCCCACAGCTTCACGCTGTGATGAAATCAAACGTGTGCATTCTTAATCTCATTCTGGGAGGAACCTCGAGCCACTATACTGGGAATAACAACCACAGTTGTTCATCTCTCCGTTTGCGTCTCTAGCCCCGGAATAAGTGCCTGCAGATGTCTTAATCATACACCTCCAAAAACATCCCCATGAGACCACTATTATTTCCAAACACCTGCTAGTCTCTGTAGCCTGGTTCTTCAGAATCAAACTAGATGTTGGTTAACTATTCTTAGAGAGGAAATGAAGACCGAAAAAGCTCATATGGAGCGAGGGAAGTAGTTGATGGTGTGACTGGCACAGCCCTAGAAGTCTGTTCTTGTAAACTACTCCACAAAAATACGTGGGGAAACAAGTGGGAGGATCTGGAAAGTATCTTCTAATAGGAACTCTATTGAGACCTCACATATGTTCCCCTATGTCCTATAAACCTAATACATGCATGTTTCCATTAAGCCTTCTTTTAAGTGTTACCTTTGGTCAAGTACACAGATCGACCTCACTGGACAGGTTTTACAGCACTATTGTTGAAAAAAAAGGGGATTTGTGATAGAATATATACTTAGGACAACTTCATAAGGTGTGTAAATTCTGGAACATTTTGTGAGAAAGGTCAGTTTTTTTTTTTCAGAGACAGAGGGTTTTGTTGCAAAAAACTGAATCGAAATCTTCTATGGAAGATAAACAAAAGGGGAGAGAAGATCCATTAAATGGTGAAATACAAACAACAATATATCTCTGACAGCACATTGACAGAGCAAGGTCACCAAGTATAAAACAATATTTATGTCCACAGAGAGAAGTACTTCGATCTGCTGGCCAAACAAAGCTTCTATGTTTGTTTTGCTGATCTTTTGTTTGTCTTTGTGGCTGAAATGATGAAGCTCACAGTCTGAAGTGCGATACGAAAGACTGATTGAACATCCAACTTCCGAACCAGTGAGGGTGAAATGATGGAAAAGTTAATATCAATATTTGTTCATGATTTGGTTTCCTTAATGGCTCTGATCTTATTGCTCTGTGGGTGGAATCGTCCAACTGTGACTATGTAATCAACTCGCACCGTAGAGGAATTGTTATTTTGTCTTTGCAGTTATGGACAAAACATGATGTGAAAATAGGGAATAAAAAAAAGAAGCTTTTTTTCTCTTTAAGAAATAACTTTTTCCACTATTTTTCAAATGTTACGTTTTACATTTCACGTTTTCTCACTGAGGTCAGACTGTTGGCAAAGTACAAGAAGGCTAAGAATCAAAAAATAATCTGAATAGAATTAATGTAGCGATCTTTTCAGGGTCTCCTCTGTCTGATCTGGAGCCTTTTCCCAGATGGACATACCCAGAACACATCAAGGAGGAGGTCCAGGAAATAGTATGACCAAATACCCAAGCCACAGTGACAGAGTAGCGGGCCAAGAGGAGCAAATCAATTTCTTGTAACACAATGAGCTTCTTGCTTCATCTCATAGACAGATTCACATCCTGCAGAAAAGATGAATTTGTATCTTTGATCCTCCAGTAAAAAGAGACTCTGACGGAGGTCATACAGGGAATGAATCATGGTAAACCTGGGACAAGGAACAGATGATGAGATTTTGGTTGAGTTTTCCCTGAATTACCACCTGGATTCACTACTGATGTGGTATAACACTTGCTGTCCAATTGAGCTCACTGCTACCAATATTGTCAAAATGTGTTGAAATACATATATAAATATATATAAAACAGTAAAGAGAAAAACTAAATGTACAGCAATGAGATGATGACAATATGTGTGTAAATGGGCGACTACACAGAGACTCTGTTTGCTTTGATAACTGACATTGCTACAGTCCTATATCCAATTTCTAAGAATTTATACAGAAATGCTATAAGGGGGACAAAGTTTGGCAATTAGGGGTGTTGGAAAATATGGATATTCTGATATATTCCTTCCCATGATACTATATTAATATTCAATAGCAATGCATCAATAAAAAAACATTTTTTTCCCCCCCATTTCATTTTGGCTTGTAAAGTTGTAATGGTTTTTATTTCAATAAAGTGTTATCTAATTAAAATAATTTAATCTTTTTTACTTTACAATTAACATGGAAATATTTACCACACATTCATTATTAAGTTACAAATGAACTTTAGAATGCTAGATTGCAGCAGTCATTTAACCTAAAGGAACATTGACATTTTGCAAGATCCCGACGACGACTGAGGATGAGAGGATACAGTCAACTCCAGCAGCTTTTCTGAAGTTTAAAAACATCATCACTGGTCACGTGACCAGTAAATTCTGCAAGAACAGTCAGAGAAAAATACTACACATATTTCAGTGTTACTACACTATCGCAATAAACCAGAATATATCATATTGTTGCAGCTTTATCGTGATGTTGATTCCCTAGTGGCAACAACATTTGAGTCCAAAAAAAAGACAAGCAGGTTTTGTCTTAAAGAGAACCATACAAAAAAACAAACTAATTAAGATACGATTGTTCTTCACTTTGCCAAACTTGCAAATGGGACTCATTATGTCCTCAGACGGCAGGCCGGCTCACATTCGCAGTGTCTAAGGAAATGTATACTGAGATTGTTATAGTTTGACAGACGATGCTGAGAAAGTAATAAAACTCGCAAAGCAAAAGATTGATTGTGTGAGCTGATACACAAACAGGTACTTTTCTTCTACATGTGTCCATCTTGTTCAGACGGAGGCTGAAGAAAGAATTAGCGAATCTACAAGAAGGGTTTTTTAAAAAGCCTTCTGTTGAGGGGGAACAAACACAGCTTGTGTTCTCCCACACACAATCAGGGAGGGACATCAGCTTGCAATGGAACGAGTGGCCGTGCCCTGACTCTGCCTCTTGGTCTGTTGCCGGTGAGTGATGGGGGAGCTAATGGTTACAAAGCGTCGGGGTCACCTTGTACTCTGAGAAAAGGGCTTTGTGACCAGGAATCCCACTTTTGAGGGTTTGTTTTGCATCCAGACAAGGCAGTGCTTTTAGAGAAGTAGTTCAAAATAAAAAAAAAGCTTTGTGCTGAAATGAAAAACACAGCCTTGAGACAAGCACAAGCTTTTTTTCAAGTACAAATTGCCCCAGTGGTTCTTTGGTACGTGGTCATAATTAGCATGGAATACAACACAGGCGGTGGTTTCAAGATTTACTCTTTAAACCAAAATATTTGAAAAAAATAGTAAAGCATGCAATTTTGAGATAAGTTGCATTAAACTTTTTTACTCTATTTGTTCATGGATGTTTTTTTGATAGAAAAATATAATCAATTGATGAGAAAAGAATGTGTATCTTCGTTAACCGTTTGTTCTTAAAGAGCAACTAATGTCAAACTTCAACTTTCCCGAATTACATAACTCATGTGTTAAAGTCCTGCTCTAAAGTAGAAGTTTTGAACTTATTAATTTATAAAATTCTCCCCCATCAGAAATCTCGGCAAACGAGAGATTACGAGAGCAGAGTCCATTATAATATAATAATGGCCTCAATCCTCCTCCTGCCAGCTTTATTCCGCTTTGTTTATACAACAAGTCGTTGGAGGTGGAGACTTGCGGGATTGACGACGCGCAGTGACAAAAAGCAAGGCTTGACTAATCACAGCAGAGTGGTTGCGGTTATGGTAAACAAGATTTCAGAGAGTTTTGTACAAACGGACACGTACTGATGAGTACAATAGAGGTCCAAGATCAATTTAAGACGCACTTAAAACAACACATTAGTTGACCTTTGAAATACTGTGTGCATGAAATGGAAAAGTGCTAATCTCTTTTGTAAGAATACTCTAAATTTGTCAGCTAAAAACGGGTTGTCAGATTTTAAAGTAGACGCGAGACAATGTGCCGATGTGCTTTCGGTTCATCCGGAGGAGACTCATGGATTGTCTGTGGAGGTCAAGAAGTCACTGGATTGCTGGGTTTCAATTACAGTTTCTAATATTTTGAAAAATTGGGCTTTGAACGGGTTACTATTAAAGGTTATTAAGGTCAGTCGCGGTTAGGAAATCTCAATTTCACAAGAAGATGAAAGATGGACGCTCAAAAACCTGAGTGCTACAATGTCTATAGTCACTAAAGTGCCCTTGAGAAAGTTTGTATCCAAGGTAACCTTTATAGATTGTCATATGGCAATTCACAGACAAAATGTGGTTTAGGAATTTTGAATGAGTCGAGCCAAATTCAACAAGCTGTGCGATGCTATTGAGCCTTTTTTTTCGCACCAGACTCGTTATGCCCCAGGGAGCCACTTCCCACACGAAAGCAAATGACTATTGCCACAACTGTTTAATTGCGGATCACATGTTATTTTGACTCATATTTTCTGTTGCGCGGTTTGGATTTTGCACAAGGATAACCAATTCCAAACTAACTATTAAAAGGCCATTCATCAAAGGACTTTCTATGAGAAGATACCTGTAGATTCCAAAGACCCCTACTTTGATTAATAGATGAAACCCACAAATAGCCAATATAACTGTATTTTCAGCACTATAAGGCGCACTTAAAAGCCTTTAAATTTCTCAAACATTACCTGGTGGGTGATTTGTTATAAACACTTTCATGACTCTGCACTGACTCAGACACGCCGTGGGTGGCTTTACGTCATTGCTTCATCACAGGGTGGGATTAACGACGCAAGTCACATCATGGCGGACGGCTATGGAGTGATATTACTGCCACCGGTTTGAGTGAGTGGGTCTTGGTTGTTGTACACTCAAAATCACTCTGCTGCGCGCTCAACCAGTTATACACACGCGTTCAACAAGTCATACGCGCGCTCTAGCTGTCATACATGCGCTCAACTTCTCTGCTGCGCCCTCAACATTTGTCTGCTCACAACACTAGTCTCACGCGCTGCTGCTTGAAGCCTTTTCAACATCATTTGAACATCGTTACCATGGGAGTGAACGGAGTTGTCAGAACGCTTAATAAAGTTTGACTTTATCTGACTGTTTTGTTGACATTCCCTTTAGCACAGCTTTTTCTAGTGGATGCATAACACAACCCCAGTCAAACGTTTGACTGTATCTTTTATTCTATTTGCCTTATACTCTGTGCGCCCTATTTATGAAAACTGTTCTAAAATAGGCCATTCATTGAAGGTGTGCCTTATAATCCGGTGCCCCTCATAGTGTGGAAAATACGGTAGGTTCCAATTTGTCATTTAGTTTTACCTTCAGCATTCAACAAAAGTTTAAATGCAATGTGATAACAAAAGCATCTATGTTTCTTATCGAAATGTATAAATGTTTGTCCTTCCCCACTTACTCATAACACATAAATCACCAGTTTTCTCCTTAAATTGTCTTTTTGGTTTTCCTTTGTTTCCACACAATAGTTGACACAGATAGATACTCATAGAAACTTATTAAATCATCGCACCATCACCCAATGTCAGTTGGCGCTAAAAGATGATTAAATTCTATAAAAGTGTTAATTTGAACTAAGACTAAACTCAAATTTGAGCGCCACATTTAAGCTTTTGTGATGCTGATAAATTGATGCAGTGGCCCGGATTTATTACCAGGTCATCGGGTTTGACACAGCTGAACTAGTTTTTTGAAGCCACAATAAAGCCTCCTATTGCTATGCAGTACCTTCTGGGGGAGTCACAAGTGGGTCTGTCTGTGCCGAGCTTGTCTGGACACAAGTCGCTAAGCAACAGCAAAGAAAATAATTTTAAACTGGGGAGTCATGATGGCCACACTGACAACAATCTCTTCTGAAAAAGCTTCTGATAAGTAGATGTAAATGAACTTTCCCGACAAGAAAGGCGACACGCTAAGGGTTTGTAAGATTGCCTCTTCTATAACCAACACAGCTTCATACTGTTATCAAGCATGAAGATTGAAGATGAATCATTTATCTTTGGGAGAAAAAACAAATGTACCAAAAAATGAGGAGAATGAAAAACAAAGTGTTTTCCTGACACATGCAGAGTGTTGAGAGTGGACCGGAAGAAAAGAGGGCGACGTCGTGGTGTAGAGAATTGCACCCTGAGGCGAAGTAAGGAAGGGATATGATGGAAATGAAAAAATTATGTTAAAACAATTTGTTTTTTAATATTTATTTTGATTCAGGGCACACTCCGCGCACTCTCACTGAGCAACACAACCACTCCTCAATTGTGCGACCAAACGATAGGTGCTTTTAAAATCATCAGACGGCGAGTTTCCCTGGTAACAAAGACTTACCCCACTCCTCCGACTTTGGTGATCTTCAGGCGAAAGTCTACAGAGTTGAGATTCGGCGGCTTCCACTTGAGGATTTCATCGCACCTTCCGGGCTTGTATCTCTGCAGAAACAGAAAAATATGACAAAATGTAATCGAGCTGCAGTCAATGCATTCAGCGCCTTCTGTGGCACTAGTGCTGAATGTGGGTCTCTGCCTTTTACGACATGAAAGAATTGCGAAAGTAATCTGTGAGAAGAGCAGATGCATACATATTTATATGCAACTCTGTAATGTGAGAAACAAGACAAAAGTCTTAAATTATTTCAAATCCTTTCATAACAAAGAGCTTGTTAAATATGGGTTCTTGGCTCAAGAACATAAAACTTTAAACTTCAAATAGGGAGAGAATACTTTGTAAGAGAAACTATAATACACTGACATTTAGAACGACTTCAACAAACCCCTTCATCATGATTTATACCATAGTTGTAACTGTACCATTAAAATTAATTTTTAAATGGCAGGGAAACAGTCTAAATCTCATGGCAGCTCATTTAAGAGAATTGATTCTACCTTATTTCTTAGCTTTAGTGTTGGAGTTCTCGAGGGCAGCTTTGAGACGGGTCATGGACTTGACCATCCATTATCTGGGTATTTCATTTTTCCAACTTGGCTGGTCTCTGTATCAGTGTTGTCGAAAAATCAATGATACATAATGGTACAAATAAGTAAGGTTTACACTGACCGACCGAGTAGAATGGGTGAAAATGGACTGTAAACTGACACCAACTTCTTTAAACTCAAAAAATAATTTATTGTGTGTACTTTTCTCTCAGTCGTGATCTGGAAAAGTCTTTGTCTGCGTCTACTAAGGTCACTTACTGTATTGCATGGGGTCTCCCATACTTCACCTGAATCTAATGATAAGTGATATTTTTGACAATGTTGAAAATCCAAGGATGAACCCAAAAAAAAGGATACAATCTTTTTAGCATAAAAATGACAATGACATGATGATAAATAATAAAACACTTTATCTACGTATCCATCTAACTAATTTAACGTCCCTAAATATATCCATTAAAACTTCCAAAAAGGGACAAGGGGGCCTCACCACCCGGGTCTACACCTTCATCATAATAAGGGCTTGAAGACTGCTTAAAATACCTGGTTTTATCTGACATGGTTTGCTTAATGTTTTGATTCAGCCATCA
The DNA here is from genome assembly GCF_982586985.1 of Callionymus lyra. Taxonomy (NCBI): domain Eukaryota; kingdom Metazoa; phylum Chordata; class Actinopteri; order Syngnathiformes; family Callionymidae; genus Callionymus; species Callionymus lyra. Next base: position 9,845,826 of record NC_141830.1, read on the forward strand.
AAAGGCTCAAAGAAGTTTGTGAAATATTCTTGTTTGGTGGTTCTAAAGTTCATTTTTAGGAGTGATGAGAAAAAAGTTAAAATGTTTATATTGATCTTTCAAAATACTTTATACAGAGCAGGTAAATGTGTACTTTTATGGAAGTTGGAGATCAAATCGACTCGTGTAATGAGCAGAAGTTAGTGATTATGGACATAATAACAGTGAAGTGAAAGCGGAACACAAAGGACGTGTGGGTGTTTGGCCTTCACATGCTTTTCCAACCAGAAAACTCTCTTCAACGACTTTTCAATGCCTTTTGCTGGAGTACACTAGAGGGAAGCACGTTGTCTCCAAGGAAACTTGATGGCAGTAGCACATATTTACTTTGAAAAAAATGAATATATATAATTATTTAGGTTTGGCGGTTGATCAAACACTTTTGTGAAAAAAAAGGTTATTTAGCACTTGTGGGAATGTCTGGTGAATTGGAAACACATCAGAATTCATAAGTGGAGGAAAGTGTTGCTGCTTGGAGGAAAAAAATAAATCAATTATCCCAGAGGACATTGTGTTCCTTTACGATCTGCTCATCAGAATAAGAACTATTATCACAAAACAACATAGGTTTTTTTTTTAGTGACTAGGCCATTTATATTTGTAGGTAGAAGTTCAGAATAAAATAATTAATTGATTTAAGTTTTTTGTTAAATTGATCTTTGCCCTCTATCTTATCAGTAAGTGTTTGTTTTTTAGAAGGCGAAATTTAAGATTATTTTCATTTCAATTGAGTTTTGTGTAATTGGGTTTTCTGGAGATGGATCTTGTTTAACATAACCAAACCCACTCTGCTGTAATTGTTCAAACAGAGGTTTGTCTTCTGCACATCATCAATCAAGGGAAGTCTTCACCTCCAAGGGACTCATAGTATAAACAATGCAGCGTGTGATTACAGCCAGCTGGAGGAGAGGTGAAGACCATTTTTACGTCATAAAGGACTACGCTCTCGTAACCTTTCGTTCGCCAATATTTCAGACGGAGGGAGGAGGAGTACCAACTAAACATTGTCACAATTAAGGACTTACTGCAAAGAGGAAGAATTCAACATTTGAAACATGTCAGTCAGGAAAGTTTAGTTTTGACATTAGTTGAAATTAAGTCACCAAGTTACACCAAGTTAAAAATCCTATTACGGATGCAAATTAGTGGTGGTAAACTTTCAGAATAGTTATAAGTAACCAACTCTGCGGACATAAGTGATGTTTTTATTTTTACGATTTGGTATAGAGTTTTGTATCATTTCAAAACTTCCACGTATAATGGGTGGTAAGATTCAGATGGTATTTTCCAACATGTGAGCGTGGACTGTGAGATCGGAACAGCCTTCACTGCACCGATAAGCTCCATGAAACACAGACAGAATGTCAAGAGAGACGATCCTTGGTTGAGATTCTAATTGGAGCAGCAGCAGAGAATTTTACTCGACAAATAAAGAGTATTTGCTTTGCTCGTGATCTTTTATAACCAATTGTTAAAATCAAACATGAATAATGAAGTCTCCTGGCAGACATGGTTTAAGAGGAAGATGTTCTTTTCCATAAATCCAAGTCTGTTCAAAACATCTCATTTTGTTAGAGTTAAACATGCAACCTGTTGAGCGCATCAATGTCAGAAGAACTCGCAAATTCATCAGCACACGTTGTCGTGAATAACAAGGCTTTTTATTAGAAAGGTGAAAGAAGGCCTTCAAACTCGCTTGTGAATTCAGCCGCAGTCTTTTATCTCGCAAATTTGTTTTCACATAAAATGTTCCAATGCATTTAAAGTGGCCTTCTCTTTCAGACTCTCTGAATGTGTGACAGTGAGGGAGAGACAGCAATTTATTTTGGCCTCTTGTAAGAATCAATATTTGTTTGTTGTACATTATAGCACTAATGAACGTACAATGTAATCAAATTGAAGGGAATACAAAATCTTTACATCCCAGAGATCCTCTTTTGTCCCATATGCCTTGCAGACAGCAACCTAACTAACCAGGTTTGTATTTAAGACAGCTCACTAATTCAAAGACTTGCAAGTTGCTATAATAGCGTAGGTGCACCGAATCAGTATTCCAATGGTTTTGCCTCTTCAAAGTTTGTCAAACAGCATAATGCTTGTTGTTGACAGAGACATAGTGTTTCTACCAGGTTGGTGGAGAGTTTCTCTTCATTTGTATTCACACTACGAGGTATCGCCTGAGTATGTATTTAAAAAAAAAACATCCTGTCCTGGTGCGGAGGTTTCAAAATAACAAGAGGAAAACAAAGATTACTGCATTTGTTCCTGCACTGCAGACTTGGTCCTTGATGATAGAGAAGTCACCATGGCGATACATTATGTTGGATACGCCACCATACATCAGAATCAAGGGCGCAATGGGTGAAGAAAGAATGTGACAAGCCACTGAGAGATTTGTTGCCCTTTTAAAGTCTTGACATGGCATCAGTGCTGTATATCCAATACACATCTGCATTCCTGTACTGACAAATGGTTGCCAGCGATCTCCTCCCACCGTCTGATCAGCCACGGAAGACATAAATGTCAAATGCGACCCTGCAGCCCCAGGGTTTTCTTCAACACTGTTGCCAGGCAAATCTTGATCACCGTTTGTTACCGAAGAGGTCGGATTGCATTAAGGAAACTGCTAAGATGATGATAAATTCATGTAAAAATAGTCTGAATAATCTATCCTGACATGGTGATAAAAACACGAACTCTGGCAGGATAACTAAAGCTAACAAACCATCTGTCCATCACCCAGACATCTGCCTGTTGTTTATGGTAGTTAGCAGAAATCTGTAATTACTCCCGCCTTCAGGCCAAAAAAATAATGCAAGTGACAATTACATGATTGCACCGGTGTTGCCAAATGAATTCCAATATCCAGTGCAGTTTGTCATCAACAAAACAAATCAGGTTTTTGATATTTTTCTTCGGGGTTCCAATCTGCACAGGAATTAATCACACACCTGATCCTTCCCAAGAAATGTAAAGTCCAAGTCTGAGATAATGATCCATGGCTCCAAAATAAACACAAGGTAGTGAACCCTGAACTGTATCTGGCTGGAGGTGCATGGATGGAATGGAAGGAGTGCATTGCCCTGAGGATAAAAAGGCTGGGAGGAGAGTGAGTGAATAGGAGGATGGAGGCTGAGTGCGCCAGTGGCTTGAAAAGGTGTTTGTAGTCGGACTGAAGAGAGTGTCTGACGTTAAGAGTCAGAGAAATAGGGCAGCCTCCAGACTGAGTACACGTATAAGTGGACTAATAACATACTATTAAAATGGTAGAAAACATGAACTGTGTTTGGGTTTGATGTTGCTGTGAAAAGGTCATTGCCACCTAAACACCCTCCCATGGCTCACAAATAGCCAAAAGGTAGCAAATTTAGTATTTATAATTCTGATTTTTGATTTTGATTTGGTCAGGCTTAAGGAACGGTTCTTTGGCTCGAGGCAACTTTATTATTATTATTTTTATTTATGGTGTGGTAAAATATCAAGGAGCAATGAGAAATATTGTACAGAGATACAATTTTTACATTTTAAATTGAAGTGGTACACAACAATTTCGGAACTCTTTCAAATCCAACAATTACTTTCATCGATTGAAAATTGAAAATGTGTTTTAAATGTCTCTAGCATGGCTATATTAAATGTAAAAGGGAGACTTGAATAAAATGGGCGCCACACAAGAGATCAGGGGATTTAACTCACAGCCAATTCAAACAAGAGAAAACATTGCAACATAATTAGCTATTGATATAACAGCCATTATGATACAAGCCACTGAAGAAATAATAGAGGGTAAAATTGCCAATAATGCTACTTTTAGTCTGCAATGAGAACAGAGAGTGGAATTTGTAATAAATCCTCAGCACAGACGTGGTGAAGCAATATTGCAAAGGGCACTCATATGTAACAAAATATAAATTAAAACCACATATTACAGAGAATCTACAATAAACAAAGGCCTCATAAAGCAGAAATCTATCAATGTGAAGAAATGCCAGGAGGAGGACAACACAATAGAAGGCCTTTGATTGTGAGTCTCATTTCAAGAGTGTTTTGCTCCGAGGCAGACTTATTGTTCTGTGTGCCGGGGTTTAAAGACAAAAGGCGGAACACTGAATTGAAGACTCTTTTCCAGAGAAATCATCTTCTACATATATCAGATGAACTTGTTTGAGTCCCTTTGTAGTCTTTAGTGGAGGTTTGAATTTGTCTAAATGATTTAGAAATGTGACCACGATAGACGTTTAGAACATCCAAAGTATAGAAGCAGCGAGCTTATATTAAGCTGTGATTTAAGGATTTAAATGTTTAGGGATTCAATCTCACCTACGCACATCTGACACATGTGGTGAAGGAAGGAATTAAACCGAGAGGCAAAATATATTCTTCTACCTTCAGATGTCCAGAGGGTTATAGACGGACATAAGATTAGGTAAATTTCCTCTTTTCCAATTAGGGGTTGCAACAGAAAAGCATTGATCTTAACCTTTCTTGATCTTAGTCTTCCTCTTCCTCTTCTTCCATTTCCAACGTTCTAGTTACAACATTGTCAAGCTTTCAGTTTTTCCGTACTGCTGTAAACCAAGCTTCCTGGATAGAACTTTTGTAAAATGTAGTAAAAAGTATGGTTAGTACGTTTCCCCAATTTATTTCAAGCTTTTCATTGTAAGTTGTTATCTTTACCAAAAAAAACCACCACATACTTTCAAGTATTTACAATATTTTAAAAGTAATTTTCACCAGAGTAAGACACATTTTGTCAGTAGAATATCGGAGCAAAATCTAAGTGCGCGAACCTGTTCATGACTTTTTTATTTAAAATACATGTTTAATGTTTATATTTTAGGCTTAAGTACTTTATTTACGAGTTAAACTTACGAGTAAAAGTCGTAAAGTCATGGACAAGATGATTTTGCCAAATATGTGCTTGTACCTTACATTTTTGGCCAACTTGTGTTTTACCCTATAGGCATCAGCAAAAAACATTTTTAGCCACCAAATGAAAATTAAAGAATAAACGTCAGTATACTAGCGTTCTGCTAAACCATTCCCCAAAGCACGTACTTCAAGAACAGTCCGAGGTTGGTTGAAACAACTACCATGAAGCCTCAGGATGTGCTAAGATGACACAGTTGTACAACCAGGATGAAAAAGGTGCATCAATATCATGAGCCGGATCTGTTTTAAACCATAAGAGATACATTTGTTGGTCGTTTTAAAACACAAATGATCCTCTTCATGAATGCGCTCGCCGACCAAGCGGGAAATGAAATGGTCACAATACTCCAGACACAAAGGGGAACATTGCAGAGGACGCCGTGTTCGGTTGTGATAAGACTGGCTGCAGGGAAAGCCAAGACTTTATGCTAATGTCACAGGCCGAGCCAGGCGGTCCGATTAACCCGAGAGCCTCACGACTAGCCATTGAATCAGACAAGATTAACTATTCACTCGTGCTTACGACATAAAGAATACGCTAATGAAAAAGACATTTTAGGCTTTAGATTAAAGATGGAATTCTGTAGTTCTATAACGGGTCCAAGTCCTTTTGATATTTGTTAATGTGATTACAGTAGTTTATAGTTTCTAAGTATGATTCTACTCTCTATTTTTGTGAGTCTGATCAAACCACAGATCTGCAACCAAATTTATATTAATTGAAGGCACATTTTTGAATTATCATCCAAAAACCCAATAGTAATGGTAGAAAAAAAAAGAGAAAAAAGACAGCATACAAATCAATAATTAAACAAAACAAATTTAACGATTTTAACAAATGTATAAGCTCGGAAAACTACCTAGTCCAGGACTTCAACTGACAACATGTGGTTAAACAAGCAGGGTTTTAACCACTGTATATCAGTTTTATTTTTTCTGGATAAAGTGGTGAGAAGCCATATGAGTAGTACCTCACAATATCCAGATGGAACTAACCCACATAAATAAATATCCCTTTTCAATTCAAACTAACTGAAATATTCATTGAAATATTAAGTTTTAAATGTGGCTTTTTTTGTTTAAAAACAAAAACAAATAAAGCAAATGAACCAACACAACTGATTTCATAACCTCCTCTGAGGAGAAAAAATTTAGATGAAGGGGGAAAATCAAATACCTTAAAAATAATTTTCTTTTACATTGAAAACTAAGTTCAGATATAAAATACAAGGAGAAACCGCAGATGTGTTCATCTTCTCAATATATTTTTTATCTTGGAAATTCATTCAGAATAACCCCCATAAAGCCAAAGGTGGCTCCTGGTCCTAATATGGGGAGAAAATAAAATATGCTAAATTACAAACATGAATACATGTCAATAATATAATCGCTACATCCTCGATTTACTTGTTATCAGGCTGCACATGAGTGCGTCTCATCGGTTCAGGCTGCTTGACTCGACACTATCAGGCGAGTGCAGGTCCTGATTTGACTTGCAAATCACGCTTGAATTGACACATGATCCAATATTGGATTTGAAGCCGTTCTGGAAACATGACGTCTTTCTCCGGTCGCCTGCTGAAGTTTGTGAACCATTACAGTCACTGCCCGCGCAGTTTGCACTCGAACGACTTCAGATGGTGTTCGTCTCTGCTGAGTTCAGTGCAAGAGTATGAAAAGTAGAAGTGTGGCTCCCTATTAGTAAACATCTCACCAAGGGAGGTGACATTCAAGGCTCCAGTGCCACGTCGTACTGCGGCACATTTTTTACCTACAGCAGCTTATCTGAGATGCCGGACATAATTGACGGGATTCCAAACATAAGCCCCTCACTGCGTTGATCAATAAACCAATGACCAAAGTTAAAGGCCAAAGAATACATCAATACAAAGGAAAGATAAACAGGGCCAATGGCATAAGAGAACATGGGAATGGAATCAATTATATTTACCATTTCACTTTCTCCAAATTAACCTGATTATAGGGGTTTGAAAATATTTGTAGAAAAATGTTTAAAAAGCAGGAAATTTATAGAAAAAAAAGTGGTAGTATAAAAATCTCCATCGTAAACTGTGAAACAAGTAAAAAATGCCAAAAGGAATGACTTTCCAAACAACAAAAATAATAGTATTTTTAAATAATTGATTAGGCCTCTTGAAAGAGGAACAATTTATAAACTGTTGTAGTGAAAAATATTGCATGTTGTTTAGATTTCTTTTTTAAATGAGACCAAAATAATCCATTTTGTGAAACTTGTGGTAGATATATTTAAGTGGGAAAAAAGGTTTGAGCAATAAAATGGATTCACGACAACAAATGCAACACTAAAGTCAAAAAATCAATAAAGAAACTAAGAGATAAGCTTCCTTTCGGGAACAGGCATAGTATTAAAAGTAATCTTACAGCGTAGTTAGAATAAAGAGCTGAGCCATACGAAAAAGGTATAGTGCTCATTTTTTAAATATTTTACCCAGCACGGCAAAAATCCCCACCGACGTACTGCAGCACAGCAAAGACTGAAAAGTTTAACTTGTTTTTACATTAATGAACTCTTTGTTTCGACCTCCTCTGAGAATGAGTTTGACACCTTTCGTCCACTGTGATGGTCAGTCGGGCAGATGAAAGAGTCGCTTTGACAAGGACGAGCGTTTGATCCGCAGCATTGCAGAGCTAATGATTTCCATTTGATAACTTTCAGAGAGTAAAAAGTAAGAAATAACTGATGAAGATGTTAGTCCAAGACAATTAAACCAATATATCTTTTTTAATTACACAACTATAATGTGTTTGTCATCTTAATTGGACTAGAAGCAACTGCTCAGTGGAAGTTATTTAAACATCACAATGAAAAGTTTGGTGTAGTAGTCGAGCGTCTGCAGCAGTTTCTCCTCATGACAGATGGACATTTTGGAGACGTTCTGGATCTCATTTAGATATGCAGCTGCGTGTAATGTGTGTAATTAGATGCCAGACAGAAAATAGACAGGTACAGACAATTGCTTTTTGTGCGCAGACAGATATTGAGAATTGAAGTTCAACAAGAAATATGCGTTTGAAGCTAATGAACACATTTCAATGATGTATGAAGACCAATTAGTGGTTGGTGTCGGCTGGTGGAGTGAGGCAAAATCAATGGTACACACTCCCAAATATTTACATCCTCGTCACCGGACAAATATAATATACATATATTTATATATACAATTTACATTTTCTGCTCACGAATATTAGGAAACCAGTCTTTCACAGCATCAGTCAGTGTCAATTCAGCCCCAAAATGACACTGTCAGGACTATAACTTTGAAATTAAATGAATGCATTACTCAAATTAAAAATGTAAGAAACAACACTTTATGATTTTCTTGAAGAAATGTTTTGAACCCAAGCAGTACCGGTTTTGGAAACTGTATCAGACGACAACTATGTGATACCCATGTCTGTTCATTTGTGTTCACGAATGGTTGGCAACTTATTCGATTCTTATTACAGACTAGAAGAAAATCAGTCTTCTCCACTACAGACGGATCACTTTCCCAAAGCTCCTGTGGAGAAACCACCTCATGACCAGTTGGAAGTGAAGGGTACTGAGAAGCGTGGAGCCCAGCTCTACATGCAATAGTATTTATCTTGTGGAAAGGGAATTGCAGACTTAAAAAATATCTTGAGCCATAAAATCGAAATAGAAGATGATACTACTATATAGTTATTTTGCCCAAAACAGAACAATCTGCTGCCCTGAGTTCAGAAACATCTCACTACAGTCTCTAGGCTATGGATTTGGAAATACCTTGAACTTATTGTCACAACAACTTACACCGGTAGAACCAAAACTCACAATAGCTGTTCAGGTTTAAGCTATAAAGACTCAGTATTCCCAAACTAACGCATTCCTCACTGAATCTTTGAACAAACCCATATCATGGGATCTATTCACTCAGCTGCAGAGGACAGCATGACCCTGAATCAATATGTGGCCGTGATGAAAAGGACCAGGATTAGACACCTAGTGACAATTCACACAAAAATAAATCTATATATACAGTATAAAGAAGCTATTTGATCAAAACGCTATAAAACAAACATTTACTTTCACTACAAGATCAAATCTCCTCTGAAACCACCTGTGATTAATCCCTGTGAAAACACTTGTGATTCTGTTCACAGACTTAAACCCAATCTTACCATCCGAAACAAAAAATGGAAAAGGAACAGAGAGAACCACAGGGGTTGGATTAGCACATGGAAATGAAGCTGCTGCTGTAGCGAGCTGGTCTTTCAACTGTTCCATGCTGTTAAGAGCGTTCTACATGGATTTTTGATTCATACAAGACTGAAGGCAAACATGTCTATATATGGCTTGGCACATCACAAGATTACTATGTCATTATGTGTGCCTATTTTATAACTTTTGTTATGGCTCCATTGGCCCATAGGCAGAAGAAATGTTAGTTATATAAAATAAACAGAAAAGCTTTGATCACTGGAATAAATAAAAAGTAGTAACATTCCTTTACTTTTATATATTGGAAGTAACCATATGCAAATAGAGACACAGAAGTTTAGTTGAATAAAACATACAAACAACTATTGACAAGTTCTTTGCCATAAAAACATGATGAATTTGCTCTACTGTGTATTAGAGAGTTTGTATTGTTAAGTATAAGAGAATAATTGCATAAGAGTCAGAATGTGGGTGATTTTGTGCTCTTCCTTTAACATGATTCAAGGTTGTTTCTTGCAACGCCACATGTCTTCTGTGGCTATAGGCGTCCTGTATTCATGAAGAGTTATGCTAGTGTAGAATTTCCATTATAAAAGGAAACTTGATATATTGTCAAACATCAGGCTGTGGCTGCTTCTTCCTGCTATAAAATATGACAGGTTTGGGAGTTCACAACTCACCCCGCACGGCTGGAAGATCAGGCCGTCCACCTCATGGCTGACCTGGGACGTGAAGCTTCCTTCCAGGAGCTAAAAACACACAAAATAGAGTTTTACGGCGACAGCAAAAATAAATAAATTTGTAGTATTGTCCGAGTACATGACTTGGGTGTTTCAGAATTTACAGACCAAGTGACTATTGGCGAAGTCTGCTTTCATTCTTAACCCAAAATATGTCCAAACAATAGATTTAAAACCTGCTGGAGTTGCATCCTCTCGTCCTCATTCATCGCCAGGAACTTGCATGATTTTTCTGCTCCTTGTCAAGGACATAATTCCTTGTCGAGGACATAATGACAGCTGCCATCAAGTAGCTGAAGTTTAATTGCAAAACAAAAATGAAAAAAGGCCAAGACTATCGACATGTTAAAAAACATTGAATTGTTTTGTTTTTTTAACTTTTGAAATCATAAAGAACAACGGTTTACAATAAAATGAGAAATGAGACAAAGAAAATATGATGTCGATATCGATACAGTTTCATGAAAAAAATTATCCGGATATTACCATATCATATTTTTTCTAACAAACCTGCACTGAAGAGGGTGGACAGGTTGAAATTAAATTTAACAGTAATACTGAAAATGGGAAAAATTTGGCATTCCAAATTACAATCTGGATCCAAGAGTCATTTGAAGAGTATTGTACTTCTACTATGTGTGTTATGCAAGAGAGTGCCGCATATTGGTACTGTCACCTACCGTCGAATTTGTTCATTGCTACCAAATACATGATGAATGCAGGAATAAATTGCTGAATTATAAGACCAAAGAAACGCACAAAAATATTGAAAATTAGCAACTAGTTGAAGGTTTGCATTCCCTGGGTGCTCTTCAATCCTTCTTTAATAATAAATGCTTAAATGGTTATGGTCTTCTTAACGGTGACTTCATGTGTCAGTTTTATACGGATGTATATTTAATATATAAACATGATTACATTGATTCTGTGAAGTATAACTGCAGACGACAAGATCTTCTTATTAACTAATCCAAGTGTATGGTTAGCTATGGAGCTAGTACACTCTCCTTATAACCTTCTCTGAGGGAAGCAATGGTAGCTGTGCAAGATATCAATAACAACCGAGGCCGAGAAATGCTCTTTTCTTTTCTTTTTCTCTATATTTTTTGGAATCATACTAGGTGAAAGTATTGCCAGCAGCCTCACAACGAGAAGGATTTTAGCTAGAGGCAACTCTTACAGTGAACCAGGGTCATTACTGAGGGAAGTGTGTATCTTTTACCTGTGCTTGTGTGGGAACGCTGGGTCCATACAAAATAAAGTAACCGAAAACACAATCTGCTATTTTGAAGTTACACTGACTATCTTGAAGTCATAAGTCATTGAACATAAATCAGGTAGGATTTAAAAGAGATGGTTCCCTTGCAAAAGATGGCAGTTTCATTGGCTCATGTCCCTTACGAAAAGCAGCTAATCTAATTCTAATAGCTAGACAATTTGAAACCATTTTAGGTCAGAATTATGTTATTCATCTCTCATCAACATTTTGTCTGTAAAGCGCTGCAATTCACTTTGGATGGCCCAACACAGAAAAATATGTCTTGCATGGTGTGAATTACCATTGCTAAAACGGACCACGCGTCATGAATATAAAGAATCTTTGACCTTTAAAGTAATGGAAATATCGACCCCCCCTCCCCGTCTCAGACTCTCAGCACACAACCCCCCTGAAGCACAAAATACAATTTTCACAAGTATAGTTGTGAAAATAACACAATCTCTTGGATCGATTAGGGATGACTCATTGATCAATACCTGAAACCTGTAACCAGGCAGAGGAAAAGCAAAGCGATTAAGTTACTAACAAGCGGGAAAAGAGCAGGTTCTATGTCATGCATTAACACTAAGCACATCTGTCCACCAGAAATTCATGACACTATTAGATGAGCGCAACCTTTATGAAGTGGCGTCTCGTCAATCAAGCACATTTTCTGGACCGTTTAACACATTTACAAACGCTTTGCTGCATTAAAAAAAAACGTAGTGACTCACAAATCAGGCATGGGTTAAACTCAAGGACTGGGATCCAAATCTGGCCAACTAAGTTATTTCATGCTCAAGCATCTGATGTTCCTTTAGATCATGACCCATGAGGAGTGTTCACGATATCGGGTTGTTTTTAACAGAGCAGAGGTTACAAATGCCAAGAGTTAATATGGAACCTTGCATATAAGTGATACAGAGCAAACAGAAAAATACAAAAGAAAGTCAAAATAGAGCATAATGAAGAGGTGTGTGTTGCAATGAACATGGCGATAAGATTCACATCACCATAAAAATATGATAGATCTTGATAATGTAGGATCAAAGTTATATTTGTAGTATTGTCGAGTACTTGACTCTGGTTTTGCAGAATTTACAGACCACATGACTCGTAACCGTAACTACTTTTGTTTGTTTGTTTTGAAACGCAAATATCTCCAAACATCAGCTTTAAAAACTTCTGGACTGAATTGTATCCTCTCATACTCAGTCACCACCAAGATCTTGCAGAATTTCATTGTTCTTTAAGTCATGACTGTTGCCACCCAGGGGACGTAAGTTTAATAACACAAAAATAAAAAATTGTTTAAAACACAATTGTTTTTTAAACACAATTTATTGAACTGTAAAAAGAAAATATATAACTTGAGTTGAGAAAAATCAATAGATTGCTGTTGAATATTGATTCAGTTACATAGAAAAAATGTTGCGATATATATCACCTTATCGACATTTACTGACACCATTGATGAATCAGTTATTTACCGTTATAAACTGTTTAGGGATTATGATAGTCGTTTGGTTCATGACTAAGGTGTTTAACATGTTGGCCCTATGCATTATGGAGTTATTATACTCCAGGTATAAGCTAAATAAATGGAAATAGAGGTTTCCCAGATTATTTAAGAAGATCTTAGATGCTATGATCTCTTAGGATTGCGCTTAAATACGCCAAGAAAGAAGGATGCATTTCCCATTCGACCTTATCTTAAGAAGATATTTCAACATAAGTTATATTTTAACGTAAGAGAGGACCAACTCTTCACAACCTTCTTAGCGACAAAATGCTGCAACACAGAAATTTATATTCTCCACTTTTCCAAACAATAAAAAATGTTCAATTAAATGTTTTTGGTTTTCAAAACAGATCTGCATATAAGAGTTTATAGTACTACATGTACATATTTGCCATCATTTGCTGACAAACTAGAACAAAACAAAGTGACTGGAGTAGAAAACAATTCAATAATTTAACCAAAATAACTACACTATGCATTAAAAACTCTCACAGATATCAAGGAAATGGTGTAAAGAGAGGCTCTGTGTGACCTATTCGCCGATAAAAAGGTGGTTGATGAATATGCCTTTCATCTAATGAATCGCTTTCAGCACCACCACGGTGGACAGCTCCCGCTTACGATGAATCTTTGTCTTGATCTAAAAACCCGTCCTGAAAACACCAGTACCAGTATCTCAGCACTCCTTCTTAGCTGAACCCTTCTTAAGAGACTTCTTACATCCTTAAGAGTGCCCAGATCTGGGAAACTCAGCCATTATCCGTTTGATCCTGTTGCAAATCAAATTCTCGATTGAAGAATATCACCACCTGCTATCGCGATACCTATCGAAATCCCTTTTTAACGTGATAAAGTGACAGTGGAATGGCAGGTCCATGACGATAAAATGCCATTGTTCACAAAAATCCTCAAAAGATGTATCGAGTTAGAATGTGGGATCATTTAAATGATCCATCCATTTCCTGCATGATAGTCTGAACAACTTCACAAGTCTAGAAACCTTTAGATGTCGTGTTTACCAACCATAACTTAATTTATATGCACACAGTGTTTCAACCCGCGAGGCTCAAGAGAAGCAGGTGAGCACATGTCGGGTGAACAGCCAGGGTTAGTTACACAGACGCCGCTGCAAAATTACTGCTCAATCTTTTTCCACCGTGGTTTGTTTTGAGCCATTAAAGGCTGGAGCAGAATCAGAAATGTGGGCTCGAGGTTGATCTCTATGCAAAGATTGTAGATACATAAACATAAACATTTAGTCCTAATTGATTAAAAAAAATAAGTTGCTTTGTATGAGACAAACAAAACTTAATCAATGACCATGATGGATTGCAAATACTAAAGAAAAGTATTACAAGGTTCTGTGATGGATGACACTGGACAGCTTCGCGGTGACACAAAGAGAAACCTGCTGTTGCTGCATTTCACTAGAAAATCTATCATGATTTCATCATAAGACGTTATAGGCACAACTCCAGTGCATGACTATACACGAATGGCCTTGATGGAATGAATGGCGCACTCCAGTTGAGACTGTGACAACTTGGATTCTGTAGGGTTCGGATTGATGAACAGAAAATTCCTGCGTCTATATGATCTCGCCGGGTTCTATACATTTCAACTAACAGGAAATGACCTTGGTCGATAAAGGAGAATAGGGAATGCATTAGAGCCCACTCCTCTGGCTATCAAGTATCATATCCAGCCCATCATGACAAACTCAAACAGAGGAAGACAACACTTCTGAAAAGGCTGCAATGCATTAAAGGCTGGAGAAACAATGCGGCTTGTGGAACACGTCCTAATAATGAGGCGTGTAATAAAACTAATGAGTACATTTTAATTAACTCAAGACTCCACTTGTCCTTCAATGACATCCTCATAGACCGTTGTGAGAAACCGCTACTGGGAAGAAATTCATCATCCACAAACCTGAAGTGTGAATGTTTACAGGTGAGAAACAGAGTGTTGTTATCATCCAAGAGGCAGTTATTCACAGCTCAATCTATACTATTAGCCTATTCACACATTTCTGAGAAAGCAAATTAGCATTTTTTAAACTAAATTTGGGAGAAAAAAAAGGTGCTACTAACACATTTACCGTTATTATTATGTTTACATTTTGGGGGATTTACATTTTAATTAGTTCAAACAACATGTTTTTTTTTTGTTTTGTTTTGTAGGTTTAAGTTATTCTACATTTGAAACCATTGTTTCTTGAGGCTGAAAAAAAAAGAAAAAATGCAATGCTTTGGATTTTCTGTGTATTATCCCTAACCGAGGGAGGAATTAAAAAAAAAGGAAATTATTAACCCTTTGGTGAATCCATTTGCTGGAAACAACTAAATAGTTTTCCGTAATTAGATCTACAACAGATGAAACATTTTCTATAGAGACATTGTGTCAAAAAGCCAGAGCTATCACCAAGAGAGGGTCAAGATTTTCAAATCAACTACATTCCAAAATCAACATTTGTCATCCTCTGATGTTCCACCTAATTATAGTTTTATTTCACAAAAAATAAAAAACGCACAAGAAGCATTCAACAATCTATAGTTGTTCAGCTCTACGAGCTACGACTACTCTGCTGTGCGGTTCATCGTGGAAAGACACAAAGTGGTATTAAGTGAAAACCTCCATCACCCCGAATCCAGTAAAACGTGTACTAACAACTGAGAACACATTTCCACTGAACACTCTGATTGGAACACTTTATCCAGCATCGGTCGGGGACTACATTAACCCGAGGCAACAGTGAAGGGAAAAAAAAAAAATGTTTGGTCTGTATCTGTAAAAGAGAGGCTGAGCCGCAGCAGTGCTCTTCAAAAATGCGTCACACAAGATCGCACAAAGCTTGACAAGCTGGCTGACACGGAGAAGTCAGCGAGCCAGACTTAAAAAGAACTGGTCTCTTGATGAGGGAATGGCATGTAGGCGGTAAGATCTGGGAGTTCCATTTCAGTTCTCCTGCCATCCTTGCACACCCACCCACCACCTTCGCCGAGCACACTGAACCCTGGATGAAGAGATGAGCGGAAAAAGAAGACTTACACTCACATCCTCCTACGGCGAGGAAGTTCCTCACGGCGATGGAGCAGCGGCCCCGCTTTCATGGTAAACCCCTTTAGGAAGGAACACAAAGCCGAGCTTGCTACAGTAAAAGGGCGTGGGCGGGAGAGGAGAAAGAAATCTCTTCAGAGATCAAGCTTTGACGGTACACTCCTGGGCAAAGACAACGAAAGCACTCAGAAAACAATACGAACATGCAACTGTGAGAATGAGCGCCAGGGTGCTTGAAATCAAGAGTACATTTCTCACATAAGGCATCAATGATAGAAGACGAAGGGTTGATTATAGAAAGGCGCTTTTGAAAGGATACGAGCAAAGATGCATTAAACTACTTTGTTTACCGGTGAAGCTTAAGAAGCAATCGTGTACAAAATGACTACCTAAATCCTTACCATGCGAAGGTTTGAACCCTTAACCTCTTCCTCATATATAAACAAGAAAATACTTACGTCTTCTTACTATATAAATAAAGAGTTATCTTTGAAAATGCTTTAAATCAGCGTTTTTTGTTTTGTTTTTATTTCTTCCCACCTCTGGTGGAAGCTTAAAAGATATGAGCAAAATATTTGTTATAAGTTTGAAGAATGGGACACAGTTGAGGAATTATTTAACCTCTGTGATAACAGAAAAAGACTCATGGATCTAAAGCGAAAAGATAAACTTTACAACAGAGTGTTGAGAAAGAAAAGATGGTTTTTAATTTTAAGTATATAAGCGACATGGAGGATATCCATGTTGGTGCGTACAAGCATTTTATTTGTATTTTCAATATGTTTTTTTCTCGTTTGTAATCAATCAATGATAATGAAATAAAATGTAAAAAATGCTACAAATTAAATGCAATTTATAATGTCAATAATTTGATGTGCACAACTGCATTGTATATTTTTAAATGCCAACAATGTTTGACTTACTTTTTATAATTCTCAATGTATTTTATTGAATTAGTTGCTACTCTTATGTTAGCTCATTGATACGTTTGAGTGATTTTGCATGATTCGTCAGCCGTGGTCTCATATTGATGTTATTCAGGCTGGATTCATTTTGGTTGGACTTAGTATGACGTCACTAGCCTAGGGCTGAAACTGGATACAAGAATATATTACCATCATCACCAGTTGTACCGGCACTTTTTAACACATCATGAGAAAAAAATATTTGAATTATTGCGACAATAAATGAAAAAAAATCATGCAAATTACTTCCTTTGCTTTCAAATGTGAATATTTGCAGCAGCAAGACACACCATTAAGACTTGTGAAATCAAACTCACATTGACATTTCACACTTTGCATCCTGCTGCTCATCCTCATTCCTCTGAGAATATGAGTGTGTATTTGGCGCAGACACGAGTGATTGATATTCCAGTCAGACCACAGGGCTCGAGCTGGAGGCTCCTTTTCAAGTCTAATGTGAAAAGCAACCCGAAACCAGCCAGCCAGTTCCCTGTTAAAGCCCAGATGAGCGCGCGCACGCCAGACCGTCGGCTGGACTGAAGTCAAACAAGGTTAAGAAGTCTGGAAAAGTAAATGACTCCATGAAAAAAAAAAAAAAAAAGTCTTTTGATTCATCAAAGTTGCATCATATGAAAAAAAAAATAAAAGAAAAAGTGTTGAAGATTGGATTTTACACACGGCGAACGAAGAATGATGTCAGCAGAGATGGCACTGAGCGCAGCATGAAATTGAATTATGGGGGGAATATTAGAACCTGCTATGAAGCGTACAGGTGTGATGATTTAGGAATAACTTTTCGCTAACATTTCCAGCTGTGACATTAAGAATGAAAAAGAAAAATGTACCAAAAAATAAAGCATAAAAAAACCCCTCATAAAAATCATCCTCTGGGCTGAACAAAAGGG
This sequence comes from Callionymus lyra, assembly GCF_982586985.1. NCBI lineage: Eukaryota > Metazoa > Chordata > Actinopteri > Syngnathiformes > Callionymidae > Callionymus > Callionymus lyra. Next base: position 9,863,469 of record NC_141830.1, read on the forward strand.
ATCTGGAGAGGTGGCTTCTGCGTCAACTATCCATCTACATCGTGTTTCATTCACAGCACTAGACAAACAAAACCTTGATCCTGACTGCCTGATTATTTTCAACATCTATTTTTGTTCGGTTCAGGGATAGAGCGAAACAGAAATGGCATCAAAAGATCGACCGTCTATCTTCTTCTACATGTCCAATCTCAAGACTTCTTTTTCACCAGGAAACTTCTACTTCTTTTGTGGGAATACAGAGCTTAATTTCCAAGCTCATGAGAGACATTATGATGTTTTTATGACCCTACAATTTAACTGAAATATCTCCTCAGCAAGTCTTCGGTATAATCCAGGAACTCATCTCTAAGAAGAAAGGATTCCTAAGCCACCTCCACTCATCCCTACCCCTTGATGTGGCCCCATTCAAATGTTGCAAAGTCTCAATGATTGAAAATCCACTTCCATACACAAAGCTGATGCAATGAGGTCACTGAGAGGGAGTGAGACGAAGAGAGAATTGGAGTAGAAGTCTCTTATTGTTCATTTAATAAAGTTCAAATTGATTCCTTTTTTATTTACTCTCATATTTTAAGAGTTCTTATCATGTGGATTATCATCACGTGATTACTGAGCTTCTAACTCCAAGAGAGAATGTTGAGTTAAGCTTGTCTACACCATAACAGACACATAAAGACCTTTTATAACTGAAAACACTGCACAGATCTGTCTATTGTTAGATTAAAATCATTATACACTATACGTATACGCCATACTTAAATTAATGCTAAAAGATAATCAAAATACAAAGTATAAATTACTTGCTTCATCTAAGAGCTTAAACGTTTGAATACCAATCAACATTTCACTCCAGACAGACGCACTGTTTCAAGACAAGCTTGAAACAGAATTACAGATACGACACCGGTTATTTAAAAAATCTGTTTATCTGCCAATCACACCTTAAATCGTAGATCAAAGAACGAAAATAGACCCACCCGGGAAAGGGGGGCTAAAAGACGGAAACCCCCACCCGAGAACATTTGAATGATTAGATTACAAGGAAACAAATTAGGAAGTTCTCTCTACGGGGGATCGGGACACAGGGAACTTGAAAGAACCATTTGGCCGGAAAGGATGATCCCCTGGGCGGGAAATTTGTCTTAAATATAGCTTTGACCTGTACAGTCGGCGGAAGAAAGTGTGTTCGGTCACGTTCGTAAAGCTTGTATTTTGTTTGATTTGGAGCGGCGAATAAACAACCCGTGACACACTCTTGATTGTCCATCTTTCTCCACGAAGCGAAGTATAAGAACCGGAATTGACGTCGTGTTGGAGCGACTGGAACGGACTCTGTGTTTTGACCGTTTTACTATCCAGTTCCAATCTTCCTTCACTTGTGAGCAGAAACCTGAAAAATATCTTTCCATTGGGATCGCAAATTAGACCTGAGAAGTTGTCTGCTGTGTAATGGAAACCTAATTTCCCGAAGGAGATCTCCAGAGGCATTAATATAGTCAATCAAATCTAAAAGAACATTTCACCCGTTCAACAATAGTTAGCTTTTTCCTTCAACAAACTGGTTCTTTTGTTATGACTTTTAAGGTATTAAAACCAAAGCTTTTATAAATTATACTCAAAAGTAAGAAATAAATAAATATCCAACATGAACTTAACGTGCAAATACCCATAGGACAGTGATACACATAGAAGATTTCCTTGAAAACACACTCAACCGTCATAAACAACAATGGTTGGCGAACCATCACATACAATGGAAAGGGATATTTCAGAGGGACCAATTGTTAAAATAAAATCTCAGCAAGTGCTTCATGATATCACCAGGGGTAGTAAAAAAAAGTGTGAGACTGTCAGCTATAGATGAAGGAGGCCGCTTTAAAAAAAAACTAAAGACGGGCAACCTGCTGACCAGACCCAGCGGACGTATATCATCATCTTCCTCCTGTCGCAGCCCTGCAGGCTCAGACATGCGAAGCACGGGAGCAGAACAAACTCAAACAAGCTGCTGCACAAGATAGTTCCATGGAATTAGTCACCGCGACCTTTAATGTATGGAGGCAGCTTCAATGTCACATGTTGTGTAAGCAGGTGGGGTTGACGGGGGGTGGGGGGGGCAGTGGGGGGATGGACCTTAAAGCAACACTAGGATAAACATCATGTGGTCACATGACCCGACAGAGAAGAACATCTACTGTGTAATTGGATGTAGAGGATGAGGTGAAGATGAAAGCGGTTTTTGATCAGATTCACAAACCCCATTTATTAAGTGGCCAAACTTTTATACATTTTCATCAAAGACCAATTTTTTTTTAGTTTCGTTAAGCTACTTGATGTGTATTCCTTTTCCAAGTTGTGTTTCTGTAATTATTTCCCTACAGCTAGGATCAGTCAAGTGTTATATTATATATAATATATATATATATATACATTACCTCTTTAATAAATTTTGACCTTCAGTGGGTAATCAAATATCTGTAAAATGTATAACTGTGTCTCTTTCCTAGGTTTTCCCATCATCTGTCGTTCGACCAGACGCTGAATCTCATCAACAGTCACAGTGAATAATCCTCTTGGGATATTGCTATTGATAATTGCCCACATGTGCTCTGTGCAGACAGATTCTCTCTTCTGGCGATGCAGTCGCTCTCTGTATAAAGAACTCTAAGTAGCGATGGGCACTTAAAGCTGGACACTTAGATTTGTTTGCTTCCAAGTGAGCCATTAGCATTTGTCAGCAGCATCTACTCTTCACCGACTACCTGGGATTCTGCTGTTTCATGTCAGACGAGCGAGGTGGATGTGGCGGAGGTGTCAGGTCAGCCAGAGAACCAGTGGTCTATCGAACACCTCTCTTCTAATGAGCGTCGAAAACTGCTTCTTTCTTCTATTTTTGTTCAAATGGACTCCCTGCTGACAGATACCCTCGAAGCCTGATGCACGAGGTTAAGGAGGAGGACCTGCTTCTGCAATCCAGTGATTCAAGAAACAGAACTTTGTTTTATTTGTATTTTGCTGGTTTTCGAACACGACTTTTTCGGGCTTCATTTCTCATGTCCAGTAAAATGTGCCAAGTGGTGGCTAAGATTGTCCCCCCCGAATCATTAGTACATTTATCTCATAGTAAGGGACCCTAAGATGTTTAAGACGTATTCTAATTGCCATTCCTGAATCACAACCCTACTTGGATCAAGAAGTTTGAAGGCTCCTACACACTGGACTGTCTTCCAACCACTACTCTTTATTCTGGTAATCTATGCCAAGACTGTCAAACTCTTTATACACATATCATTATAAATGAGCTGTCGCATTAACCAGAGCAAATGCAGCTTCAGGAAAGTGGCTAATCGAAAAACTTCTAAATGGCCTTTTTTTTCTGCATTCACTACATAAACCTTCATCTCCTCCAGGTCTGATAGCAAAACTCGAATCTCACTCAAGCATCTGCTGCACATAACTACCTTTTAGGGGTTATTAAAGTTTATGGAGGTGTGGACGAGATTGTGTTCTTTAATATCTCCGACATTCTTCTCAGTTTATTAAAGTTACTTTTAAAACTGGCTTGTACTTTGATTACACAAGCAATTTTTAATATCATACTAACATTTGCCATAAAGTACCAGAAACAGCTGGAGGAAATTGGGATACAGGCCATAATACCTGGAATTGCTAAAAAATGTTGCTTTGAAGCAGAGAATAAACTGAAATAATGTATTACTATATTGAACACATACAATATGTGGGCATTACAGGACTTTTGTGTATACAAATTTGAGATTATGTTCTGGGTTTTCATACTGACCTGATAGTCAGTACTGACAAATAGTACATTTTAGAACATGTCAATTGTACCTTCCTACTTTTTTTGTTCATGGTAGATTTCCTCTACAATGCAGTGTGAATCTGGAAGCTTAAGATCATACATTGGTCAACATTGCAGCTTTTCAAAGATTAAAATCAATATTTTTAAATCTCCAAGATCAAACACAGTCTGATGCAATTATTTGCTTTCCTACACCAGATAAAAACACAGATAACATTTTTATTTCCAGCCAACACTTGCTTTCATAAATTGGCAATATCACACACTTGCAGAAAAACGAGCTGAATGAATGTATATAAAGCATCTTTATTCTCTAGGCATTTAACTTTTTTTTCAAACCAGCGTGAAACCTGGATTTATCCCTATTAAGATATTCATGGGACTCCATAAGAGCTGATCCAGGCCTCAGTGGAGAGTCTCTGTTGGCCTGGAACCCCCTTGGCTTCCCTTTTAAAAAGCTGGTATGGGGGTCTTAATATTGGATGCTTGTCGCCAAGCATGATAAGTTAGAACATCAATAGAGAAATGGATAAAAATGCCCAAACTTTCATGTGAGAAAAATAATGAATAGACTATATTAAACAAGAGGTCACTTTCTGCGTCATCGGTGGTTCAGTTGGACACATTTATTATCTTAAATCTGAAAAGCTGATTATCCTACTGAAGATATATTTGATGTGGATGATACAATCATCCCTTTCTTTAAGGGTTTTATTTGGTTCACTTGAATTTAAACCACTCTTTGATAAAAACAAGTGTAACATTTCAACAGACAGATTTCCAATTTTCTGAGAACGGAAGGACAAAGGATAACCATTATGATCATGATCAGCAATACAAGACCGACCTTCAGATGTTTGTTCCGTCACAGTGACTCCACACGTACAAGTCTAGATGAAACCATCAGAAAGGATTAAACGACAAATGGCCCGATGCTGCGGTTATGAAATCCTCCGAGAGGCTGATGAATTTCAGGCAGCAGGTGAGGTCAACAGTATTAAAGAATGCTTTGCTCCTGCCCCTCTGCTGACTGACCTCCACCCCTACGACCAGACCAGAGGACACGCCTGTCAAGCTCCAAAGTTTACTACAAATAAAAAGGGGGTAGCAGGACAAGGACAAGTTGGCATCAGGAAGCACTGATTCACACAGCCGGTTTGTCTTTAAAACATTGCACAGACATTGTTAAGTTGACCTGAAGAGGCTCTGAACTAAATAGTAGGGGTGTGGCGATACGAAACCTAAGAAATATTTGTAATATTATCGCGTTCTCGACTCTGGTGTTGCAGAATTTACAGACCACATGACTCTTGACGGAGTCCTTACTGATTTCATTTGTTTTGAAACCAAAATATGTCCAAACATCAGCTCTAAAAGCTGCTGGAGTCAACTGTATCCTCTCGTCCTCAGTCATCGGGATTTCATTGTTCCTTTAGAAGCAGAGGAAGTAATGACCACGACCAAGAGTCCACGTTTGATTGTCAATCGTTATCAGTTCTACCAGACTGATATATATATATATATATCCAAAGACACGATTGAATACAACCTACATATACTGTATTTAAAATAAGGGCACAAGCACATGTAAATTACCCCGTCATGAATGACAGAGTACACCATTCTGTTTCCACAGAAAAGGATGCGTAGTTGTTCACATTTGCCTTCTTGCTCCAGCAAACTCCTCAATTATTCAACAGTTGCATGTGTTAAAGCTAAAAATATCACTAGACATTGTAAGGGGGAGATGACTCTTTCAACTTTTCTCATCTTTTTACATTTTATTGCTCTGCCTGAAAACTTGACGTGAGAATTGGTTATTGATGTGTCCGACGGAAGATCAATCTGCTTCGACATGTCCAAAATTGAGTCTCACACGTTTCTGCCTGTCGAGCACATTTCCTATATCTCACATGTATGATGCAGTTGATGTACTGATCTGGTGCCGGCAGGTCAGTACAGAGAAAGGCTGTTTAGCATGCAAGAGACGATGAAACATGCAATTAACAGCTGCAGATATTTTATCAGAAACACATCATTAAATCACAAAGCAAGAAAAACTTGTTATCATTAATAATGTAAGTAAGTAATTCTTATTTGTATAGCAACATGGCTACGGTCGCACATAGAACATTTTTAATGTTTTTTTTTCTATTTTTTGTTAATTTTCTTATTCATAGCAAAATCTGTCAAATAAATATATTTACAGTTTTCCTAAACAGGGATTTTGAAAATGAAGATGACAGTATGGCTATTGACTACTATATTGCTGCCATGTTGAACATTTTCTTTATGTTTGGTGAGATCCTTGGCATTGGTATGTGCTCTCATGGTGTTATTACGTAATTCATGCTTTGTTTTGCCCTTTATATTTATATTATCTATTTATATTTTCCCTGGACTCTGACATCTTTAAACAATGGGTTTTATTCAGAAACTTTCTGTGTAAGGTTTTCTTGTCAAGCCTAGTGATTTCCTTTTGACACATTTTTTATTTGTCTATTGTACATCATTCCCATTAATTTAACTTCGAAGCGAAAGGGACTTTCCAAAATCAAGATTCCCCGGGATGTTAAAAAGCGGGCCTTTGTTATAAAGCGGGCGGCAGCATAAATGGTATAAATGGTCCTATTTGGTAGGAAGGACGAGCATGAATGTGATGGGAAACAGCGGCTCGGGGAGAGACAAAAGTCTTCACACAAGTGACAGCCCCGGTTACTGAAATACCACTAATAAGAATGTGCGGTCGATGAAGTGGAGGGTTGTGTCACCATGAATTAATGAGGCGGATTCCAGTCGCCCCTTATTAATGTCGCACACAACAGGGATATGACTGTACAGGGAGCAGATGGCTGGTTGAAGACACAATGGGCCAGTCAGGAATGTTTCTGTGACTTCACTTCCAGAATATCTTCATCAACAAAACACTTGAAATGATGAGGAGCGGATATCCGACATTTCACTTCTACAGAACTGTTAAAGTGGGGTTAATATTTCTTCTACTTTTCAACTTCTCCAAGACTTTAATCATCAGTGAGTGCAAAAAGAGTCAAGACTTCCTATTGATCCGGGCTGGAGACATGGAGACAAACATCAATTTAATTGTGCTCACGCCTCCCTCAGACCTGCGTCTCTTTGAAGACAGCTTTTCTCAAAGCAGGACCACCAGCCTCGCCTGGACACAGTCTAATAATCTTGAAGCGAAATTATCTATGAGAAAGCAATTACTTGGGGATCCAAATTGAATGCAGAAAAATAGGCACCGGTGTTGAGGTGCCATTTAAAAAAAGGATATAATTAAAGATGAGAGTCATATTTGTTCACACTTATGGCGCCTTACATATTCATAAGCAGATTGTTTATGCCACCATCATTTCAAGATAAACGAGCCGGGAACACTAGCGCCGTCGTATAGGCAGAGAGATGTGTGACGGCGCTCGAGGAAGGCAGTTAAGATTTCATCTTTATGCAAATACACAGCCTTTTTCGAAGCAGCTAATTGGTCCCTGCTCTCTATGCAAATTCAATAGCACGATGTTGATACTTCTCTTAGAACTTCTACCTCTCAAGTTCATATTCCACTCATTGAAAGGCATTGATCAAGAGCTGTGGAATTGAATTTGTCTAGAATAAAGCAGAAGAAGTCAATTACACACGTCTTTTTAATCCTCAGTGTAAACATGTATCTAAATTACTACCTCTGGTAAAAGATAAGAGTCTTAAAGCCATCTTGAAAAACATTTCAGCAGAATTTACCTCAATGTTCTTAAAAACCGTGCTCCACACGGACTGGAATAGCTAAGAGCTTGGTTCACTTTCTGGCCTATAACAGTGTAAAACACTGGCTCATTTAGGAGGGGAATACAGAGGAGTTCCAAGTCCAACCACAAGATATAGTCTCTTAAAAGTGTCCTAGGTCTGCCCTTGGGCCTATCTCTAGTTGAGATTTCAAGTTCTAGTTCAGAGAACTCACTTGCACAACAGACTGCAAATGTTAAAGTAGGTGCTAAGGAAAGATTCTGTTTACAATCCGCCCTTATGTTGCTGTTTTTTCATTGGCGAGAGGTCAATATAAGACGAGGGTTTTCTTTGAAGTTGAGCTTGAGCAATGCCATGCTGGGGAGAGAACAGGTGGAGGGATTATAACTCCACCATGGCCTGAAAATGTTCCCGGGAAGAAGACATTAAAACCGACAATCTGCCCCACTTTCTTATCCAAGCATGAAGTTTTAAATTGCTCACCTATACGACTGTTCTTCCCGAGAGACAATATTAGTAACTCAAATGTATTATTTTTAGATGCATTTGGGAAAAAAAATCTGGCGAGTTTGCATTTGTCTGCAGGTTGAAGATCGGGAAGAAATGAAATACCTTGTGAGAAGCGTGGATGTCAAAGAAAGGTTTGTTGCGGACGCTGAAAGGCTCCTTGGTTTTGTCGATCTGTCCGGTCTTCATCATCTCCTTCCTGGGAGCGATGATCTCCTTCTCCATACATAATAATCGTATGTTGAAATCACAATGGCCAACAGGTTGAGCCTGTAACACACGAAGAAGAACAAATTAGTATTTTATTTTACACTTAAAAGATTACGATATAAGAAAGAGTCAAGTGGTTTCTGCTACTTTCTCAAAACACTATCCAACAAAAAACAATTTACTGTCTCTTCAGCAAAAGTTATTTTTGTATCGTTATTTTTGAGCGAAACTTCTCGTCGTAGGAATCAAGCTCACTTTTGTGAAAGAGCAGTCACATTGCTACTGGGTCCAACTGCTTTATTTCAACGCAAAACTCTTAGAAGCCACTGGGATCAGATCTTGTGAAATAGTAGATGACATACCATGGCACCCTTAGGAATAAGCCTGGGACCTAAAGAGGTCTTGAGAACCACTCGCCAGATGAATGAGTAATCAGCACTTTTACCACAATGTACTAAGAGTTTCCTGGGTGTCTTTATGATTTCTAGGGAGGAGATTTGACGGACCGAAACTGGCGGGGATCAGGGTCCAAGATCCCACAGCCTTCTTTCACTCTCTGATATGAATCTATACATTTAACTCATGAATACATTGAAAGCTTTATCATTTTTCTAATCTCAGAGGTCCTCGACTAAACTTTTTTATTCAACAGCCAGCCTCACCTAACATGACATTGTAATTAAGACTCCCGGCCCACCGAGTCATGCATCACTACAATAACACAAAAAACCATCCATGAAACTCAGCCAGATGGGACACGGGTTAACGGTTTGACATTTAATACATTTTCACAACTAATCAGGGAAGGAAAGCTGAGCAACAGCACTGACTTTAATTTGTAATACCAGACGGGAGGAACAGGTAAAAAAAAAAAGTGAATTTACTGAGCCACTAGGCATTAAAACAATTTGTTATTATTGGCAGTAATATCATGCCGCCGTTCTCAGCACTCAAACTGCTCTATTCCAAACAAAGAGTCAGCTTTTTAGCAGTCAACAAGTTTTAGCAATATATGTAGACAAACTTAAAACATCCATAAACCTCCGTGGTGCTTGTCTGTAACGTCCATCTTGTACTGAAGCCTGGACAAGAAGAATTGTTCTGTACAAAAATAAATAAGTCTATATTTTAAGCTTGATTGTATAAAATGGAGGTGCTCCAGGTAAATACCGCGAGCCCTTACACTGTAGAAATTAGACTGTATGAGCTCTAGAAGCACTTGTGATATTCATCCAGGGTACTTGTTTATGTATAATTTAAACTTCTGTCTCGCCTGCAGTTAATACAAAACTCTGCAGCGAGAATTCTGACCCGCTCTAGTAGAAGAACTCACATTTCCCTGATCCTTAAAACTCTTCACTGGCTGCCAGTTTATTTCAGGATCCATTTCAAGATTCTGGTTCTTACTTTCAGATCTATTCATGGTCAGACTCCTCCTTACATCAGTGATCTGATCCAGACTTACACCCCAGCTCGGGCTCTTAGGTCTGTGGGTCAGAATCTACTGATGGTTCCACACACACCCTTCAGGACCAGAGGAGAGACATCCTTCCAGGCTGTTGCTCCTAAGCTTTGGAACGATCTTCCTCTCCCTCTGTGTTTGATGATCTACTGACTCCTTCAAGAAACATCTAAAAACATTCTTATTTGTGAAGGGTTTTCCTGGATTTTCTGGGACTCCTGTGTTTGTCTTATGTGTCTTGGCCTTTTATAGTTTATAGTTTTAACAAGCTTAAAATATAGACATATTTAACTTTTCAGTGAACAATTCTTCTCGAAGCTTCAATACAAGATGGATGTTATAGACGAGCAGTCCGGAGGTATTTGGATGCTTAAGTGTGTCTTTTTGGATGATTATGAAGACAAAGAAAACTGAGCTCCAGTCGCCACATTAAAATAAACATACTTTTTTGCCTATGACTCTAAAAAAAACCCACATTATTCTTAAAATAATCCCAACCCTTAGTCAATATGAGGGTGAGTAGAAAAAGAGTGAATTTTTGGTTGGGCTATTACTTTAAGAGGAACTGTCACCGGAGGCCACAAGTTTTAATATCGACGAAAAAAAAAAAAAATTCAACCACGTACTGATGGATAAAACATATTCATTAAACAGATACTCAAAGTAGAACCTACTCTCCTTCAGTTTAGGAGGCTCGATCATCGTGGTGATGAGGACTCTATTGATTGACTGGACCAAGAGACAAGGCTCTCCATTTACGGATCGATCACCCGTGGTCGTGAGTTTATGGTAGTGACCAGACAACAATGCCACAAATGCAAGAGGACATAATGATTTTCTTTTATAACAGTATGCAGAAAATTAATGGATGGATATTGAGCACCAAAAATACATGTGGTTAGTTGAACTCTTTTGGACTATAAAAGCAAACATAATTTCAAATGGTTGAGAATAGGATACAGGTTGGAAATTACCCCAGATCACTTTTGACGATGGAATTCTATAAACAAACATCTCCCTGCAGCAACAGCTTGTATTATTGTCCCACGCACTCTGCACCATCTGCCCGTCGTGTCATACGGGCAGAAGCAAAATGTAACCAAGGATGATTCAGGGCATGTATCGTACACGTCAGTTTCACAAAAAGTAAATTTAACTTTTAGATAACAAGTAAAAAAAGCTTTCAAATACATGTTGCCGGGTCATGGAAATTGTAGTTATTAATGTATTCTGTGCAGGAATATAAAATATTACACGTGTTTCTGGTTAAGCACAGTGAATTATTTATGGTTTTGTGTTAAGCTCAGATGCTGATAGCGCTAATGCTAGTTGGCCTGAGGATAGGAATGTAATCGTTAAACACTGCTTTGTATGTTATCCACGGTCTTCATGTTGACAGTATTAAGGTCATACTTTATGATGAGGATGTAAGATGGACCGCAGAGAATTGACTTTTGAATCAATAGAGATATACTAAGAGGATGATTTATTGAGATGCACAACTGTGTGTCATCAGCCATGATAATACAATATGTAAGATATTTGACTTGATCATATATTCTTTTACTTATATATGAATAAGAAACTCGGTCATGATTTTCATCTGTAACCACGGCTTTTTAAAGCTTATGGATAACAAATGAGCTTATTTGAGTTCATTATGAACCGTTTGTCACTTCTTTTCAGGGACCATAGCCAAGAAGATGTTAAGGACACCACAGTAAAGAGGAAAATCAGAATGACATTGGGGTCATATTTTGAATTAAATATTTCCAAAGGTAAATTAAACCATTTAATTTATGTAAATGACAATAAACATGGCGAATCCTGATTTAAATAGAGGGTACAGTGTGTTCCTAGTTTTAAAACAAATTGACTTTGCATCGAGATCTGGTTTAGAGAACTTTCTATTCAGTCTTTGTTTGGGAAAAGCACACAACATTCCAGCTCTTACTATTGATTTTTAAAAAAGCAAGTTGGTAGCAATCTGGGCAGCAAAGCAGTGAGTTACAGCCTGTGTCGATTATTATCCAGTGGAGGACGACAACACCTGAGCCCCTGTGCTTCTGCCAACTTGCCGGTGTCGAATCAATGCTCACATTGGTGAGACAGCGGGACCCGTGTGCAGCAAGAACTGTCAAAAGACGACTGATCTTGAGCCGCAGTGAGTCATCCAGGAAAGTTCTTAAACAAGTGATGCAGCCCAGGTACTATTCTTGAATAGATATATAGCCCACATCCACCAGTAAGTCCCCAAAACAATTTGACAAGCAAGTTACATCCTGGTTGACATTGTAGTGAAAACCAAAGTGCGCTATGTTGTCGATAAAGTTACAAAGTTAAAACTAAAATGAGTAAAGATAAAGATGCAAAATTCAAACTTTACTTATTAGTTTCAGAGTAATCTTTGTTCCTCTTTAGGGTTATAGGCATAAATGTACGTTCATTTTAATGTAGCGACTGAAGCAAAGTCTTTATCTTAGTCTAGGAGACTTAAATATCAAAATACTGTCCAACCCTTAGTGGAAATGAGGGTGAGTAGAAGATGAGTGAAATTGGAATTTCGGGTGAACTATCACTTTGAGTCATTTAATCACTTTAAGTCTGGCCAAGAACAACGTTGTGTAAGGGTAGTTTGCCTGTTTTAAACATGGTTATGTTAAAATAGAAGGACAAGACAGGACCCACTGCTCTGCTTTTATTTGGTTTACCTGGAGAACATTTGACAGAATTTAAGGCAAAAACTAAATCAGCTAGTAAAGGCAAGATTGTATTTCATATTGAATTTTAAAACCCTGGGTCGTGAGACTAAGTTATACCTCCTACCAAACTACAGTATTATACTAGAAATAAAAAAATAATAATTCCAGATTAATAAATTTACCAAAAATGTGATCGTACAAGTGAATCAGCAAATTATACTCATTAGGACAGTATTTCTAATTTAAGAACTAAATGGTACTCTTAAGGTTCAGGTAGTGAACAAACTAAGCCACAGTCTTTGGAATCGAATGTTCACTGAAGTCACATTAAAGTAGTTATCGAATTTTTTATACCGAGACCACTGATGCCATCATCACAATTTCTTAATCCTGTTCTATTGGAGGCATATAGAACAGCTTGGGTTACAATCGCTATACTCTCTGTCCTGCTGTGTTGCTGGATGGATCCCCCATGTCTGAGAGCAGGCCAGCTCAAATAATGGGGAAGACTAATAATGACCATCTTGGATCAATACAGCAGTGTTTTAGCAAAAAAGGCTTATGGGAGTCATGTTGTGTCGATAACCTCTGCACCGGCCAAAAAACCTGGCCTTGCACTGCTGGAGTTTTTTATTGAGCGGCTCGCTTGAGGATCCTTGGATCGATGGGTGGGAGAAGGCGACAGGGTACATCTCCTTTACTTTGTGAGAGGCAAAAAACTTTGATTTGATGTGCGTCTATCACCAGTGAAACGAGCAATGGAGGGGGATTTATTTTCTGTAAGCAATTATCAGTATAATGTCGAACCTCAGGCTGTACTTCGAAATGAGCTAATCAAAATATGGATGTGGGAAAAACACTGGCACAGACCGGTACCAAAAAATTAACAGCCACTCCCGAGATAATAAAGCTTCAGTCAAGGTGATTTAAAAACATGTACACTCATCACATCTTTAGAGTACAAATGCAGTTGTAACTGTTTATATCTGTTATTTTCAAGCAAAGAAAGAAAAAAAAAAGTCAACCCATCAACTGTCTGTTTCAATTTTTCTCCGTTTGGATTAATACACATAAATAGGGGGGTATCAGCGTGAACAATGTTTGCCTCCGCTCTTGTAGAGAAGGTCAGGCTCCAGTGAGACCTGCAAACGTGACCGGCTACTGGTCGTTCTGAATTCTCCTGTTTGCCTGCATGTCAACTGGACTCCCTTGTCTCTTTTCAAAGCTGTAAACAGACAAGCCGCCAAGGAACGAAAGCTCTTGTCACGTTTTCCTCAACAAGAACACCCTTCAACTACTTATGTGGCCACACAGAAGTAAAAGGTTATGTTTTGCAGGCTCACCAAGGTGATCAAAAACCAGACAAGGACAGGGATTCTTCTCATACAGACCACAATAAACTGTTGGAGCCCAACAGTCATCTCTGCTGGAGTTTTTGTTATTTACAGACAGCAAAATTGCAGAAAAAGAATGAGCACTCACGTTGAATTTGATGATGTCGTATATCAAATAGCGGGGAACAGGCTGACCGTTGACCTTGTCGATGATCATCTCCTGCAGAGATAAGAACAAGTTATGGATCAAGGGTAGCAGGGAAACACAATAGACATGCTGGCTATAAAAGAGGTGTTTTCAGTCGAAGACCTTCACACAGGAGCAAGGGAAGTCTACAAAACAACAGAAAAATCCATCATTGGGTTTTTAATAATATATCTTAGATTATAACATGAAGGTGAAAACTATTTTTGAATGATTCTTTCAATGATATGGGCAGGGAAATGTACTGGAAAATAGCCCCAGCTAGAATTAATTTTTTTTTACCACCCGCCATTCTCACCTGGAGCATTCTACAATATATTTGTTTTTCTTCTGCCCTTTTTTTATTCCATTGCCTTTAGGTCGAAAAATACCATAACGGATATCGATTGTTGTAAAAGTACTAGATATGAATGAAAATGTGTGTCTGGCAAATACATGAGTCATGCTTTATGAAATATTATTGTGATATACAACCATCTCATGAGGGATTGCATTATTAATACCACATCTCTAACTTAAATATTCATTGGTGATTGGTCAACTGACTACTGGAATTCAATGGTTGACAAGGCTATAGGCCGGGAGGACATTCAAAAGAGTGCAAGGATTCATTTATTATGCTCAAGGATTGACAAGAAGGCAACATAACTTTCATTGATCGGCCTCCACGAAGTGCAGAGAATCTTTTTGCAGACGTCAGTCTTTCCTCAATACAAAGTTTTGATGCAAAATAAATGGAAAAACAAATTGTGCGTCTTTGCATGAGCTATCAACACAATGCTGCAGCAAACAGAACAAAGATAAATGTGGTCTAAGGAAATATCAGAGTATTGTATAATGAAGAAATGCAATATTTTCTAATTGAATCTTGTTCGGTATGCATTGAAACGCAGCCGGTGTGTGTGTAAAATAAGCATCGAGGCTCCAAGCTTCTCTTCTATTTACATTTATTTTTACATCAATCCAGGAGTCCGACAACGATTGTCTCACACGTCATCACACACGCCATATCAATGTTAAAACATTTGCCAAATTTCCAAAGTCAGAGAGATGATTCGCTTTTAATGACTACATCATTTATTCAGCCCCAATATAGGTACAACTTTGGATATATAACATTCACACACAGCAAAACAAACAGCATTGATATCCTTTTTCTTCAGACCAGTGTGGTTTACTATTGCAGGTGCAATCCCAGGACAGAAAGCTATATGTGTACACATTTGTTTTCCAATTGTTCCAAAGCAACAGCAATCTGTCTCAACGCGAAGTCAGAAGGGTCAGAAAGAGAACTCTGAAGGTGCTGCATATTCAAAGAGAAAAAAGCAGCAGCAGCTGGAGAATCAAGGTGGGCAGAAAGGATAGATGGGTCTGGAAAACAGGGACACTACGCAGAAATAGCAGTGAGAATCTATTATGCATGAAGTTGAGGAGTCAGAGCTGCACAAACTGTTACACAATCTCACATTGTAGTGACCACAGGATTGATCCTCTGTGTTCTAGGATTCAAGACTTCATGAAGATGATTTATAATTTTAAAAAACAGCAATTAAGATGCTCAGGGATGCAGGAAAATAACTCAAACTCATCTTCTTTACAATGTGTTGCATAGTCAGTAGCTGTTACTGAGGTTTCTCTGGGAGTCTGACTGAAAGAATTTGGTTTACAGCTGGTGGCAAAAAAATCATTTTAATGTTCCCAGAGAATTCTGGGTCTCATTCATGCGTGAGCAGAACTAATTTGTAAAAAGGAAATTCACGGGGTTTTGTCATCCATCTATATTTCAGTAGCTGCGATCTCGTGTTGGATATGTGTGAAAATCTACACCTGCTCACGAGCATGTGTAGAGTTTCTGTAAATTCTATTGAAAGTTAACATTTTAACTCATATTGCGCTTTTTTTGTGAACAATATGCAGATGACAATTACTATATTATGTTGATGATTGTGAATTATCGATGTACATTGATTCAATAGGTTATACATTCTTTCTATATTAGGAATGTTTAAAATAATAATAATAATAATCAAAAATTAAAGAGTAAAAATAGGCTAAAATAACAAAAAGTATAAACAATCCTCAGGCGTATTTCCTGACAGAGAGGTTTCCTCAATAATGTGAACGATGTCCTCGTCGGCAGGTGATATTTTGGACTTTGAAATCACTTCTCTGGTGACTCAAGTGCATCTTATTTGCGTTCATTTGCTTCCAGTTTCATGTCAAACCATTTACGTTTCACCTGAGACATGTTGTGCTGCATTTTCTACATACGCAAGATTAACAGACCGCCATGAGGTTAGTGTGATATTGAATATTCACTCCAGAACATGCAAGTCTTTGTCCAATACATGCCTAGAGTTAGTCACTCATCATGTTCGGGTGAACCTCCGAGAGTCTCTTTAGCTGCAGCGGTTCATCTGTTAGGATCCGTTTATTAATACGTCTATTTTATCGTGTGATAGCAAAGGGATGTTATGATGATCGATGGCATCCGTCACCTTCACTTTTCCTGTCCTTGCAACAACTAACAGAAGATATTTTTATTTTCACGAAAAAAATGTCACCAGCAATCATCCTGGTTTGTGAAAGCTACAAGTACAGTTTGCAGCTAAACATCCAGAAGGAGCTTCGACTTTCAGTATCATGCTTTAAACATCTTTGAAAAACTGTACAGTGCAAAACATGCTCATTCTAGCCATTAATATGACTCTTCATCTTGATTCCTGAGACAGCACAAGGGGTTTTATTATTATTATTTTATAGATTGTGCCACTGAGTTGCTAATCAATTAAAATGTTTTTATTCTCATTTGTATTAATCGTTTATTTGTGTATAGTTTTAATTAGATTATTTGAAGAATTTTGTATTGTTACTTTTATTATATAAATGAGGCTCTTTAAATTTTTTTCACGTCAATGTTTACACAATGTTATACAAAGGTGTGCTTAATAATAGCCATGGGGGAGTGTGTGTGTGTGTGTGTGTGGGGGGGGGGGGTCGTGAAATGTTTTCCTCATCTTAAGAGGGGGCATCTGGTTCATATTAGCTAAACATAATGAGCTAAAATGGATTTTACTGGAAGACGATGTATTGAAAAAAATAGAAAGGTCCGTTATATGGAGGTAATATGTTAAGTGCCACATTCTATACATGTTGCATGTTTCTCTGTGGCATCAACGTGCAGGCGAGGGAAATATTTATCAGAACATCACGGCAGAAGCTTGGGAGGGATATGTGATGTAACTCCTGGAAGCCATTTTCATTATGCAGCCGCCGTGCTGAGCCATCGCTCAGACAGCAACGCATGAATGCATTAATGTGACCAGAGGAAGCCGCCAGGAATTCACTTTCTGTCGGAGCGAACGCTGATGTCAAGCTCATTATCGCCGAACAACAAAAACACAGGTAACCGGTGGAGAGGAAGCCACGGATGGGAGTGTGAAGAGGCGCAACGTTTTGACATGTGCCTGCTTCCTTGGGTTGAAGCATCCGCTTGACACACGATTCATTATAGTTTATGTTTCAACAACAAATTCAACAGTCCAGATTTATGTCCATTTTCTATCAAGATGTTTATGATTAGCTTTCATGAGCTCTTAAAATATGCGTAAAAAGGATCTTCTTCAACTTAAATGTATAAGTTGAACATTTATAAATGATGTATATTATGTTTCTAATGTTTGTATAGTGTATTAAATGTACACAATGTTAAAATACAAAAGTTTCATTATGATTCCTGAATAATAATTATATTTTATTTATTTTTTTCCTTAATAAATCTTTATTAAAACGCTTTTACAGTACTTTATTTATAACAGCTTCAAAAGAAATGTTGTTTTGAATTAATCAAAACAATCAATTTTTCTTTTGCATCATGAATTGTTCATCACACTTTCAACTACTCGCATATTATTTGGTATCATTTTAATTATTTGGTGAAAAGTCAGAAAAATCACTGTCAAAATCACTGTCAATTTCAACACAGATTTATCCATCCTCATATTTAATCTGATTTTATGCTACTAATCTATATGGGGCTCAGAATGAAAATCCTATAATCGGTCATGTTCATTGCTGGCAGGGAATTTTTGATAGTAGCAATAAATTCATTGAGGCTTTATCTAGTTAATGATGGTGAGGAATGAATCCACGCCAACAACGTCAATTTTAACAACCCCATTTTACACATTTATAACCACTTTCTATTGATAAATCAACACGATGCCAGCAGGGGCTTTAAACCTTTCGGGAGAAACTTCCGACGAGTTCTGCTCCAGACAAACTATCGTGATATTTTTCAAAGCACTGCCTTGGCTGCCATTTTTGATAAACGACTGAAGGAAAATGACTTCTTCGAAGGGACATGTGGCGACTGATGTCGGTGATCTGATGTGTCGGATGTAGATGATTGATTCTTTTTTAGACTGGAGGAAAAGTGAGACGTGTTTGAAACCAAACTGCAAGAACACTTTCTGGGAGACTATAAAACGGTAAACAAATACACTCTTTCTATAAAGTCATTACGTTGTCACGATGACTTCCGTTGGTTTTGAGCTCAGGTGGCGGAGATGAGAAATGTTTGAAGGGCTCAACATGAAACATTGGGAAATGAAAAAGGAAAAGACTTACCCCGTCCAAGAGAGTCTTGGATAAATGGATGCGAGGATCCTTCCGGAAGGGGAACTCTAGATTTGCTATGTGGAAAATGGAGTTGTCTCTGTCCACCATGAAAACTTCATTTTTTCCGTTGATCACCATCATGTATCTGCAGGAGGAGGAGGAGATGGTTGGATATTAAGATTTGTTAAACAAGAATTTTTTTAATGTTTGGGCATCAGGAGAAGGGACTTTTAAGCAATAAAAACTGAAAACTAATACGTGTTATTGTCTTTAATGCTTGAATGTGTATTTTATATTTATTTTATTTGGAGCCAATTCCTTGAGTTTGACACATTGCATCGGTCTACTTGCAGGAAAACAGGATTTAAAAAAGGAATATATAAAATACTTCTAAATTAATTCAAGTTGAGAAATTAATTGTTTCTTTCTTTTTCTTATCATTAAAAAAAACTCACAAGAATCATGAATATCAAAGTAGCAAAAACACTTCTACAGCCATAAAAATCTAATTAAAGCAACTTTTACATTAGTGTAGTCATTAAAAAGTAACTCATAATCACAATACTTTAAAAAATATGTTGGATGTTAACTGATGTTCAACTATGACAAACTCAAATGTAAAAATCCAAAGATCTTGAACTTTACCGAGTACATCTTTGATAAACAAAGTCAATCCCATCATTAGTCCCGCAGAGAGAGAAAGCTGCCGGTGAGGTTCTTTTTTAATTTGTTTATTTCACAGCCTTGGGCTGATTATATCAATTTTAGAAGTTGTCTTCCACCCATTTTTGGCAAAACAAAGATGTTTTTCAAGTCCCTGTTGCAAAAGCTTTCAATTCAGTCCAAGAAAAGGTTCAGTGCATCAGCTCAAATCTGGCTGGTTGATAAAATGAGTCCAGCTAAGAAATCCAGTTCCAGATCTTGCTCCATCATCATGAGCCTTCTCTTGAATCCTTGAATCCTAACTGGTAGGAAATATATCTTTGTAGGTTCTCAACACACACAGGTAAAGCCGATCAATCTTGTTTTACTCTTGACATTTCCCATTGCCAGAGTAGTGAAGCCCCCTCAATCTTAACCCATCTTCCACAGCCTCCCTTGTAAAGCCTATTTTCTGAAGCCAGACATTATTACTGTTCAAATCCCCCAATCGATAATGGTTCGGCCACAAGAACTGGGATCTTCTTATAAGAAGCAATAGAATCATTGTGTAGGTAATAAAGTGTGAATGAAATGAAAAGTATATAAACTGATGTCAATAGAGAAGATTTAAAAAAAAAGAAAAGAAAACAACCACGCAATAATGACTTATCTTGGACTCGCAGGTTGTGCGGAAATAAGAAGACATTCAGGAACAATTGAGGAAAAGAAAAGCAACTGGTCTTGAAAAGCTTTTATCTAAATCTTTGGGACTCCAGCGAGTGGCAGTGAGAGCAATTATTCGCAAACAGGGAATAAAAATGTTTCTTTTTAACCTTGCTTTCCCAACCTGTGGTAAAATTATCTTTGTTCTGACAAGACAAGAGTTGAACTAATTGGAAGGTGTGTGTTCCATTAAAACAGGAGGGAAAGTAATGCTGTATTTTATAAAAAAAAAGAACATTAAAAGGTGGTGGTGTGATTGTCTGGGGTTGTTTTGCTGCCTCAGGACCTAGAAGACTTGCTGTGATAAAAGGAACAGTGAAGTCTGCCGGAAGTAGAAGGCCGACTGTTTGTGACCTCGAGGTGAAACAAACTTGGGTTCTGCAGCAGAACAATGATCCAAAAACACACCTTTAAGTCCACATATGAAAGGCTGGAGGAAAAACTAATTGTAGATTGAGGTGATCTAGTCAAAATCCGGACCTGAATCCTAATGAGATGCTGTTGCTAAGGGTGACCAAAACACTTGATGTGACTTACATTATTCAAAATTATTTTAGTGAAAACTTTCCACTGTCTGCCAAATCTTCTCTCCGAGCCACCAAATACAATGCGATTCAAATGGATAAAAAAAAGTATTCTCAAGCATGAGAATGAAATTCCTTCCAGGTGTTGTTTGTCCTGAACTGGAATAAATCGATTTAGTGACCGTCGTCAGACTACAAGTAGGTTGATTAAACAGACAAAAATCCTTGATCCTTTCACTGCTGGCTTTAAAAGAAAAATATAAATCACCGGACACACCCGAAAACACAGATCCTGTTACTCCTTATTGCCAGGAAGGGTAAAGATCAGTATCAGCCGGTGATACTTGTGTGTAGTCTAAGGCAGAGCAGCCAAATACAGAAGACAATTCATTGGATGCAGCTCGTAATGGCCTCCGATACGTCATTCTATCTCAAAACTAAATCACTTACAAACTAATGTTATTATCATGGCTCACGAAAACTTTTTTTTCCACACCGTTTCCATTTGTTGTATTACTTGGACTTCATTTGAATGTTTGTCCGAATGTCGTTTCACACCGTTTGTGTTCTTAACTCGGTGTGAAGAATCAGACTTTTCAAGAATTGGTTTAGAAAATACGATGACGACAGCTACCGTTTAAATAGATTATCGAATAGAGGGCCTCTCGGTGAAGTTAGTTAAAATTAGAAAATGATCAATTTTGCCGATTTAAATCTGCTTATTCATTCATCATCATTCAATTAATTTATTAATGTTGAAGCATCACATCTTCATCTTGTTATGAATTCAGCAGAGAGTCAGAGCTCCAGGAAACGCATGTGCAAACGTTGTTGACGGATAAATGAGTTTTCCTCGCTCTTACGCATCAATAAACTTTACGGTCTGGTTAGTGCTTTTAACAAAAAAAAACCTAGAAAGAACAACTATCGACTTAACGAGACCCCGCAGTCCAAAAGGTTAAGTATCGGATCGTTGCGCTCCAGGATCAGGGCTTATTACCGGCGTGCTCTAATGATGTCGACTGCGTTGCATTGTTGGTTCTGGAGAAGATGCCACAGATGGATATCACATGACACCCCAGCAACAGCACTGCATCGTTCGTACCTGCTGCTGCTCTGTGTGATGATCATAGGGATTAGAAGTAATAAATATGCTGTCAATAGCAGCTGGCTGAAGGAGAGGAAATTGACAGGCTGCCAACGTGTGAGCGGAGTAATACTACAGCAGCTGACAACGATAGAATACAGGTTTAAACCCTTCCTTTTTGACTACATCTGACATGTCTCAAGTATCAACGTCAGCACAGTGTATTAGAACGATTACTGTATTTTCCGGACTATAAGTTGCAGTTTTTTTTCCATAATTTAGACTTATACTCTGGAGCCATTTATGTGTGAAATTATTAACACATTATTACCGGTCATTATCATTGCACATGTTATTTTCACACTAAACCGCAAGAGGGCGCTCTAGGCCTGTGTTGATAATTTCGACGTAGAAGAGGAAGCGCCGCATCTTCTACCTCCGGAGTTAGTTAGTTGTTTAAAAGTGACACCGAGGATGAAGATTTCATTGGATTTTAGTTATTTGGAGTTACACGGATGGTTTGGTAAACTTCTTAGTTATTTATGCTATAGTTCTCTGAATAACTCTTAATTTGTTATGTTAACATACCAGGTTCTCAGTTGTGTCATGTAATGTAAGCATACCGTACAATTATTCAGTCTGTTGTTGCCTCTATTCTATTTTTATTTTAAATTGCCTTTCAAGATGACATGTCTGTTCTTGGTGTTGGATTTTATCAAATACATTTCCCCCAAAAATGCGACTTATACTCCAGTGCGACTTATATATGTTTTTTCCTTCTTTATTATGCATTTCATGACTGGTGCGACTTGTACTCCGTTGGACTTTTAGTCCGGAAAATACGGTACAGAAAATGTTATAACATCCATTTTTCTTAATTATTCTGAAACTTATCCTGTCCTTTTACTCTTCCGATATTTAATTTTAAAAGGAAAAGTTTCTTATAACTAGTGGAAGAGTGCTAGTTAAGTTGCTTGATGTTAGTAAAACTGCCCCTCAATGACTTAAAACTTTCCTTGTAGAATCAAAACAATGACATATTGTGAAGAGAATTTAATAAAAACATTTCCAAATAAACTGACACTCTTATAATTCTCTTTCTCTGGATAGGAAAACTAATCCTTTTTCTTTGCTAGAATACATTTCAACTTTCTTTGCCTGATTTACAAAACTTGCTGCCAGATGGGAAGTAAATTATCCATCTGCAAATAATCCTTGATTTTTCTACCAATCTGAACATATGTTTTTAAACATGCGTTTAAAAATGTGGTCAGATTTCAATTTTTTGAAGTAGGTTCTTGATTGCATACAATCGTAAGAAAGAAAACGCAGAGCAAACATTGGTCCAGAGCTCAACGAAGAGAGTCCCTCGAGAAATCCCAAGTTCTAAAGAGACCGTTTCTTTCAGTGCGTTAGATATATTACTATTATAAATGGGAAACGCACAAACCGAGCCAGGGAAATTGAAAATCATGACTCCCAAAGCACCAGTCAGTTTAGAGAGTCTATTGACCAATGGCCCATGAGATGAGTTTGACCTCCTTCTTCATGGGTCATATCTGGCGAAAGGAAAAACAAAAGACTCATGAAATACCTTCATCCAGAAGTCGGCTGAAGGTAGCGGACAGGAACAAGAAGTGCACAAAGACAAAGAAGTGGAGAAACGACTTGAGGTTTTTAAGGTTGAAGGACTTCTTACTCTTCTGCCTGCAGCAGCAAACATCTTCTTGACACTGGTTAAAACCAATAATGAATCCTCCAGACAGAGAGATGCTCTTGTAAGCGAGGGATGTCATTCTATCCTTGACAAGGACGATAGTCCGGGAGGATCAAACAGATAAGTGTCACTCTGGAGAGGCCTGCTCGGAGCGTGACTATTTCTCCTGCTATATAATTGGCCGGTTAGCCACTACTAATGCTGTCGAGTGTGTTCCGAGAGATGTGAAGAGATGCGATTAACGACTGGAAGCTCTCTGTGGTCCTCTTCTTCTTCACATCCTTACCATCATCTTCCTTTTACACAATAGATGCTCTCCGTCTTTTCTTTCGTCGCCCACGATCTTCTCCCAGACTGTGTCCTATTCCCTACGAGCACGTCGGTCCTAATGAGGCAGAGACGGCCACCGTGTCGTCTTTTCCAATAACGTCCTGCAGCCAATCGACTGAGGCGGACCCCCGTGGGAAACCCTGAGATCAAATCCAGCAGCTTTGCTCATCGTTAGCGGTGTGTGTTAACTTCAAAGAGCCGTCCTTTGTGTCTGCATGTCCAGGTTGAATAAGCCTTTTCCTGTCTCGTGGGGAGCAAGGCGGTCTTTAGTACTTGTCTTTTCTCTCAGTAGCTGAAGTCGGTTTTTTTGACCGACCATGTTGTACTTCCCGTTGGAAACTACCTAGAAGAAGTTTGTATAGTTCCACTCTGGGTGTGTTAAGAATATATTAATTGAGTAATATAATTTAAATATGAATGAAACTTTGAATACAGTGATTGTAATCGGTTAATGTCACAAAAAGTAAACATTTTATTCATGCTTAAGGTTAAAACGAGACATATAAAATATAATTTATAATTATTATTATCATCGATGTGAAAAGAATAGTACTACTTATCAATAACAACAAAAAACACAAATCTGTTAATCTATATAATATCTTAAGTATAATTACTAAATCGTCAAATTTGTTTCCTTCAGAGAAAAATAAAAACTAAGAAAACAAAACATGTATAATAATATTATTAGTGAAACTTAATAATTCCTTTAGATAAAATAGTTAGGATTTAAATATACTTGTATATACACAGTATAATAGATGAGGGTAAATAAAATATGCCGATATTCAATTTTAACCAGACACGTTTAACCCTTGTGTTATCTCAGGATCAAGGTGACCCAAAACAAAAATGCGTTTGTGGTATCCCTTGTGTCGTCACTGGTTCTGGGCCTTCGGGTCACCTTGACCCTAAGAAAACACAAGTATTAATAGCATTTAGAGAGATGCAGAATGTGATGCTATTTTAAGTTAAAAAATAGATAAGATAATTAAATAGAACCAAAGGAAAAATGACATATACATGTAGATAAAGTAGTTACATCATTATTAAAGTTAAGAGTCAAAGGTAAAGCGGCATCATTGAAAAACAATGACGTTGAATTAATGAAAATAAATAAGCTTAGAAGTCTACATAGATGTGATGCTGGACTTTAAATTCCTCTAAACTACTGATTTATCAAGATAACAAGATAAACTCACAACACGGGAGAGTGTACCTTCCTGAGAAGTCTTTATTTATCTTGGTCTGATTCCCTAATTAAGTTCGCTCTTCAGGAAGAGAGAAGATTAAAAGAAACTGGCTTTGATAGAATGAGGAAAACTCAGTTTTTTAAAAGCTAGATTATGGCTTCTTCTGTCAGCAGAGACTGCAACATTCAGGCATGTTCTATTAAGCAAGACCGTTTAGCTGCCGTAATTCAAAATGCAAAGCCCAGTGGCATTTAACAGAGATGGCAGGAGGAAATAACTTCAGCCCAAGTGTAGAAATTTATGAAAATACCAATGGAAAGTGCTCATCTTGAGGGTGAAAATGAGCATTTTTATCTCCACCGGTGCACCTTTGGAAGCCTGAGGGATTTACGTGTAAAGCTTTAGTAAGGACCTTTAGCAATATTTAGAAAAAAAACCTATTTTTACCAGACTTCATGAAGGGACACATTTCCTATTAAAAAGCCATTTCCGGGCACACGTGTGCCAGAGGCGAGACAGTAGGACATTTAATAAGCCTGCAGCGCCATGAGGATGTCAAATCTAATCAGTCCGAGTGGCTGTAATCACTTCATCGTAATGAAAAATGTGAAAAATGTCCATAAATTATTGATAAAGTTCTTGCTCTCGCCCACGTTTGTAATTACGGTGATAGAAACATCACCCACTTATCATTCATTTTTAGGTCAGGTGGGTAACAACCAGTGATTCCTGGACTTCCGTTCTCTCTAATGAAGCCAGTTCAGACGGAGAGAGGAAATTCCCAAGTGAGAGCAAAGATATTATCTCTACGTGAAACTGAGCTTTTACTGGACCCTGCCGCTAGATGAAAGAGGGAAGGAGCGGACGATATGTAGCGTAATAGGAAAGATGCATCATTTAAACTGGCTTTCACAAGTAGAGCTGAACGTTTATGGGAAAAGAATGCGACAAAATTGTCAGTTTTTCTCTCCCTCTCTTGTGGAGTCGGTGTCATCATAACAATTGTAAATGTTCTATATTGTGTTCAACAGCTTTAAGTTTCTGTTGTAATATTTATTTTATTTTATTATGATCAAGTCCATGCGTTTATTCAGAATAACAATTCATGAAAAAGGTGCAACTAGTGTGAAGTTCTATATGTATATTTATATGAAGTATAAAGATTTATACCATTAAATTGCATATTGTGAATTAATCTGCACTCTTATAGATCTTTAATCATTTAAAGAATTGTATCAAGTCATTTATTATTAATATATAAACCAATACAACACTTTCATTCTTATTCAGCCGCCTACAACAGTACCAGAACTAGGGTTGTAACGATATAAGAAATTTCAACTAAATACCGATACTTGGGAAAATATTTGATACCAAATTTATCAAGGATAAAAAAGACCCCCCATATTGAACAGATATATTTTAATTAAGAAGATTAGTGCCAAAAATAACTTTGAACATGTAAGTAAGTAAGTAAGTCATTTGTATTTGTATAGCGCTTTTCCAGACCAGGGTCACAAAGCGCTTAAACAATCAAAACAATACTCACTAAAATATATACTTTAAAGGTCAAGATAACACTGAGAACAACACAGGAGTCCCAGAAAATCAAGGAAAGCCTGAACAAATAAAAATGTCTTAAGATGTTTCTTGAAGGAGTCAGTAGATCCATCAAGCGCAAAGAGAGAGGAAGATCGTTCCATGTAACAAATAACAGAACCCCAGTTTAGTGCAAAATATAGTTTGGGTGGCATCAATACAACTAAAATAAGCATCAAAGGGCAGTAGCAGAGTGAAGGGATGATGTTATTCTATGTTTGTATCCTTGTAGGTCTTTGCGTTATTTACTTTGATCTATGCCCTTTATATTAGCACTTTGTCATCTCTTTGCACTTTATCCTTTTTTTTTTGCACTTTGTCCTTGCCTTTATGAAACTTGCTGTACCTTCTATTGTCTGCTGTGAACTGGAAATCAAATTTCCCGAAGTAGTTCTCCAGAGGGATTAATTAAGTCTATACCCATCTAAAATGAGTATAGTATTCGAATACAACTTTCTAGTATTGTTACTTTTTTTGAGTTTCGATACTCTTACTACAACCCTTAACAGTAGTGATGGTCTGATGAAGCTTCATGAGTCAGTGTCATTATTTTCACAGTCCACTAGATGGTGGTCTCTGCCCTATTTTCCTTTGTTTTGAGTAACTGTTCCAAAGAAACATCACATAATATTTAAAGTGATGGTGCCACCTTCTGACCTCTAGAACACTGCTTCATGAAGCTTCATCAGCCCATCACTACTAACAGGTATATCACTACCACTGTTAATGGAATCAACCATCAAGTCTCATTTTTTCAACCAACTATAGCTCACAAAAATATTCCTATTTTGTTGGAAACTGATGGATTACCCGTCTCATAGTCAGCCTGACAGAAACAAGTATGTCCAATGAGGTATGAGATCACCAGCTGCATCCAACCGACCCCTTTTTCTCGATCTGACAAGAAAGAAATAATGTCGGCACTGTGTGGATTTCACCAAGGATCACGCTCTGATTCAATTGGACTCAGGAGTGTCATGTTTCGGGGGGAAAGGGGGCGACGGAGGAATTATTCCGTCTAGTGGGACTGGGAGTGGTACGAAGGCAAATGTCATGGTGGTGAAAATGAAACAGTGAGACACTGGTATCCACCTCCAGGTTTACTCCGTCTAACTGACGGCTCAGGGGCGAAAATCTAGCCTGCTAAAAATGTTCATTTTACGGTGGCGCACAAGAGCTGTAAATCCACATAGTGGCAGAAAATCTCCTTTTCAAGCACTATATCAATAGACGCACTGAGAAGACGGTGAGAGAAGCCAGCTTAGATATTTACTTACTCTAGGAACCGCCAGAAATGTTGATAGAAGATGAGAAAGCAGACGAGTTATTGTGTAATTTCCTGCTATTTAAGGCGTCAAATAAATTGCAACACTTGGAAAATATTGGGTCATGACTTCTACAACAATATTGGAAATAAAAGAAGATGAAACTAGTTTTCCATGGTCTTGGGGGGGGAAAGAACCCTCTGTATTAGTCCAAAATGAATAAATAAAAAAAAGTGTATTTATGTGGCTGCGGGCGCCGCAACACAAACTGCGATAAACATTGAAAAATAGATGGATTATGATCACCGGGAGCAAAACTTATTGAACATCATCTCTGTGAAACTAAAAAAAGACAATAATGGCGAGTTATCAGTAACGGGGATAAATGATGGAGAAACTTTTGCCAAATTGACAGTACCCGCCAAAACATGGGAAATGTAATAAGCAATCCAACCCAGGAACAAAAATAACTCACTGCAATACCATTATTCATTCCACACACCTCCCTGCTGAACAGGGCGATGACTCATACCATACGAGATCGTCGTCTCCCTTAAGATTTGGGATATGAGATACACTGCTTCATGGAGGCGAGGGGAGGGAAAGAAATGAACGATAAAGAAGAATTTAAACATAAAAAAAAGAAAAGACACTGATGAGTAGGCATCTGCGATGGTAAGAAGACGATTCTTTTGTCGTTCACCCTTGCAGAAAATTAAAGCAGAATATGAACCATTCTGGAAATGGACTGCGGTCATTAAATATTCAGGGGAATGTTGCTCATTTCCTGCAGCAAAGGTGATTCAGAGCAGACAGTGAAAACTTGATTTCGGCTGTTTCGACCAAAACTAATTGTGCAGAGGATGTGACAAGAATCAATCGGACGGTAAATGAATCGTGGCAGAAGTTGATTTTAGGAATAAAAACATTGATAGAAATGAGTACCAACAGGAAAAGCAAACAACTCATGCATGTGTTTATCTTTGATACATTCACATTAAGATGCAGGAGTGGACATCCTTGAGGAGAAAACTATCAATCATTGGGTTTTACCAACAAAACAAACCTCCCTATAGAAATGAAAGACTATTGAATCCCACTAACGTTTAGCTTTGTTTACAACTTTAAGACAGAGAGTTTTAAGAAGCAAAGACACGCTTTGTTTTTGTGCCAGCGACTTATCGTGCGTTTATGTAACTTTTAAGAGTTATTAAATCACACTTGATCGAGGGACGGATGCACATAGTTGTGATTCATTGTGATTATCAGTATTTTATTCAAGTGTGTATTACATTCATTTGAAAAAAAACTTACAATATTTATACATTGGCATTTGCGATGTCTAAAAATTGATTTATCCATTTCTCCAATGAGCAAGAACCATGTTTAGGATGGAAAAAAATGTGTCTTTTATTTCATGTCATATTTTTAAATACAAATATTTGTTTTAAGGGCTTCTCCTCAAGCATGGATGATTATGGGCCTTACTTTGGATCTCCAACATTAAAATGAAAGAGGGTTAAGATAATTAACTCCGTTTTCCATCTTACCAAGTGTTTAACTTTTACATTTGTTTTAAAGGGCAATTAATATGAAACTCCAACTCTCCAGACTCACATTTTTCAAATGTTGAAGTCTTTCTCTCCAAGATGTAGTAAGTTCCTCATCATGACCATGTTTTGAACTTATTACTTTATAAAGTTTTCCCTTGTCCGATATCTCAGCGAATGAGAGGTTACAAGATTCCATTATGACGTAATAACGGCTGTATTCCTCCTCCAGCCCCCTGTGACCACGGCGCACTTTGTTTATACAACAAATCCCTTGGAGGTGAAGAAATCTTGATGCTTTACAAATCACAACAGTCAGTGTGGTTACGGTAAACTTAAGTTCTTCTGGAGATGAAATCTTGGTTTTCAGTGGATGGGGCTTGAGCAAAAGTTTGAACATAAATATATAAATTAAAAGAGTTTATGTATTTGTTTGTAAAAAAAAACCCCAGTGATGAGTACAATTGAGGTCCTAGATGTATTTAAGACACACTTAAATCAATACATTAGTTGCACATCCATGAAGGTAAAAGCTTTTAATGAGAAATGACAAAAGCCTCACCGTGTGCCGTCAGCCTTCCAGCTCACTTTGTACGGATTCTGCTCCAGAAAGCGCAGGTTTTGTCTGTCCATGGACACGGGCTGAGCTCCGGGGAAACCAGATCTGGATGACATTAGAAAAATAATTAACTACAAACTTTAGTCGCAGCCGAATCAACAATGATGACATTCCTGTTTTCCACGCAAACTTTGGTCTCACATTTCTAGTGGAGTGTAAATTGCAAGTGTGTGTTACTGTGCAGCACAAATCTATAAGGTGCCTCTACAAAGAAACAGAAGTTTCATCAACTGCAGGGAAAAAACTTTTCTGAAGCAGGATTTACTTCAGACGTGTCTGTGGAAAAAGTGTACAGATTTAAAGATGAGGGTTCGGGGTGGGTTCAGATGAGTGAGTCACAAGCACAACACCCACATGAGAATGTATACACACACACTTTCCCAGCAGAGCAGCGAGAGGGCAAAAAAAGGCTTCGTACCTGTCCCACTCAGCCATCTCCTGACACATTCTTTGGATCTCGCCCAGCTTGGGCTGATTGGTGATCTGGGTGACACCTTTTACCGTCATGCCTTCCAGGAATACTGCGTCCTTGGAGACGAACAGAGGTTGAAAATTAGACCTTGCACCTCGATATCAGGCTGTGTGGTTATATTTTTAAACATGATTGCAGACAAGAGACGAGCACGCATTGATCCATTACTCATTTTCATCTGCATCTACCACTACGATCATTCTGCAAAATGAGAAGATACATTTCGAACCATCTCCTTATTCACAAAAACAAGCGCCGGCAAATGTGATATTAAGTTTGTCTGCCAAGTCAAATCCAGTCCATTTGGAGCTAGTGAGCCGAGACTTGAAACAAGTTCTTAACCGAAACTAATATTGCTTTTGGAATGGTTTTGAGTGAGACTCGCACTCAGAAATGTGAAACAAAAGTGTCCAACTAGACTTTGCCAAAAAACAAAAATAATTTTTGGGCTTGCAAATCAAGTTTTATGTGTTACTTTAGCTCTTTATTGGCATTTATTTATTGGTAGTTCCATTAAGTGCGTTTACAAAAAAGATTATATATATATATATATATATATATATATATATATATATACAATTATTTTTTTTACATTTGACACGCAATATAAACGTCAAGTTAATTTTTCGGTTCTAAAACAAAAGGAGCATCGTAATACCCGGCGATGACTGAGAACGAGAGGATACAGTCGACTCCAGCAGCTTTTAAAGCCGATGTTTGGACATAATTTGATTCAGAAACAAATGAAAGCAGTTACGACTTCGCCAAGAGTCATGTGGTCTGTAAATTCTGCAACACTAGAGGAAAGTACTTGGGAGAATACTACACATATATCGTTGTTTCTAGAGTATCGCAATACATCATATCGTGATACGCATCGTGCCAGAAAGTTACCCTTTCTGCTTTCAGGAGATTTTGTATATTTGTACGTTTCTGCCTGAAAAGCCCTTCAGGAGCATTTTTCAAAAAGGAGCTATAATTAAAAAGTTTAGTTTATTACTTATAAGTTGTGTTAATGTAATCAAAAGTTCCAGGTTTCTATGACCTTGTTGACATTTAGCTGGCAGGATATATCTTTGAGAAGGTAAATTCAAATGTCAATTGCTCCTGGTGAGGTAAGCTTTAATTAAGTAAAGGGTAAAACCACGCGTTAGATTTGTAATAACACATAATAACTATTATGACACCAAAGAAAACGTGATGATTCGACCCCCCCCTCTCCCCTCAGTGGTCCACAAGTCTCCGCATGCGATTCATGTTGCACAGAGCTGGTCTTAAGAGTTCCACTCCACTTAACAATCCATCTCCCAGGACTCTCCGCAACTCCTACCAGTTTCAACTTCTCCTTCTTTCGTTTGCCAGGCGCAGACCCAGAGGAGCTCGGCCCAGACTCCTGGCCGACTGGGTTGCCGTCGTCGTCCGCCTCCTCGTCGCCGTCTTCAAAGCACCAGTCGGGCAGGGCAGGGGCCAGAGGGGCATCCTCCTCATCCCCATAGCGACGGAAAAGCTCTTTGAGGTAGTCTGCCTTGTAGATCCCAGGGGCCCGAGCTTTGGCGAAAGCGTCCACTGCTGCCTCGATGCTGATAAGAGCCGGAGAAAAGAGACTTGAGGTGATTTCATCGTTCGTATTTTTAACAATAGGATTTTATCTATTAATGCCTTCTGCTATTCAATCCTTTTCATCTTTTAATTGAATTTAAGTCCTCAAAAGGCCACAGTTGAATTAATGATAATATACGACTGAATGATACAAACAACATGCAATGCTTTGGAATATCAAACTTTCTGATGTGTCTTACACACACACACACACACACACACACACACACCCCCACACACACACACACACACACACACACACACACACACACACACACACACACACACACACACACACACACACACACACACACACACACACACACACACACACACACACACACACACACACACACACACACACACACACACACACACACACACACACACACACAAACATTGTTTCACACAACTGTATCGATATTCAAGAGCATTGTATTGAGTTTTAATTCAAATAAATAATAATAATAAATAATTAAAAGAATTCTTCATTTAAAAATGAATTAAAAATCATTAATTTTGATCATTATTATATGTTATTTTGTGATTTAAATCATAATCATAATCAAATGGGTGTCAATTAAAGTTAGCCAATCTTTTAATTAAAATTAACATAAAAATATTCACCATGTTTTTTAAACTTTGGTGTTTCAATTCAAATTCTCTCTCCTTCGCAGCTAAAGGAACAATAGAATTTCGCAAGATCCCGGCGATGACTGAGGATGAGAGGATACAGATTGCTCTGGCTGCCGTTAAAGCTAATGTTTGGACATATTTCAGTTCTATTAATTCAGGCGATAGAGTTTAACAACCACAAGATAACACTCAAGGTCTCGCCTAAAATCCTTTCGAGGATTGCGTATCGTGACATAAGTCGCTACAGAACTACTTCCAACATCAGTTTTTGCATAAAACAAACCAGCGATGATCTCGTCGTAGCAACTCATGACGAGATCAACACTCTGGGAATATTCATTAGAGCAGAGCCAGTGGGAGGTGGGTGGGTTTAATCCCTCCTGCGTGTCTACTGCTCCACCTCCGAGTAAACCTCTTCCCTCTGCTCTGATGCTGTCAATTATTTAGCATCTGTGTCGTGGGGTGAAGAGCTCACAATCCTGCTGCAGTCTGTGCTGATTGATACTGACAGCGCTGAACAGAGATGACGGGGGGGGGGGGGGTTTATCAGCTAAGATAGAACTTTCTATTTTTGCTAGAGAGTGCCGAGGTAAGTCACCTGAAGTCATTTGTGTTGAAGAATGAAAAAAAAAGAAAAAGTGCAACGCCAGGGAGTGAAATTCACAAACTCACCTCCAGTCCATCTTCTCGACCAGGTATGCGCAGATGAGGAAGCCTGTCCGGTTGAAGCCATGCGTGCAGTGAATACCTTCAGGAGAAACACATGTTCAGAGTTTTTAAATAACAGCCCGAGGATCAACACGGCCCAGCGACACGTCCTCCCGTCATCTGAATGTCCAGCTAGAAGTCGTATTTGTCAAATCGGGATTTGTGTGTCACGTCTCATGAAGGCTGAAGACTAAACATCAGCTCCTGCTTCTGACAAAACTATCAATCAAAAGTCATGAAGCTCAGCATTAGCAGCTGAACGAACCGACCTTTCATGCGTCCTCACAAAAACAGAAGATAACCGTCATGCACGTACATCCCATTGTCACAGTTTGTCAATCCTAATCACATAATTGGTGCGGTTTTCGGCATGTGTCACCATTTCACATCAATAACTCGAATGTTTTCATCACGAAAAAACACAGATCTTTCTCAGTGGGTGATCTGCCCTTTAAACACCCACTTCTGAAATCTCTGGTGCTCGCTGCACAGAACGCCTGGATGAAAGATGCCATGAAAGGAAAACTAACAGCCTAAGATTGCACAAGTGTTCATTTGACAAAAAAAAACGATTGTACAGAACCACTTTCTAAAGCGGTGCACACGCATGTTACTGTTTTGTATCGACCTCCCCGGGGCGCCTGGACTTTAATGGTGCTTGAAATTCGAGAGACAACTACACTTAGCTCGATGACACACACACACAAATAAGCTAAATATAGAAAGACACAACATTGATAATGAACAAAGGAAGTAGAGAACTGTTACTCCTTGCTGGTGGAGATGAGCCCAAATATATTTACTCCTTCTGTCACATTTTTCTTCTTATTTCTTATGATTTATTGGCACAGATGTGGATATAAAACGAGCACCTGCGGGTTTGAACAGATGCCTTCTAGCAGCTACTACAGGATTCATGGTCACAATCATTATTGTCCTCCGTTCCTCAAAACTTGTAAAATATCCCAGAGCAGGATTTGGTGGATTAAACACACTGCCTACTGCTTAGTGCAGCTTCACAACATTCCTACCTTATTTTAAATACAAATAAGGAGTAATAATAGTGAAGGAAAGAAATGATTAATAAGCAAAAACTGAACGATAGTGTGAAGGAGAAACAGTTGAAAATTGTTTGAATCCAGATGAAATTTTTTTCATTACGGTTGAAAATTGTTTGATTTTAATTCAAAATTGTTTGGCTGTAGATGAAAATTGTTTGATTACAGTTGAAAATCGTTTCGCTGTAGATGAAAATTGTTTTTCGATTTTAGTTCAAAATGATTTGATTACAGTTGAATATTGTTTGATTTTAGTTCAATATTATATGATTACAGTTGAATATTGTTTGATTTTAGTTCAATATTATATGATTACAGTTGAATATTGTTTGATTTTAGTTCAATATTATATGATAACAGTTGAAAATTGTTTTTCTGTACAGGTAAGTTATTGATTACAGTTGAACATTTTTTTATTTTAGTTCAAAAATCTTTGATTACAGTTGAAAATTGTTTTGCTGTAAATGAAAATTGTTTGATTATGAATGAAAATCGTTTGATTAAAGTTGAAAATTGCTTTCCTGTAGATGAAAATTGTTTGATCTTAGTTGAAAATTGTTTGATTATAGTTGAAAATTGTTTGATTATAGTTGAAAATAGTTTTCCTGTAGATGAAAATTGTTTGATTACAGTTGAAAATTGTTGGATTTTAGTTAAAAATTCTTTGATTAAAGTTAAAAATTGTTTTGCCGTAGATGTAAATGATTGATTACAGTTTAATTTATTTTTATTTTAGTTCAAAATTCTTTGATTACAGTTGAAAATTGTTTTGCTGTAGATGAAAATTGTTTGATTATGGTTGAAAATTGTTAGATTTTAGTTCAAGATTCTTTGATTACAGTTGAAAATTGTTTTGCTGTAGATGAAAATTGTTTGATTATGGTTGAAAATTGTTAGATTTTAGTTCAAAATTCTTTGATTACAGTTGAAAATTGTTTTGCCGTAGATGTAAATTATTGATTAGAGTTGAACATTTTTTCCATTTTAGTTCAAAATTCTTTGATTACAGTTGAAAATAGTTTTCCTGTAGATGAAAATTGTTTTATTATGAATGAAAATTGTTTGATTAAAGTTGAAAATTGTTAGATTTTAGTTCAAAATTCTTTGATTACAGTTGAAAATAGTTTTGCTGTAGATTAAAACTGTTTGATTATGAATGAAAATTGTTTGATTAAAGTTGAAAATTGTTTTGCTGTAGATGAAAATTATTGATCACATTTGAACATTTTTTTTAATTTTATTTCAAAATTGTTTGATTACAGTTGAAAATTGTTTTGCTGTAGATGAAAATTGTTTGATTATAGTTAAAAATATGTATTCCAAGTGTACAACTTCACTGAAACTCCCTTATCAAAATGCTATATTTTTCCCAGAAAGAGAACAATACTTTTTTTTAATTACTGTTTTTTAAAAAAAATTGGATAACAGCAGTGACTGAATTAGCATTAAGAACTAGACGGTAGAAAATTGATAAATAAAGTCGTTTAAGCACAGAACCGAACTTGTAAATGAGTGTCTCTCTGTGTCATAGAAGTGGGCTCAAACTGAATAGCAAATCAAATAAAGACGTCACAGACGATGAAAGGCCATCTGAGCCAGGGTCTGAAATATCACTCTGTCTCTCATTTAGACTCGATGACACGCGTGTGCAGGTGCTTAGCGGGTTCTGAAACGGTACCAAATGGAACCATCTGACTCTGGTGCTCGCAGCAGCGTAGGACGTCTGCCTGGCAACGCTAATGAAGATCAAATGATCACGTCAGACCAGGCAGTGCGTGTTCACTGGTCCAACTGTCTTGGTTGGAGATGCGTGTCCCTCAGAAACAACAAAGCCTCGTCACCATCTGGACCGCCACTGGACGTCGGCCGTGATGACATTCACACATTCTGCTCTGATGTCGGAGCAGCAAGCCAGGCAGAAGGTACATACCGAGGGCAGATCTGGAGGAGGTGGGCTCAGGCAGGAGGAAGAGCGCCCCCTGTTGATAGCTGAGGGGTAAGCCAACCCTCCCAGCCACAATAATCTTTTTTGTTACATTAAATAAAAGGATTAGGTTTTAAATAATTATTCATATACTAGTTGATTAGAAGATAAATTGATAAGAAGATTATCCTCTTTTTTATCGCCTCTTTTCGTTTAAGTCGCTCATGACCAGAAGTACGACGATAGGACAAATTGCTCCACATAACAAAAGGACGGTCACAGAAGCATATTGTAAAAATACACACAGTGTAATCATTATACTTCAGACGTAGTAAAGACCTAATAAATCCAAAAACTGTTGAATATAGAAACATACTGAATACTTGAGAGGGCATCTGAGAAATACCCCACGTAGTCTTTCAAAAAGCATAAAAAGGAATAAATATTAAGGCAGTTCACAGGAAAAACATAGAAAGTTCGAGACTTATGATAGCAGTGTGCTTAGAAACACAGTTGGAAGATGAAGTTTAATGTCAAACTCCTACACGGTTACATAACCCTGCAGATGCATCAAAGTGGAAAGCGTTGACTTTTCTTTTTTTTTATGTTGGTTTACGATGAAACGTTGGGATGTAAAACTGCCTCCAACAAACCTCCAGAGTTGCATAAAAGCAACAACAAACTGTTGTTTGTAAAGGAAAAACTCTGTACTTTTGAAATATTTTGTTGTGAATGTATATTAACTCCCACGAGTGCAGGCTTTCTTCTAAGGATACACTGATCCAACTTTTATATTCTTAATACCGATACCTGGGCTTTGAGTATTAACTGACACCGATCGATACCAGAGTTAAAGTATCACCTTTCTTGCATTAATGCAAGTTAACACTAGTTATGCTCTAAATCAAAAATGACTACATATGAAATCAAAAAGTGAGTGATTAATTTAATAAAGTCTTTAAATCTAACATGCATTAAACTATAAATAAGATACAGTTTCACTGAAAGTATGATGTAATTGTTTACCACATAACCTGCAATAAACCCAGACTGTCTTTGTAACAATGTACAATAAACAAAGGTGAAGCTCTCTTAATAGTAAAACCAAAATCGGAGAATAAAATATAATGAAAACGTTTGTAGAATAATGTTCTTTAGAATAATATCTTTGGATACATTATACATAATTATGATATGTATATAAATATTTTAACGGCGGGAAAGCGGACATGGCTCTATTATTATATTCAACTCATTTTGAATCAGTTAGGACTGTCAATCTAAATGAACAATACATTTAAGCACTTTTTCTCTTTTTATTTTTTTAAGCTTTTATACGCTTCACCTAACTTAGATGCGATTGGAGCAGCTTACTCAGCTCCTATCGTCTCTGAAAAATTAGCCTGAAAAGTAAACCGCTTTGTTTTGTCAATTTTTTTTCTAGTTTTTTGGATCTACTCATATTCCTAGACGTGAAGCTTCTCTTCAGAATCAGAATTCTTTGGATGTTTAATAAAGGAGCGTGACTTTTCGCCCTCAAAACATAGATTTGATTGAAGTTCCGTGGCTGAATCAGTGCATCTTTACTTTCTTCTCTGAAAGCCATGAAATGAAAGACTCGAATGAAACAGTGAGAGGGAAGATTCAGATCTTAAAAAGCTCTTTAAGGATGTTTTTTAACATTAGAGCACACATCAATGTAAAAAAAAACCCTGAACATAACAGCACATCACTCTTGGTCTCAATATCCTATTAACGTACGCCCCCTGCTGGACACTCAATACCTTGAACGCAACTAAACGGGTGAAATAAAAATGATACAATAATAGTAATTCTTTGAGAAAACACAACAATATGTTATACATAATAAGTATATATGAATTATTCAAGCTCACCAATTAATTCTGTAGGATTCTTTTCGATGAAGTGCTCACAGAGTCGGATGAACTTGGCTGTAGTCTCACTAGAAGGACTTTCTCCGTGGCTGGAAGAAGACAAAACCTTTTAGTAAAAGACTACTCAAGTTCATTCGAGCATTAAAGTCATATGTACCCTTTACACTGCAGCTTCACGTATTTGATCCCTTCTTTTTCAATGTCATTGCGTTCGTAGAAGCGAGTCGTGTTCGTCAGATCAACCAGCAGACCCATTTTCACCTAGAAAAAAAACACCACAGACACGTTACTTACATGTTCAATCATTCCACTGGTTTTATTCTAAATCTCTGACTTACTTTCAGACTTCTTAAGTAGTCTGATAGCATGCTTGGATGAAATCTGTTTTCAGCTGCAACCTGGTCATCATACCTGGGACCCAACATAGTTTTCATGGGCAGGAATTTCCCTAAAAGAAACAACAACAAAAAGCAGAAGATGCAATAATGCTTTTAGTGATGCAAGAATCGTGGAACATGATAATAAATCAACTAAGAACAATTGGAGAAAAAATATTTAAAGGATAAAGTAACCAAATTAAGGATAGATGAAAAAGTTAATATACTGGCATCAATTCTTTGAGTAAAACAAACGCCAACACTTAACTCTGTTTATATGGCTTTAAGCATATTTTTATTAAACACCATAGAAAATCAACATCAGTTGTTTTAAAATAACAACAAAAACAAAAAGTGCAGTTTTCTTAAGATTCAGCAGCCTCTCAAAGGACTTTCTCGCTAGATTTAGCGACTTTTCAGACCCTCTTAGCAACTTTATTTCTAAAAAAGTGACAATCCACAAATTTAGCGACTTTTTCAGGTTATCAGGGGAAAGGCCAGAAATATATTATATTGTAAATCACATGCCAGACTCTTTCCCCTCTCGGGCAGCTGCACGGACAGCACTCCGGGGTGAGGCCCTTTACTGTTTTTACTTCAAATATATATGTCTGTTTAGTGAGTTTGTGATTATTTGGTAAAGATTTTTCTATCAACCATTTTGTATATATGGTTTAAAATAAGCTCCCCCTCACTGCAACAGACACAACCAGTAGGCATTATACGTAATTACGTCATCATATGTAAATGTAGCAACTTTTGTATGGAGTGAGATTACTGCCACCAGTTTGAGCAAGTGTGTCTTGGTTGTTGTACACTCAAAACTTTTTTTTTTGGAGCAAAATCACTGCTGCGCGCTCAACCAGTCATACACGTGCGCTCCAGCTGTCCTTCACTGTACTCAACATTTGTCTGCTCACAACACGAGTCTCGCGCACTCGACATAAATGCATGCAAGATGTCTGTCATGAAGACAGCCAATGCAGATTGAACCCTTCTGCTGCCATTGGCTGGACTACCTTAACTTTACATCCACTTCTCCACACTGCGAAATCTTTTCTCCTCTCCGCTGTGTGCGAGTAGTGTGCGGCCGTTTATCGGTCTATCCCTAATATATATATTAGGTCATGGTAACAAAATGTCATGATTGCAGAAGAAAAGATAAGAACAATAAATGCAGAAATGAATAAAGAAGGAACAAAGAAAAAAGTATTCTTAAAGCAATACTATATATAATATGCACGACTCAAATTAAATAGACATTCCAAGTATTTAACGATGTGTTAAATCAGTCAGTCAGTATACGATCTAAGATAAAGACTATAAAAAGAATAAAAAAATCCATTTCCTTCTTTAGTCGGTTTTTTTTCAGCGTTCAGGGTTAGCCACTGCAAGAACTCTCCTATAAGCTACTCTTTTTTAATCATAGATGATTTTTACGTTCCTCCTAGTGGACCACATTCGTTGTTTTCAATTCCTTTTATCTTAAACATCATTCCTCCAAAACACCCTCTCCTATCCACCTGTCCAACCATTCTGGCCTTGTTTACTTTGCCTCTAAACTTCTCCACTTATTTCTCATCTTGTATTTTATATAACTCCCAATTACAACCTCAGTCTCCAACTGTTTGACCTTTGGTCCCTTGTCTTATTATTGTCTTACCAATTATGTGGTGCGTATTATGTCTATGTCGTTTTAAATGTGTGTCTTTTAAAGGTCCATTTCATGCTTTCAATGTTAAAATATTCCTGCACCAAGGGATTGTACTACAGATTCTGTTTTACTGGTACGACAAAAATAAGACAGTTCAAATTCCTCAAGCCGATAGAACCCAAATTACTAAACTGTTTACACTTTATTTGCCACCGGCATCTTCACTCTTCCTCCTTCACCTTCCTCCCACTTCAACACATGTATTTTGTCAACGTTAAGTTGCATACTCTGTATATAATTATATTTAAGTAAGTAAGTAAGTCATTTGTATTTATAAAGCGCTTTTCCAGACCAGGGTCACAAAGCGCTTAAACAATCAAAACAATATTCAATAAAGCATATACTTTAAAGGTCAAGATAACACTGAGAACAAACACAGCAGTTCCAGAAAATCAAGGAAAAGCCTGAACAAATAAAAACGAAGATCGTTCCAAAGCTACATTTAGAAAACAAATGTTTAAAGGGTTAAGTAGTAGTATTTTTTTTTTGTTCAACTATTAATAACGTAAAGTAATGATTGGTGATAAAGACATTAAAGAAAAACATAACATTCAGTACTTTAATCTGACATCATCAGCAATACCTTATCACACCACATTTGAGAGAAAAAGCGTGATAGTCTAAACTCTAAAGTAAAGCTTTTCATCGCGAGTATAAACTTTGAAAGCTTAATAAATGTCCAATATTACTAAGATGTCTCCTGAGCAACATGAATTGTGCAAGAAGCATCGAAGCGGTTTGTTTGGACACGTGACGCAGCAACCACTGAGCTAGCATAACTGTCTGCAGATTCATTTTTAAATAAACGTGTAAAATACCCAAAGGAAAAGTACTAATAGGACTTATTGTAGTATTGGAATGACGGTATACGAGAGTTTCTATTGAATAGGTTGTTTTTTTATTTGACTATTTACTATTAGAGCTAACCAAATATTTCATATACACATAAAATAGACAAATTAAGTGTTAACATTGATGGGAAATGTTTAATGTAGACATTTCGTTAAGTAAAATAAACCTTTAACTCTACGTGGTTTAAAAACGTGTAAAAAAAAAATATATATATATATATATGTATTGTCCCCATAAACGATAACTCAATATATTTGGTTTATTCTTTCTAGTGATTTACGTTTCTTCAATTAAAGACACGTTTATCATGAATGACGTGACTTTTAATACTTTTATATTATTCAGTTTTTATGGTGGAATCTCTTTGATCGAAGTGGACCAGGTTGATCCTGCAGTGTTTGGGTTCCTCACCTGCCACAGGTTGTCCTCTTCTGGGACAACTCCGCCACCGAGGAGGAGGTCCATTGTGTGACATGGTTCCTTGTGATAAATCGATGGGTTTCTTTTAAAGCCAACCGGTGGCCCGGCGTTCCCCGGAGGAGGTGAGCGTAATCCCCGCCTGTCTTCCACCCGAGCACCGAGGATTCGAGGCCTACCAGCTACTTATCTCGACAATAATGCCCGTCAGGTTCACAACTCCTTGTCCTTTCGGAGACATTGAACACAGCCGTGAAAGACTCCCGCTCACAGCCAGGCAGGGTTCTTTATTTACGGGTCGATGTTCCCAGCAGCTAGCATCACATATCGTAGCTTTTAGCTAAACAAGAGTTTGCCGTCTTCTTCGTCGCTGTGTATCAGGCGCGCTCTAGCCCTGTATCGCCATCTTCTGGTACCTTTAAGAAAGTGCATTTAAATGCTGAAATCTCACACTCTTTCGGAGAATGTCAAAAAATCCTAATTTACAATGTGGAACGACATTATTTAAAAGTGTTGACCAAACAGATCAGGTATTATTTTTATCAGAGTATTCAAGTTAAAGTCACGGAGGCAATACAATTGGGTACTTCAGTTTATTGTTGTTTATATTTATCATTATTTCATTTATTATTGTGTTTACTTCCGCCAGGTTCTCTGGAGTTTTACAAATTTCAATTGGTACAATTCAGTTAATTCCCAATTAACCTCAATTTATTTTGAGGAATTTAAAAAGTCACAAAGTGAGGATAAAAAGGAGAAGGTAACAAGGCTGGTTATTATATGTTGAAATTAATAATGAAAAAAAAAGAAGCTATCTTTGAAGACACTTGTCTAGTTAGACAGTCATGCATTGACCTATTGACAGCCGCATAAATACAGACTTTATTTGGCCCCTGAGCCATGCTGGTATATATATAAAGAAAACAAGTTTGGATACAGCAAGGAAGAAACCTTTTTTAAAATGAGTGTTTAAGTCATTCAGGTATATGAAGTTAAGTGCTTTACAAACTGAAAAAGAATAGCAACATGCTAATTACAGATTGAAATGCCATTACTATCAAAATGTACATTAAAATGATGGAACGATTTCCTTTTCTTTTCTTCATGACCTTCATTCCCCTAGTTTTTGGTCCTCAAACAACTCCAAGGTGACGTACGTGGTCACCAAAGATCCTTTTGCTTTTGATTTAAGATCAGGAACTTGCGTAGAGTTCTGACTTCGGTAAGGATTTGATGAGCCGCTGTCTGAGGGCAGCAGGATGGTGGATTCCCCAGTGGACGACTGATCGATGGGTTTCACAGGAAACGTCGATGCGGCGGTGCTTTGGTCGCTGACGTCACTGCTGGAGTCCAGGTGTGAGTTGCTGATCCATGGCGATGTGGGTTTGTCCATTGAAACACATTGATAGATGCTCTCAGATGGATTGTTGAAGGGTCGCTGTGAGGGTTCAGTCAAACATATCTTAAAAATAGCCAAAACAAGGAATAAATTGTTTAATGAGTTCCCCTGACCTTTCGGCTCTCGACCTCATGGCCTGGCCCGGACCACAGTGCCAGAGAACTGAGTCCGGGGTTTGGTACCGGCTTCTCTTTGAATTTCCTACACCTGGAAAAATTCATAATTTAATAATCAAGATGGATTGATTTTTAGACTCTGAGTGAGTCACTTACTGCACTGCACAGATGATTCCTACGGACAAGATCAGAATGATAGCGATGCTTCCACTGACGCTGAGAACTTTGATGATCCTCGGGTCTGAACAACAAATCCTGAGTGAGGAAACTGACGACAACGGATCACCATCCACTCTCTGGTTCTCACCAAATCTCTTTGTTGTAAAAAGGCGATCACTGCTTATGCTGCTTCCTGTCAGAGACTCCGCCGTCACATGGATTCTATACTGAGTCTCTGGGGTCAGGTTTTCCAAAACAACCTTCTGTTCCGTGTGATTGACTGAGATGTCTGCAACACAACAAGGTCTTGAGAACGAATGAAGTCACATTTGATTAAAAAGAAAAATTAATAGAAAATAAAGAAATAAAAGAATGACCGCTGTAGCTGAAGATAAAAGAGGACATAAGGATGACGAATGGTCGACAAAGCATTTGATTCATAAATAAATAAATGCAAGTTGCCGGTGCAGAAGAACGGGGGAAATCCGTGGCGTTTAAAAAAAAAACAACCCAAAAACATCACAAATTATTATAGAAATTGTGTAGAAATGTGAAACATAATTTAGGTTAAAAAAAAAAGTAAAGTGTGGGGAAAAATGTCACAAACAGAATCAGAAGAATCAGAAAGATACGTATCCCACAGCATTATGTAAAAAGAAAAATCCCCAGAAAATAAAGACATATTTGCATGTAATAAAATACAACATTTAAGGTTCCAAGAGATAAAGAACATAAGATGAAAATGTTTTTTTTTTTATCTGTAAAGGAGAGTTTGTATATTGAAACAAAATATACATTTCAAAATCAAATACACCAATAAAACAATTATAAAAAAATATTTGTTTTAATTATTAATTTATTTAAACAAAAACAGCAGAAGAGAAATGAAAACCCACTGAGCTCTGGTCCCGCGTCTGCTCTGAAGGAAACACTGTATCTGACGACGGCGCCGCTGCACGCTTCATGTGACGTCACTCTCCACCACATGATGGCGCTGGTGTGTATAGCCTGGAGATCCAGCATTGAGACCAAACCTGGATCTGGAAACATCACGATGAAAATAGAAAAATGCTCAGAAAATAACAAAGGAATTAATGTTGATTTATTTTTTTATATATTTTTTTTAACCTCCAACTCTGGAGCAGACTCGCTCGGCTGAGTTGGATCCACCGGTTTCGTCTCCCAGCAGCGGCGTCACCGTGATGTTGTACGGCTTCATGTCCACCAGGTCTTGAATGAGAAGAAAGTAGACAATCAACTAAACCTCTAATTTGACGGCAACCATCAGAGAACTTTTGTTAGAAGGAGCTGATATCTTGACTCTCACCACACAGCGTGTAGTTAAGGTTGCTGGTTCTATCCCAGTAATACCGTGTCCCATCATGAGTCCAGTCCACCATGTAGCCAGAGACCGGGCCAGGTGGACGTCTCCAGCTGACAAGAATAGATCCATCGCGAGTCCAGGTCCGCAGGTCCAGAACCCGGGGCACAGCTGACGAGAGAAAAACATTCAGAGA
The DNA here is from genome assembly GCF_982586985.1 of Callionymus lyra. Classification (NCBI taxonomy): domain Eukaryota; kingdom Metazoa; phylum Chordata; class Actinopteri; order Syngnathiformes; family Callionymidae; genus Callionymus; species Callionymus lyra. The sequence goes on from NC_141830.1 coordinate 9,908,180, forward strand.
AAGGACAGAAGTTTGATTCCACTAAAATTGAACTCACGCTCTCCTGCGACAGGGACGTGAACAGATTCTTCCACCAGCAGGGCGGCGCCGTTAAACACTAAGAGGCGAAGTGTTTGCTGGTTCTGACCCACGCTGACCTCGCAGGACGAGTTTCCACACGATGCTTCCTCCATCTGACCTTCGGTCTCATTGGAAAAGAGGGAAAAGCTCAAGGTTCCGCTGCAGGCCGGAGAGATCGGCTGTTGAGGTCAAATAGGAATCATGAATTTGAAAGTCTTTTTTTTCAAGGTCAGTCAGAGTTGCTCACCTTCCACATGACGATCACTCTTCTCCGCCCATCGCTGCTCGGCTCAATGACTTTTCGCCAAAAATCCAAACTTTTCTCTGGAAGATCACACCCAGAATGAGGGACCATTCATTCTATTGAAGAATCCTCATGATTTGACTCTAATAACTGACTGTTTATTTGGGTCAGAACCGTGACTTCTTCACTCCAGTCGCTCCATAAAGACCCGTTGAAGGCACAGCGCACAGAAAGAGTGTAGTTGCTGCAGGACTCCACGTCCGTTACGTTGGCGCTCGCTAGTCCTCCTCGAGTCAGAGTAAAATTCTGGGAAAACTGCAGAACACCCAACATAATAATATTTTGAAGTGATAGAAACAATGTCTGCTGGAGGAAATATCTTTTACGTTGTGATAGTTGACTTGGCAGAGTACCGACAACTGCGCCGGCATCGCTTTCCATTCTGCCAGAAGACGAGTCGGGAAAACAGTAATTTTCAATCTGGGCCGAATCATTTTCACTGCAGGGCGACAAAAGCGTGTGTGTGTGTGTGAGGGGGATTCATTCAATGAATCAAAAATAATCTGAAATATTACTCACAGTTTTGGAGAAAATAGAACTCTTGCAGCTCAGAAGCAACTTCCCAGTTCGTCGTCTGAGCCCTCACAAAGACTCCGACTTTCTCCAGTTTCGGCAAGGGAACATTTTCCCGTGTGAGGGTGCAGGTTTTCATGTGCGAGTGACAGAGTTCACCTTCAGCACTGAAATAAAGTATTTCAGTTTGAAGGTTTTCACTTCATTTCACACTTTATCTCAACTTTATTTTTCTAATTTGAACCAAATACAACAACCTTTAACGATAATCATTTAAAAATGATGTTAAATTAAGCATTTAATGTAAGTTTAAACACTCTGTTAATAGTATGTTTACTTAACCCTTGTGTTATCTCTGGGTCAAGGTGACCCGGAGACCCGAAAACACACACAGGAAGGCACACATCTAAAGGAGATTGTACGTCACTTATTTTTTGCAAATCCTCTTTAATTCCTTCCAAGGTTATCACTTGTGAACTCAACGCTACACTTCCCTGCACAGATCCAGGATAGGATAAAGTTCAGGAGACTTGACTAGACCACTACATAACCTTATAAGTTGTGTTTTTTTTTCTTGATTTAATCTATTCATTTTGGCTAGTTTGTTTCTGAGCGAAGGAGGTTGTCTCCCAGGGATAAACAGTACAAGACCTGAATTCCCACCACACAACACAGCCCAGTGTATTGATCCGGATTTTGGTTCCATCTGACCACATTGTCCAAGTGTTCATTTGTAAAATTCAGTGTATTAACACGTCTTCTTGAGCTGGGGGTCCTTGTCACCAATTTCTTTTGCTTTACCAGTAATGAAGATGGTGTCTGATTGTCGGAGTCTGTTCACTGTCTCAGGCTTATTTTTTACAAATAATTAAAAAGATCAGGAGAAACTTTTTAGAGCAAAAAAACAAGTCCGGGAGCTAGAATTCTGTATGGTTTCTAGCGTATCTAGTAGGTTTAAAAAAAAAATAAACATACAGTATATAAATCTTTTTTTGTTTTCTTAAACAGTTCTGTCACTTACACTTAAAAGAAAAACTGTTAAAAGTATAGACTATCAATGACTTTGTGAGTGGTCGTACCTACAAAAAATAGTGAGGATTAAAAACGAATTTCCACTACTGTATATTTATTTTTATATTAATATCTCTTCTGGTTATTTATTTGTATTTTATGTAAACGTAGCTCAAATTGAATTTATGCATTATTAATCAACTTATTTAAATAAATGTAAACCTTCATCAATAATACTGGGTAGATGATACTCATTTTCATATAAATAGCTTACTATTAAAATACCAACAATTTTTCGTTACCATTTCAGCAGTCAATTTATTTCCTTTAAAAAAAAAGGGCACCAAAAGTCAAATCTTCAGGACCTCCAGCTCCATATCACTACAACTAGCCGGCAACACCTTGTCATTGACACCATTATGGCGAGTTAGTGGATCACCAGTGGATCAGCAGCTACCATCAGATCGTCACGAACGGAGATCAATCCAAGTAAATCCAGCCTTGTCTCTATCATTGAGGAGCAACATGCGAACCAGAGAGTTTACATTAATGAGGATCAGATACCAACGATATTTGAGAAGCCCTTGCAAAAGCTTTATCTCAATGATTCTCAAGAACTAGAACTACGTAGCCAGGAGACCCATTAGTGGCCTTTGAAAACAATCAAGAAATGCTGCTCTTCCGGGAAAGATAGACAAATAGATAGATGGATAGATAGATAAAATCTTTATTGATCCTTCTGGAGGTCTTTTTCAGGATTTTTTTTTCCGGTTATAGCCATATTCCATCTTTGACGTCAACCACCATAACACTAGATGTTGGTAAGTATCCAGATAAGGAAGAGGCTCTGATTACCCTGATGCCGGAGGATCCGTTTTTTTGGAAACTATCCCCCTTTTCCCCCCCCGAGCATCTGACCAAGATAAGCGTCTAACCAAAATGAACAAGCTTCGATGAGCTATCTTCTCTCATTGGACACGTGTAGGTGCGCTGGAGTTTCATGACTGACCTGAGAGTGTAGTTTACTCTCCCCGAATATTGGATGTCATGGTTCCAGCTGCAGGTGAAGAACTCCGGCAGACCACCCACCGTGTTCTTATCGAAGTGCCACATGCACATGAGCTTGTCGGGTTTAGCTGAAATCACAAACATGTCAGTTTCCATACAAACAAAGGTATTTCTTAAAATGAAGACACTTTCTCTTTAGACAGGAACATGATTTAGGTACGACGTGTCCTAGTTTTGAGTCGTCCTTACTGTAGCCCCTGATGATGAGTCCCCCGAGGACCTGTTGCTTCTGTGCACTGTAACACTCCAAGGTGGCGCTGTGGAGACTGAAGTTCCTCAGCATCAGCCGGCTGTGAGTGGGATCGATGGCCACGGAGGACGAGTCGTCCAGGCGACGGTTGTTCAGTTTCCAAAAGACTTCGCCGCCATCGCAAGAGCTCGTGCAGGTGACGTTGGCGTCAGATCCCCACAGGAGGTAGAGGGTCTCGGCATCAACGCTGCAGCTGTTCTCCAGCTGGCCTGCGGGAAAACCAGGATGTAAATTCATTTATTTTCAAAATAAATGATAATGTAATAATCTAGTCTTATTTAAAGCTCAAACCTTCAGTGGTAGAGTTTAACTTAACAATGTTTCAGCTTAATGCCAACTTTTTTTAAATTATAAATGTTAATAAACTTAAAAATTCAGGTTATTTTTTTCATTTTTTCATTTTATAGGGCAAACCTTAGTAATATACACTGGATATAAATAATTAATTGTGTATAAAAAAAAAAGATATAGTGTTTTTCAGGATTTAAAAAAATTCAAATCTGCATTTTGAATTTTATTTAATATTTTCATATTCATTTTAAAATAAATTAAATGAAAAAAAAAACATTTAAAACTTCTAAAATGTTCAATTTTGAGACAAAAAGGCTATAAACAATGTCACTTTACAGTATGTCATCTCTATATTGTCTGTTTCGTTAAACTAGCTTTTAAAATACATATTTTTGATTTACAACCGATTTTTAATGACAGTACTCGAGTGTTAAAATCAACAGAATCACATGACGACGAAAGGAAAGATGAACTCACCCTCTGTAAAAGAGGAAATAACAACCAGGATGAGCAGAAGATATGAAGACATGATTTCATCAGCAAAATGTCTTCTAGATCATTGGAAAAACGAAAGATCTCCAGTGAATCTTCAGCTCTAAAGCCCTCATGTGAGCAACCGTTAACACAGGAACTGAAGCAAAAAGAGCTATTACTCCACCAGTAGGAGGGTGAGCCAAGAGGAAGTGAAGATAATCTGACCACTGATTGGAGGATTGGCTTTTGGCAAAACATCTACTCTCTGACACAAAGAGTAGACACTAAAATTCATTAAATTACATTTATTTTTTAAAGGCTTTCTCTTTTTTATTATTATTTTTTCATTTTTGTTTCTACATTTAAAGGAAATAAATTAAAACATAAATAAATAAATCAAGATGCGATTTTGTGTATTTCTAATTGAAACTTTTTTATGGAAGATTCTGTCATTTAAAAAAAAAATTTTTTTCTGTGTTTGGGGGCAGGAGTGGAGTAAAAGTATCATGATGTTCTGTTCTATGTTAATCTTTGTATCCTATTTGTATTTGTTATTTTTCTTTGATCTATGTTCTTTATCTTTAGACTTAGACTTAGATTGTATCATCTGGTTCTTTCTCTTTATTTCTCTTTGTTCTTGTTCTTATTTTATTTTGATTTTTTTTTAAATGAAAAATTGCTGTATTTGCTGTGGATAATTTGGGGGAAAAAAATAATTCCCGAAGGAGACCTGAGGGATCAATAAAGTTGTAACTTACCTTACCTTACCTTAAAATTCATTAAATTACATTTATTTTTTAAAGGCTTTCTCTTTATTATTATTTTTCCATTTTTGTTCCTACATTTAAAGGAAATACATTTAAATATAAATAAATAAATCAAGATCCGAGTTCGTGTATTTCTAATTGAAACTTTTTTATGGAAGATTCTGTCAATTGTTTTTTTTAATCATAAAATAGTTATGACGCTGGATGGCGCTGTAGTACTTTTTGCAATCCTCAAAACGGGCAAAGAAGAAGCCCGCGCATGCGCAGATCGACCCTCACGTGAATTTTGTAACCCAGCGTTTGTTTTGATCCAAGTGGACTCACCGGTCCTTATGGTCACCGCGGTGCTGGTAGCCGCTGTCGTGGGCGGCGGTCTTCTGCTCCTGCTCCGCCGCCTGTTCCCCGCTAAGAAACCCGCCGCGATGCTCACGTTTCCCGCGAACTCGATGCGAGGAAAAACCGTGATCGTGACCGGAGCGAACAGCGGCATCGGGAAGGCTCTGAGCGCCGAGCTGCTGAAGCTCCAGGCCCGGGTCATCATGGCCTGCAGGGACCGGGACAGAGCCGCCGAGGCCGCCCGCGACATCCAGAGGGAGACCGGCGAAGGTCAGGGGGAGGTCGTGATCAAACATCTGGACCTGGCTTCTCTAAAGTCGGTCCGAGAGTTCTGTAAAGAGATCCAAGAGGTAAACAAAAGCAGCATCATTGGTCCATTTGTTGTGTTTTGATGTTTTTCATTTTTTTAATTTGACAAGTTTATTATAAACGACAGTGAAAAAACATCACTTGAACACATCGATATCGATTTTAAAAGTCTTAACACAAATAAAATGACTTTATTCATGGTACAAATCTAATCTATTCATCTTTGTACGTTTCCACTTCAAGCTGTTTTCTTACAAGAAAATATTAAGTAAAAAAAATAACCATTTTTGATCACGTGAGCATCAGAAACGTGGCCTGAAAGGTTAAAGGTCAGTAAAGGTTTAAGTAAGTAAGTAATTTTTTATTTGTATAGCGCTTTTCCAGACCAGGGTCACAAAGCGCTTTAAACAATCAAAACAATACTCAATAAAATATACACTTTAAACATTGATATTTGTATTAATTATTTGTTAGGATAAAAATAATAAAAAATAATTCACAGAGCCAGTTTTTCAATAAAGGGTTAACATTGATATGCGTATTAATAATTTGTTAGGATAAAAATAATAAAAAATAATTCACAGAGCCAGTTTTTCAATAAAGGGTTAACATTGATATTTGTATTAATTATTTGTTAGGATAAAAATAATAAATAAGGCAGAACGTTCTTGAACTCTTGAGACCACATGAGACCCCTTGACATTATTGACATTTTTCTTGTAGTTTCTGATTTAACTATATATATATAATTGTTACTTAGCTCTTTTTTGGCCTTTTTAGTATTTTACGTTTTTAGTACTGTATGTTTTCTGAACTAAAGTTTATTATATTGTAAAGTTTTGTCCACTTGAGAATATTGCAATACAACTGTATTTACAAATGAAATATAAAAGTTTAGAAATATTTTTTCAAGTTTACTTATAGTATTTTATCTTTTTCTTCTTTTCTTTTTTACTCAACGGCCCCTGAGAACACTCCTGGTGTATAATGGGGCCCTTTGGGAAAAGTAATTGCCCAGTTAATACAACAAAATAATATTAAATTATTTTAAATTTAAGAAATTGTGGTAAATATATTTTAAAAAGTAAAAAATAAAAAGTGTTTGTTAAATTTAAAATATCCAGATTCTGCTACTTTAACGTTCAAGGAATATAGAAGCTATAGAAGAGGAATATATTAGGTTTATTAAAATAAATTAAACCTAAAGTCTCGAGAAAAAAAAAATCCTAGAAACTTATCTTTTCCCTCAAAAACTATCCACTGGAAAGTCTCCTCGCCCGCCTACGCCTGCTTGGGTCGGAGGCCCCTGTAGACATGTGACGATAATATTGTCTTATTCAAGGAGTTTAATAAAAGTTAACACTAAATGAGGAACATCTCCAATGGACAGTTTCTTGAATTCCTGATAAAAGAATGAAATAAAATGTAAGAGGAAAAAGTCCAAATATGACATTGTTTTAAAATAATAAAATAAGTTACTGGACAGAGACATGCTGGGGACGAGACTCAAAGAGGTTTAGAAACATTTTAACCTCATTCTTTTGTCTCAGTAACCTTGAACATCTCCCCCTCCACCAGGAGGAACCTAAGATCGACGTGCTGGTCAACAACGCAGGGATCTACCAGTGTCCCTACGCCAAGACCGAGGACGGCTTCGAAACGCAGCTGGGGGTCAACCACCTGGGTCACTTCCTCCTCACCCACCTCCTGCTGGACCTCCTGAAAAAGTCGGCGCCCAGTCGCATCGTGGTGGTCTCCTCCAAGCTCTACAAGTACGGCAGCGTGAACTTCGACGACCTCCACAGCGAGCGGTCCTACGACAAGGCCTTCTGCTACAGCCAGAGCAAGCTGGCCAACCTTCTGTTCACCCTGGAGCTCTCCAAGCAGCTGCAGGGCAGCGGCGTCACGGTCAACGCCCTCACGCCGGGCATCGTGAGGACCGGCCTGGGCCGTCACGTCAACATCCCGCTCCTGGCCAAGCCTTTCTTCTCCCTGGCCTCGCTGGTGTTCTTCAAGAGTCCACTGGAGGGAGCGCAGACTCCGCTCTATCTGGCCTGCTCCCCGGAGGTGGAGGGCGTCTCGGGGAAGTGCTTCGCCAACTGTGCGGAGGAAGAGCTGATGGCCAAAGCCACAGACGAGCAGGCAGCCAAGAGACTGTGGGATGTCAGCTTGACGATGGTTGGACTCGCAAATTGAGATGTGAAGAGAGAGAATTTCAGGAATGTTCAGGAAAGCTTCAGAAAAAAATCATCAAAAAAAATGTGCCATTAATAGTATTTGCTGTGTCATGTTTTTAAACTGTTTGAATTAAAGACGGTGATAAGAACAACGTTTTGCTTTTATTTGATAAAGTGATAGTTACCCAGAATTCATTCAGTGTGTATTTTAAACAATCTTAAAATGATCTGATTTTTTCATTTTATTAACAATTCTCTCATGTCGAGGCTTCAGTAGAAGATGGATGTTGCAGATGGAGGAATTTGGATGAAGATGAAGACTGAGCTCCAGTCTCTACATTAAAATGAACAAACATTTTTGTCTATAACTCTAAAAAGGAACAGATTACTCTGAAAATAATCCTAACTCTGAGTCGACATGAGGGCGAGTAGAGAATGAGTCAAGTTTGAATCTTGGGTGAACTATTATTTAAATTTAAATCAATGAAGCCGTATAATCATGTTTAACTCACTTTAAGGTCATTCTATGGAATAAAATATGGAGAACTGTATATGAAATGATTTCAATGAAGTGCTGTGAATAACAAAGTAGCTTTAAATAAACTTGTAAATATGAATCTACACCTTTTTGTTATGTTTATCACGTCTGCGAAGTCCTGCATTGAATTAGTGCAAAACATGAATTCAATAGTTTCAATTTTAATCAAAAATAGTTTGCTTTCTTTATACTAAAACCATTTTTTTAACCCAAATAAAATAAATGGTGTAAATAAAATAAATGGTGTACATTCTCACCATTGCTTAATGTATCTGCTCCCTTAAATGTTCCAATGTACACTACAGATAAAAACTTACAGATACATTTTACCAACGATTGTTTCTCTGACACTAACACAAAGTGCTGACTCTCGTGTGGAGGTCACAGCAGCAGAACGAGATATCAACGGTGACATCAGCAGAGTAATTATCTGAGTGAACTTTCAAGTTCCAAGAACTGCTGGTTGTGTCATATTTCAACTCTCTGACTGATCTTGGTGATCTGTAGACGTCTAAAATATAGAAAAGGTTGCTAATTATAATTCATAAAATGTATTATTATCGAGCTCTGATTATTACTGATGTTGAACTTCATTCATCCTCGGATGTGTTGTCACTTTAAATCTGATGTCACGAGCTTTTCTGGACGGTCCGCCTTGTCTTTGCTGATCTGGACAAAAACAATATTCTCCGAGCTATTTTAAGTTCAGCACAAAGATAAGGCTTTTGTAGTGACTCAGCAGACACACACACACAATGCTGCGGCAGCGTGCGGCTCGTTCACACTGGTCCACGGCAACGATAACACAACCGCACAACAAATTGTGTCGTGTCAGCCGTTTGGGTTCGAATCCCAACACGTTTCTATGAATCAATCCATCGTTTTTAGATGATTTAAAAGTGTGTCGTGGGGGCAGCAGATGAGGTAAAGAGGGCCGGACTTTATCGTATTTTTCAGGTGAAGTGTTTCCCGGGTCAAAAGACGGACCTTGTATCTCCAACCAGTCCTCGGTCTGCCCTGGGGCCTCCTCCCAGTTTACTAGCTTACAAGGTGCCCAAACTTTGTAAAGACATAATGTCCACATGGAGTGGTATCACCAGTCCGGACCAGCAACGTCCTTCAAAATAAGAGCCTGGCCAAATATTTGTCCTGAGGAGTTGGCTCCTTCCTGAGGCCACTTTTGGTGGATTCACTTCAAATCTATGACACTAAGGGGCCGAAGACTCTTGGTTCAGGGACACCTTCAGGCCGACACATTTGCCGTTCACCTTGACGAGACAAAAGAAGAGAAGCTTCCATAGATACCTTGTGCTTTAATAGTGAAACAAAACAACCAAAATATAGATAAATGTATATATAAACATGCATCACCGTTTGAATAAAAACAGGGGTTACATCATTCTCGTGGGGAGTTGGCGTTGAATTTTTGAGGTAGACCAGGGGAGGGGGAGACCTCTGAGCGAAGCACACGAGCAGAAATAAAACGACAGCTAACATAGATTAAAAAAAAACAAAAAACGTTCCATCGAGGACAAGAGAGAACATTGATAACGGGGCGATTCAGTCGGCAGAGGAGTTAATAAAACATATTTTCGATGCCGTGTCATGAGTCGATCCACTCGACGCATCTTTTAAATTTATGTACAAGGTCCCATCAACAGCTACATACAAAATTGATCAGAATAATTTTTTATACAATTGTATTTCAAAACAAGCGCTTGTACAGTATAAATGCATTCAACCTTATTTTCCATCCATTTGTGTTGTTGCACATCATTTCCTAATCACGACAAATCTCAAAAATGTTTTTGTCACTTTGTCATAAATCAAACTATCGTTTAAATAATACTATACTTTTCAGCTATATTGGATAGTTCCAGCATATCTCTATATATGATCTGTCAAAGCTGCCGTTTTCCCAAACTATTTAGTTTCCTCTCCGTCTGTGTTCTCCTCTCGACCACATGACTCAACTCAAGTTTCGTCTCTCAGTCCATAAACCGTTTGCCCTAAACCTTTATTTGAGCGAAGGTTCAATCTTAAAATCAACACTAGATGAAAGTAGTTAATCCATTAAAAAAACCTGACCCCGCACATCTGTCAGTTGAGAAGAGTCCCGTACAGCTGAGCCTTGGTCAGACTATCCTTCCTAGAAAGTCCTAGGGAGCCAAATTTTTGGTGGAAAGGAGGAGGAGGGGGCGGGGCTGCTGGTGGTGACTGACTCGGCGGCGCAGGAAGGCTGTGCATCTCCACCTGATAGTGCTGAAGGTCTGCGCCCAACTCCAGGGACCGTTGGTGGAGCGACTCGGTGGAGCTGTTGGGGCTCGGGCCGGCGTAGTTGGTGCTTTGACCGGCGGCTGCCATGGTGCCCTCCCTGTCTTTGGAGCTCCCTGAGTGGTAGAGGCTGTGCTCCGACCCTTGGCTATCCTCAGCGTGGTACAGGTGGGCCTGGCTGTGTGCCTGTCTCAGTCCGGGGCTGGATTCGGGGCTGGGGCTGGCCGCCACCCACGCCTGGTCCACGGGTCCCACCGCCTGGTGGTAGTAGTCGGCGCCTTCCTGAAAACTGCTGTACAGCGGTCCGAGGCGGATTTTGGTGGGCCGCACCGAGAAGTGCTGCTCGGAGAAGCTGTAGGGCGAAGCCCGGCCTGGACTGCGATACGAGTGGGCACTTAAGTCCTCCACGCTGAGTTGTCTCCAGCGCCCGATGAGCTCCTCCTCCTCGGGCGCCAGTGTGCTGCCGCGTCGACTGTCTCCGTAGGCGACGCTCGGGGAAGAGGACGGCGGCAACGGCTCGTAGGGCTCGCTGAAGCAGGACGACATGGTGCGGCTGTAGACGGGCGAACTGCCGTTCTGGTGGTGGCCCATCTCGGCCTGTTGAAACGAGTGAGTGTTAGCGAACACTTGAGTACTGTCTTGTTCCCAGGAGGAATCGCTCTTCCTCTCGTAGTCACCGGCTTCTCTCCATTCCATGTAAAGAGAATGGTGGTGCGGGGAAGAGGCCGCGCTGCTCGGTGGTCCGTTACCTTTGTCCTCTGACCCTGCGCCGCTAAAGCTGGAATAGGAGCTGGACCCTGCACCTATGTTCGGCGGGAACTTGGCAAAGTGCTCCTGAGGGAAACCAGATCTCAGCCCAACAGAACCTTCTTCTGGGTTGCTGTCAGTAGAATTCTGGGGCCCGTAGATCAGTGTCCTTTGCCCATGGACATCCATGCTGGGCCTACGCTCCCGGTGCCGGTCCTCAGGGCAGTAAAGGGCCGTGTCGCTGCTGTACAGGTCCGACTTGTAAATCCCCCTCAACCCCAAGCGCTCGCCTTGACCCAAACCTTCCAATATAAAGGTGTGATCCCTCGGCTGTGGACTGGGAGAGCGCGACGCCTGGCTGCTGCTGCAACCTTCGTCTGGCTTCTCCAGCACTTTGGCGATAAGGGCGGCGGGAACGGAGTCGGAGTAGGTGCGACAGAGGGGGGTCTCATCCAGGTGCATGGTGAGACGCTCCAGGAAGTCAGCAGGAAGCTGCAAAGGAAGAAAAATAGAGATAGTTAGAGTTTTGCATGGTTTAATTCCATTTTTGGAACATAAACAAATGTTTGTTGAAGTTAAAGTCTATGTACAATCTACTAAATATGAATATGAAATGTTTAAATTTGAATTAAGGACCAAGTATTGAGAGGTGGGAATGATTTTGACAGAGAAGTAGCAGCTAGAGAGAAGGTGTGGTATGGTCAGCAGTTTCTTTGACATACGACAAGATTAACATCTACGTCCCTCTTCCACTGGCGCATCTTAGCCCTACTCTACTCTACTCTAGCTCAATCAGGTACAAATTATAGTACCTGGACCTCTGGTTACAGACGAGCCAAGCCAGCCCAAAAACGACATTGTTGACCGACTGATTGGTCTGAGATCGACGCCACTGAAAGGACATCAGAGCGACTTCCACCAGAAGAAACAACCCCGCCGTTTAAAAAACGAAAAACTCTGCGACAAGGAATGCCATATTTTGGCTATTCCATGGATGATGTCCAGACCTTCTTGTACCTGGTAAGGACACCATTGCCTCCAGGTCTGTTGGTGCTAAATTATGAAGGCAAACCCACCTCAAGTAGGTAGCATGGCCGGTGAATCATGTAGGGCTGGAACTAGTGGAAAATAACCATTTGATAAGTAAGATTAAAAACAGAAGAAGTAAAAACAGTAACAGTTGGTTACCAGGTGGTTTTGGACAGGAGAGACCGGTCACATGAAGAAGGGAAAACAACCACTGCAGTTCAAGGGAGTGAATAAGGAATGAAGAGGATGGGTATGAGCAGGGAAGATGATTTAATAAAAGTGGATTTGGAGGCTGACTTGTGGGAATTCCTGATCTTGGTCATCAAGTTTCATTTAAAAACGGTTTCCGTGATTGAATTCTTTAATCTTTGCCGGGTTTTCTATTCCCGAGTCCTTCGATTCTACTTCTCCATGGCAACAAGCATGACACCAGATATGGCACGTTCGTCAACCGGAGTCAAGTCTACGCCGGCGATTAAGGGTTCTGGATATACTTGATTAGAGTTTATCGGGCTGACGTCATCGGACGCGATCGAATCGACCCCCGAGGATCTGGTTTCTCTCTCTCTCCGAGCTGTTTTTTTGCTGCAAAAACAAACAGCTTCAGTGGGCGATGAAGAGCAACTGCACTTCTCAAAATGCTGCAGCATCATTCATCAATGTGCTTTCGATTCGCTCCCACGCACTGAACCAGCACAAACAGCGAGAGGCATGGGCGACCTATGACCCCTGCCAGCCCGTGTACAACAGCTCCCGAGCGTGTTTTGTGTGCCGTGGCGTTTGTGATATACGTGAAGGGGGTTATATTTCACACCCGCCTCGGAATGCATTTACATTGATCTTTCCATTCAGCTGCACGGAGAGAGAGAGTCCACCCCCCCCCATCCCTGGACACTGTCCAACCGTCCAACTGTCACACGGGGCTGATGCAGCGGAAACTGCCCGCCAAGCTGGTGGGGTGTTGAAAACACTCATCAATACCACACACATCTCTACCTCCCGGGCGGCAGGACGGCACGCGCTCAGCAGCCCAGAGCCAGGATTTTTCGGAGCATGTCTGCGATATGACAAGAGTCACAAATGGCGGTAAAACTCTTCGGCTCATTAAGATCTAACAGCGAGCGCTTTTCGGAGTCCATTATCAGGCCATTAACACGGCGAGCCGAAATAATGTTGAAACAGCTGTCTGATTAATGACACTTGAATAGAAGAATAGAAACAATCGATTATGATCCATCACTTTATTTTTAGCAGCAAACGTCGCCGTTGATATTCGGGGGAAGCTCCTCCCATGTGTCAAAACTGCTCCTAACTCTTTAGCAACTCAGTTTCTGTTCATTTCATCACTGTAGTATTATTACAATGTGCTAGGAGTGAGTGGTTTAACCCATTTTTTCCCAAGAAATATTTTCATTTTTTCACTTTTCTATACACATTTTAAGTAATAAACACTTTTCTTTGGATTTAACTCTATTTTACTCAATTGAGATGAATGTAATCTGTTTTATGTTCATTCTAATAAATGTGTTTCTTTTGTGTGTGTGTTTAGGTGAATCATGTTTGTTTTTAAAATGTCTCATTTGAAGCACATTCTAACAGCATAAGTCTGAAGGTTGCTACGCATGTTAAGTGTATTATTATTTGAATGAACAGCTTCAATGGGAATGAAAAAAGTCCATATACTGTAAAGGTTTTCAATGATATCACACGGTAATAAATGAATAATAAATCTACTAATAAGACGATTCATTTCCACTATTTCACATATTCACAAAGACAAAATTTCGATTCAGGACTTTATTTTAACTTTAACTTTCTCATTATCCAGGTGTTTTGAGCTGTCATTGTTGGACTTGAAATAGTTCCTGGACTGAACCTAATCTTCCCGTAAGTGACACTCGCAGTCAAAACTGTGAATCGACGTTACACAAATAGCAATCTCACAACGTGCGCTCCGAACTTGAAACACTGAGCTCTGTTGTTTTTACACACACACCCTCTTGGTGAACTCATCACAAAGCCTTTGTTCTTTAAGCAGATTTCTTCCAATCTTCAGCTCAAATATTTAGTTGTTTTTTTTAAGCATGAGCAATTTTAAATGAACGTACCTAGTATTGTGTTCATCCTGTGGTGATCCAAACCAAGTGAAAGCTAAGTTGTTGTTTTTGTTGTTGTTGTGGTTCATTAAGTATTTGGACCTGGTAGAACCAGAGCTGCGCGGCCTACATTTGTATGAGTTTAAGTGAGTCATATTTGTATAATTTTACAAATATTTCATCCGTGGATTCATGGTTTATGATTTACTTTGTTAGTTTAACTTGCATTTTACTACCGGTGCAGCTCTAGTACACTGCCAAGATTCGGCGCCATGTGGTGCAGCCTACTCCCATCAGTATGTGTGAATGGCTGTCAAAGCGCTTTCTGACCCTGGTCAAGAAAGGTACTATATAAATAGAGATTATTATTATTATTATTATTAAGAGCATGTGATAATATCACTGTAGTCAGCAAATACTTCCTTTTTAAAAACAAAACAAAAAGGCACTGATCGTCAAAAACCTTTGTTATTCTTTAGCACGTCCCAGTTTTTGCTTTAAATGCTTTAAATTTTCTAGCTAGGATGAACTTTAAAGGAGTTAAAATGTCCTTTTCCACATACTATGCATCCTATTGGTGGTGACAAGGGTATGTCCACACTGTGTGACCTTTTGCCAAAATCCGAAGTTGAATTTTACGAATTAGAAACGTCAATTCACTTGGTGTTTTTCTTTGGTTCATGTTAAAACGCATGTGAAATTAAAAGAAAAGTGTAGTGCATTTTACATCCTCTAGTTGAATAGTAGAGTTCATGAGAAAACGTTACACGTAAACTGAGAGAGAAACTGCAGAGAAAAAGATTTTGATTGTATCTGTGATCCGTCTCTTAGAATGTTGCCTTTCGGCTCAGCTCGTGACTGAAGTTGCTCAATTGTCTCTCACTCCTGAACAAGACCTTCAGATATTTCAAAGTCCATCCTCCCCAAGTGAGAGCTTCGGTGTCAGACTGAGACGTCACAAACGTTCCAGAGAGAACCAAAGACTTCCTCTGAGACTCAGATTCTTCATTAGTCTTCAACTGCATGACCTTGACTGACCTCAGACAGTTGGGCTCTGTTCAGAGACTTGTTGCACTGCAGCAGCTGGGCGGCCAAGCTACAGTCCTTCCTGTACATGTCCTGCGAAGACATAGTCAACACGCGATAGATCAAAAACCTCCGCTTCATACAAACTGCAGAAAAATATTCCTTAATGTTTGCATTTGATCGTTCCTCACAAAACTGGTGAATAATTCATCTTGTTGTAAAACAGACTCCAGAGTCTCCACCACTTAGAGCTCTTTTGTAGCGGCATCTTGCGAGGCTGAATTATTCACAACATTGGGGATAACAAAGTGGCTCAATCAAAGACAAGAAGATGTTTCCCCAAGAGCCGTGAAGATGAAGGAGGACGACCGACGCGCTCTTACGTTGTCCTCCTGCAGCTTCTCGATGGTCAGGTTGGCCTCCATCAGGTGGTTGTTGAGCACGATGATCTCGTGGCTGAGCGCTCGCTTCTCGTCGTCATGATGTTGGGACTGCGGAGAGAAGATGGATCAGTTTATACTTTAATATTTAGAGTAAGTAAGTAAGTAATTTTTATTTATATAGCGCTTTTCCAGACCAGGGTCACAAAGCGCTTAAACAATCAAAACAATATTCAATAAAGTATATACTTTAAAGGTCAAGATAAAAATGATAACACAACAGGAGTTCCAGAAAATCAAGGAAAAGCCTGAACAAATAAAAACGTCTTAAGGTGTTTCTTAAAGGAGTCAGTAGACTCCATCAAGCGCAAAGAGAGAGGAAGATCGTTCCAAAGCTTAGGAGCAACAGCCTGGAAGGATTTATCTCCTCTGGTCCTGAACCGTGTGCGAGGAACTATCAGTAGATTCTGATCCACAGAATCTGAAAGTAAGAGCCAGTAGTTGATCCTGAAAGAAACTGGAAGCCAGTGAAGAGTTTTAAGGACCGGAGAAATGTGATTTCTTCTACTTGAGCGGGTCAGAATTCTCGCTGCAGAGTTCTGAATCAACTGCAGACGAGACAGATCCTTCTTGTTAAGACATGAAAACAAACTGTTACAATAGTCCAGACGAGAAGAAACAAACGCATGGATTACAAGCTCCAGATCATGTTGTGACAACATTTTCATAAGTTTAGAGATTTTTCTCAGTTGAAGGAAACAGTTTCTGGTCAGTTTTCGTCAGTGTCGAACAAGAGACGTCTTTATCAAATACAACACCCAGGTTTCTCAGGCTCAGTTTGACAGACTGACCTAAGTCACCCAAGTACTGACTCAACCCTGGAATCATATCATCAGGAGCAATCACCAGAGTTTCAGTTTTGTCTACATTTAGCTGCAAGGTGTCTCACCCAGACGGATCTTATAGTCATTTTGTCGTCATCAACATAAACCAATGTACTCCTGTTTCTTCCTGAAAACTAGTGATAATCTGATGAAGCTTCATGAAGCAGTGTCATTATTTTCAGAGTCCACTAGATGGCGGTCTCTGCAGTATTTTCCTTTGTTTTGTTCTGTTCTAATGAAACATCACATCATTTTTAACTGATGGCGCCACCTACTGACCTCTAAACAACATGACACCATTTCATGAAGCTTCATCCGACCATCACTCAGAAAACCGACTTTTTGAAAATTGTTTTTGAAATGGAAGTTTAAAAACTTTTTCTAGCAAATAACTTAACAACTTTGACTTGATTTGAACAACAAACTCCACGAAAATGGGAACGAACAGAATCTACTTCCTGTACATTCGTCTCTCTTATAATCACCACCATAAGGTCAAAGGTCACATGGGTTTAGAGTAAACACACATTAGCGCCGGAGAGTTTCTCAGTGTGAAACGAGAGATGAGTCATTATTAAAAAGCAACATTTTTTTTCTTTTCACTAAAATTGTCTCGGTGACCGAAGTTAATCGAGGGATCGCGTGTCGTAGCAGCAGTTTGTCGGCGCTCGCGATGGCGAGGTAATTGTGGAGCAGCGGCAGAAGAAAGCGAGGGTTGAGGAGGTGAGAAGCTACAGCTCTGTGCCTCTGGAGGAGGACACTCGTGGTCCTGAGCTGTAATTAACGTCAACGCCGCCGCCAACATGCCATGTTTGAATGTAATTTTGGAATTTTAACGCTTGGTGTGTCGTTCTTCTTTGCAGGGACCTTGAACGCATCGTTTGACTGTGACTTTGTTTAATGATTTTGTGGAGTTTTGTCTTTTATTGTAATGAAATCACGTTTAAAAAATAGTAACGTAGCTAGAAAAAGATAAAACACTTAAATTGCCATTATTCAAACGTAAAATTTAAAATCCTTATTTTCCTTTTATATTTAATATTTGCAAAGCATTAACCTCTTTAGCTTAATATTTTATCTTCTTTTTTTTTTACAATATTTAACATTATTGCTTCATTTTACATTTTAATAATTTTTATTTAAATTCCTATAGTATTATATTTTTGTAATTATATAAACAACATCAAAAAAACAACAAATATTTTTATATTTTAAATTGTGAATGTATTTATGACAAAAATACAATATAAATGAAAATAAAAATGTTTAGAACCTGGTTCATGTATTGATTCTCATTTTTGATTGTTTGTCACTTATTATTGTAATACTTTCTATTGAAATAAAGATATTTTTGATTCTTTAACATGTTGTTTTTTTTTACTCTTTATTTTATTTTATTTTTCAATTTTTTTTCCATATTTTAATGTTATTTATTTTCTTAAAGGTCTGCTATTTATAAATAAATGTAATAAACTATTTCAGAATGTTCCAGGAAACCTATTTTGAAAACCAAATTCATTATAATTGTATATTAAATGTATCAATTAATTTACAAAGAAAGCTTTGAAAATGTAAAGGTGATAATATTCTGTGTATTGTATTTATTTATATTTTTTATTGATGGTTATTTTGGATTATCCAACATATTTTGAAAGTCTTTTGTTATTATTTTTTTTTTATTTTTTTTATTAATGTCCAATCATTTAAGAAACTAAATGAAATTTTGCTTTTGCTTTAGGCCCTTGTTGATTAATAAATCAAATATTTATTTCAGAATGTTCTATCCTAAAAGACAAATATACATATTTGTCCATTGACAGCTTTACATCAATTCACCTGCTCACACTGAATTAAACATCACATTGTAGACTGAAGACAAGATTGTCGGACCATGGGGACGATAAAGAACTTTCCAAAACCTCAAAGCAGAATTGAACACTCTAACAAAGTCACACACAACACACACACACTCACACTCACGTCTCGGTGGATCTTCTCCTCCAGGTCCTGGTTGATCCTTTGCAGTGCGGAGTAGCTGCTCTGGATTCTGCACGACACAAAACACAAGTTGGCGTCGTGAGACTCTGAGGTTAGAGATCTGACGAGGAGGGTGGAGTGAATTTTTCGGGTCACCGTTGAGTTCAAGTCTCCTACACAAGATCCATTTTTACACATATGTAATAATCCATTTGTAATTCTTGAGTTAACAACCCGACACACACTAAAACAAATCATTTGAAAATATACAATACAATCACAAATATATTGTTATCACATGAGAATAACCAACAGCTTTTTTTCCGCTGTTTTCTACTTGACTTTATATAATCTTTATATAATAATGTTCCTTTTCTTTATTCCATATATCACCTGGCTTGATGTTCCTTTTAATTCTTATTAAATCGTCATGGCAACATACATGCTAACATACAAATTGTCCTTTTTTTGCTTCCATTTTTCCTTCAATAGTATTAATGTCTGGTACAACTGTAGGTGAACATAACGATAAGAGCTTAAGAGTTTTATTTACTTCAGTCATGTACCATTTATGGCCCTTGGGGAGATTTTATGAGGATTCAGAGGGTCATCACTGCATAATTTAAACGAAAGAAAAAATAAACAAAAAGGCAAATTGAAATAGCAAAAAAGCAATGGAACTTTATTTTTAAAAGCTAATTCCTAAATGATTTCTTTCCGTCTGTGAAGTTGTGTTGAATAGTTTGAAGTTCTGAGCGAGAGAACTCTTGGATAGTTGTCTTGGTTTCATATTTGGTTCACACTTGTCTTCACTTCATCAAATGTGTCCCTCCTCGAAAAAAAAGTTTTAACATCCCCTGTCCTACATTAATTAAATGTACTGAGCAGCCCTGGGAAAAGTTCTGCCCGGGGGCCACATAGGCCTTTTGGCTGTATTTATGTGGCCCTCATGAGGTCAAAGATCACGGAGAAACTAACAATTTTAGCTTGTATTTATTTCTATTTTTCATTACTTAGCTCTAAATGTAGGATTATAGGAATTTTATCAGGACTTTTGTCTTCAGCTATTATGACCCAAAAAGAAAAAAACAACATTAGGAAAGAAGTTATTTTATTTACTTTTGTTTTTAAATTCTCTAAAATAATTGTAGCGTATTATTTTAAGCAGTTATTTATTCTTGCTTAATGGCAATTTACAAAAGCCACTTTACAAATGTGGCCCCTGAGGAATTCCCATTGCCATCCACTGCCTTAGAGCAAGGGTGCTCCATCACACGAGGGGCCAACATTTTTTTTTTTTTTTCAGTTAAGGTCGCTGACCAAAATAAATCTGTATTTACTAGTGATGGTCTGAATGAAGCTTCATGAAGCCGCGCCATTATTTTCAGTGTCCACTAGATGGCAAAACAAACAACTAAACAACTGTTTCAAAGAAACATCACATCATTTTTAAACTGATGGCGCCACCTACTGACCCCTAAACACCACCACACTGCTTCATGAAGCTTCATCAGACCATCACTAGTATTTACCAAACAGGAAGTATGAATCTCAAGGGGTCATGTTTTCTTTTAGGAGGCTTCATAAATCCCAATTTGCCCTCGTTATTCCCATTAAATCCCTTTCCATCACCACCAGCTTTAGTCCTAGATCAGTTGTTGTTCCTGCTGTTCCTTATCTTAGCCCATCGAAGAACAAACAAACATCCTTTTTTAGCCGGCATCCTACTTATGACACCACCTGTAGTGGCCCTTGACCCCAAGGATTCTCAGAATAGAAGGCAAAGAGTCTGTGGATCGAGGGTTAGATTTCTTCTGCGCTCTTGAACGTCAGAATGCAAGCATACCTGCGAAGTTTATCGGTGAACTTGTCCAGCTCCTCCTGAGCGCGGCGCAGCTCCGTCTCCAAGTACTGCCTGGTGGAGTCGAACTCGCCCTGCAGCAGCTCCAGCTTGTGCGTCGTGAAGGAAAGTCGCTTGCGGAGGTCCTCCTTCTGCTCCAGCAACGAGCTGCTCGCACGGAAAAAAACACACACCACAAGCTGCACGCTTAGTTCACTTCAAGGAGAACGGGCCATTACTGTTCTCCGGGGCAACCGTGCGATGGGCGATGAGGACATCATGGCGAGGGGGTGAGAGGGTGCGATTAAAAAAGAAGGGGAAGTCGGGAAGTGCTTTGCACAAAGAAAAACCCAGACACGGACCCCCGTAATTAAGACCTGGGTCGGGGCCGGCGCCCCCGGGATCATTAGACCCGGGAACACTGCGGAATGTCACATGGCGGCGAGGGTGTGATCACGAGTGAAACATGAGCGGTGTAATACATTACAGGAATAGATTGTGAAGGCTCGGATTTATCGAGCAGCGTCCCCCCCACACCACATGTGATTCAGTGAGACAGCACAATGATGACTATTTTTAGAGCGCGGTGCATTACCTGGGCCTCCATCTAATAGAAGGGCAAGTGTAAGAGGGGAGAAGAGGAAATGTCTGACGGATCCGAGCGCTCCGGCTTAATGGACCCCGGTATTGACGGACAGGAAGAGGAAGGAGGGTAATGACCCTATCCTGCAGCCGCTAAGGGAGGGGTGGAGTTGGAGATGTTTTCGCTCTTTTCACACCGTCTCGTTTTCTCGCCATTAACAAGATCATGGATAGGAAAAAAAGGGTCTCCGAGGTTTTGTGGTTAGGGTTTTCCAGGACCCCACAAAGACGAGGCGGCCATTTGTCGACGCCTTGGTGCGAAAAAACACATTATATTAATTGCTGAAAAATTGTGTACATTTCTTTTTGAGGGTTTTGTTTTCCGATGAACCGACCCCTGCCCGGCATCGATACATGGTGGTGGTAAAGAAGGACACGGACGCAGGAATGAGTTAAAGAGAAAATGCTCGTTTAGTGAAATAGCAAAAGTCAGAGACACAACTGACATGATCATGGGCCTTGGCAAAGAAGAGATCTATCGCAAGTTCTAACGAATTGGCGGATCTTTATAGTATGAATATTCAGGTAAACGGCTCTAGTCTAGTATTGGTAAGACACTTGTCTTCTAAGATGGCCGTGCCACGTGTTGTTGTTGTGGAAAGTAACGGCAGTTTGTTGTCTTCTAGAGAGAATCTGTTTATCAGTTGACTTATGCAGATGTCTGTCCTTGTCCTTGTTGGAACCAGACTTGCTGGCATCATCTACAGATTGTTTTGTATCTCTCAGTGTCGACTTGACCTAACCTGACGAATAGCCGAGTAAGCGGATTCTAAAGAGAGGCAATGATTATTTAATATGAATTGAATATGAAAGATTATAAGTTAATAAAGTGATTATTTGAAATGTGTGTAAAATCTAGATGATCGATTACAGTAAAGTCGTCATATTCTTACAATATGTTACAAAAATATTGTTTAATGTGTTGAAAAATAAAGATAAATTCACCAATAGATCAACTTTTAAAAGGTCATATAATTAGTTGTTTTTTACAGATTAGAATTTTATTTTGTGTTGTTTCAAGATGAAAACCTGCACGTTGTTTTTAAAACACATATTAGGTTGCAAAAAGTTGTTTTAAATGACGCGTTAAAATAAAAAAACGGTTGGCTTATTGTATTTACTTTAATCTTTAATCAACATCAACTAAATGAATTTAATGAATTTAATGAATCCCGTAAAAAATGGGTAATGAATAAATTATGTGATTTCAAGACCTCTTCTTCTCACACGGGAAAATATTGTGTTCAATTAAAGGCGTTAAAGCAACTTAACTTTTTTCCCCTATTGTGTTAGAATCCGAGACATCAAAATGTTTTGCGCCTCTTTCTTTGCTACAATGACAATACAAACATTCTAGTTCCGAAATAATTCGCTTATATACATTTAATAATTGATTTAAATCGGGGATAAAAATCGAAATGAAAGCTAAATAATTACTGAGGTGTTTATGATCCGAACTACAGACAGGTAGAGAGAGTTATTGAAAGGGGAATATTCCAACATTTTTGTTATTTGAAAAGAGACTTATTTTGGAACTTGAATGTTTGTATTTCATTGTACAGTTGTGCGTTATTATTAGTAAAACAGCTTCAGCCAATCAGCGGCTTCGTCACATGTAGCGCTTCTGTTGGTGTCAAAGCCATACGTATCGTCAGACCAGGAAATGAAAGAACGTAAAGTGATTAGGTTGAAGAAGATCATCTTTTTGTCAATATAAATGTTTAAAGTGTGGTAAAAAGTATAATGTAAACGTTCCGTTGACGTTTCTTTAACCCATAAAAAATATTTTAAAGAGACGTTCGCATATGCAGCGTGTGACGTCATCACGTAGGAAGTGGGGGGACAGAACTTGTAGGTGGGACAGCACTTGTACCTACACCGGCACGTATGAAACAACAAAAGCTATTGTATCGACATTTCCGAGCCAGAAAAGCGCTCAGTGATGCGTTCAAGTGCAGATGTTGGTTCTTGCGAAGGGAAGACTAGTTGCTTCAAGTCTGTCATGAATAATTAATGACCATCTTTTTCTATTTTTAGCATCGCGCTGGCTGCACTTCACCCCGTTGGGACCCTTAAAGTTCTTTTTTTAGACCAATTAAAATGGTTTGGCTTCAAGCGCAGCGCTGTCCTGAATTTGAAAGAAAAGCGTGTTTATGGAAATAGATTCGGTTCTTTTCTGTTTCTTTATGAATTAAACAGATTTTTATGATGCAAATGTGAAGAGAGGAGGAGCATAGATGCTAATTCAGAGAACCATATCTAGTTCTACTTCATTGGTGCTCTGCCCTCTACCGGCTATCACTAGGGCCTACCGCCCTAAAGCTTGGGCTTAGCGCTGACCAAAGCCCTGGCCACCCAGCAGGGGACATTATGGCCTTACCTATAAAAGGCCTTAACCCCACCTCAAATGTCTGTATATTTTCCTTAGTGCGGAAGAAAGGTTGCAATGCTCAATGAAAGATCATCACCCACATAAGGATAGTCACCCCTTAAATTGTTGCGTTACCCTGTCGGCTTCAGAACAGAACCAGGGCCGTAGTAAGAGTATAGATAGGAGGACGATCAGCATTACTATTAAGGTAACTGTGGTTGGTAGCTTCCCCAACGGCTCGCATTGGGTCAATTGAGTCTTCCATCTGCTCCACTTTCGGTTTCCGGCTTAATCTAAAGCTTGAGGGGGCCGGAGTCGATAAGATACTTGCGTCCCACGTTGCTCTGCTTGAAATTGTTAGTGGTCTAGAATATAATCTGGAGTGGAGTGCATCTAGGCCACTCACAGAAGATTCACTTCGGAGCCAGGACCTAGTTACCATGAAAAGAGGCTGTACTTGGTAGACATGTTTTGTACACTCCTGTGTACGGATCCACGTTGTTCAGTACCAACTGACCATACTGGTAATGACGAAAAGGCGATGATAAAGATGTCTCCTAGACTTGGTTGTCCACGGACCATAGTATGGCCAAATGAATGTCGTTCAGACAGTCTTTTTATGTCACTTTAGACTCCAACAGGGTGTGAGCTGCAATCGCCGTCTGCCATGGATTCGACTGTCGTAGAATTGCCTGCCACCTGCTGGGAATTCTGACAAGTTACAGAGCTCTCGACTGTCACATGCTCCGGTGCCAATTTGTCCAAACGGCATCAGATTCAGCACAGTCACATACCTTAACCGAGAGGGCAACGGCAGGTTCCAAGAATCCATACAACGGTCAAAAAGTTGTAGACCTGGTTAACCAGTCATCGCTAGTTGCACTTCGCATGAAAGTGTCTGTGACTGTAACAACTCACAATGTTTTTTCAGCAGAGATATTTTTCAGTGTTTTTCCCTGCAACAGACGGCCCTCTTCCCTCCTGCAGAATGTCAGTCTCCATGGTTCTTGACCTCAGGCAGCTGCTGGTGGACGACCCCTAGTCCGTTCCCCGAAGGCTCCGCGCCATATGGAGGGTTCCCATGTCCACATGCAGGGATTTTTCTTCCTGGTACGGCATGTTTTTCCCAACTGTTCCTTGTGATCAGCCCAGACCTGGTTCTCCTCAGCCAGCTGGGCCCCTTTTACTCCGGGGTTTACAACTTTTTAAAAACTTGTTTGGTGTTGAGGAGTCATCGGTCCGCTACACCGAAATCCTGCTTTCTGTCTGATAGTTCCTCCTTCACTGAATATCTGTCAATTTAAATTGTACCTTGTTATTTTAAGTATGAACCTGCACATCAATGATTAGTAATAGAAATAAGTGTATTTTTTTTTTTATCCAAATGTAATTAAATAGTAAAAGTTATGTGGTGAATTTGGACAGTTTTTTTTAAGTATGTCCAATTAAAAAAGTAAATTCTGGATTATAACCTTTTTTCTAGAGCAAAGCCAACATAAAAGTCAAAGTTTCCTATTGTCTCAGCAAAAAATCCTACGTCAGGGGAGATTGTTGTGTATCAAGAGGCGCACTTGAAACAAAGTGGAAGTTCTGGCGTTATTTACGTGACATAGCGACGACGTAAATGGGCGAGATGCGGCGGCGGCCCAGTTATCCGGGGCGTCTCCACGGACTGCATAAAGTGCTCCATTACCCACAATCCTCCACCTGCACCTTGTGTAACTAGCAGCGCTAGCAGGGGAATTCAGGTGCCGGCTGTTTAATAGAGTGCCAGTTTAGGCGACGCGGCTCCAGGGATGAAAAAATACCCCATTAGTGACCTCGTCTGCGAACGAGAGCTGAGTCAGACGTAATGAGTGCTCTCGCCGTGAGATGAGATGACAAGGCAACATGACTCCTGGACTCGGCAAAGGCGGGAAGAGGCCGCGCCGGTCCATTGGAGAGGATACACCTCGTGGGCGGATGAACTCACAAACAGACATGGAAGACGATGGTAGCGATGAGGCGATCCGGGAGAGTCTCTTACCTCTTTTTTTGGTGTTTGCTGCCATTTCGCGGGACTTTTAAGGCGGTTTTACCAATGTATATCTTTTTCATGGTTTGTCTGTGTTCCTTCCCTCTCATGTGTTTTAAAGGAGTCGAGCGCGAAGGGCCGACACGAGAGCGAGGCCCCTGACCCCGGCAGCGGAACTGACCGTTCTACCTGTGCGAGGCCTGCCGGACAGAAAACACACGTCAACCAACTCCTGATGATGTCACAAAGTGATGAAGCCCACATGTATGTTTGTACCAAATGAAACGAGAAACTAGAAAATCCAAAGGCATACGTTTATAACATGTTAACACAAAGACTCTCTGATGACAATTGCACAAAACAATGGATCTTTTCGACATCTTTAGCTCAACCTAGACAAGGGTTTACCCGACTATACAATGTCAAGGGGAGCCCATCCTTTTAAATTTTAGATGGTCATGGGAACTTTTTTGGCATCAGAATCTTCCACAACATGGCTGTTGATCTGCTACTTTGGTATCGTTTCCATGCCTTGATAGCCACGAGCTACTTGGTAACAGGCACAAACAGCCAGGTTGACGTATGGTGGTGAGGTTGGGTACGATCGGAAACTTCATAAAGAACAGATCAAGACAGTTGTTGTTCAGGGAAAATAGTCAGAACACTTCCTGACTATCGACGCGTCTTCTACAATCTGACCCTGCAGCACAACATCAAGAGGATACAGTTTTTATACATTTTTGTGTAGGTTAATAAAAATATAAACTAATAACTTTTTATCAACGTTTTTGGAAATATTATAACAGATTAGTCAAACAGGTGACGATTATAAATGCAAAAAGTAAATACTATAGATGGGTTGATGAGGCCCTAGTGAAACAATTGTGTAGCAAAGACATTGTATCATGAACAGTTTCTTCATTTTTAAAAGCCACTAGATGTCACTCTCTGCTTTATAATCGTTGGCTATAATCTACTTTTTCAACCTGGTAATATTTTCAAACGAGTGCCACCTAGAGGCCTCTGTATGAAGACACATATCACTACAGCGTTGTTTCATGAGGCCTCATCCACCCATCACTAGTATAAACTGTTAAACCGGTTACAACTGGATAGTTTGAATATTTAGGTACCAGAGATGAAATTTGACAGTTTGGCTCTAGTGCGTTTTAGGTTTTAAATTAAAAAAATTGTAAATTTGACGCCATCTTTAAGGACATTCTATGGGGCTATTTCTGATGCTAAAGCTTTGTAAATGCGTGAAAGGATTTGCAAATATATACGTGTATGTTTACAGTCATCCACATGCGTAACTCGATTTACAAACGTGTAACTTTGTAAATGTGTAATTCAGAATAAAAATGCTCAAATCTATAAAAACTGACAAGTCAAGCATCACAAAGTTGATGAATGTAGAGATTTCATTTGTGTCCATTTCAACTCTATTCTGCTGCATGGAGGCGTATTCGCCCCCTACTGGTGGGACGTGTCATCGCAGCTCATGCAGGACTGTCACAAAAGTCACTTGCGCAAAATGTTTTTTGAAACTTATGGGAAGTTTGTGATGCTTGACTTGTCGGTTTTTATAGATATGAGCATACTTATTCTGAATTACACATTTACAAAATCGAGTTACACATTTGTAAATTGAGTTACGCACTTGTGAGTCACCGTACACATACACGTATATATTTGCAAATCCTTTCAAGCATTTACAAAGCTTAAGCAACAGTAATAGCCCCATAATATCCATTTGTTAAACTAGTGTCATTTACAAATCGAGTGACACATTTGTAAATTGAGTTACACAATTATAACAGTAATAGCCCCCATAATATCCATTTGTTAATCTAGTGTCATTTTGAATCGCTGTTGGCAAATAAGTAAGTAAGTAAGTAAGTAATTTGTGTTTATATAGTGCTTTTCCAGACCAGGGTCACAAAGCGCTTAAACAATATCCAATAAAGTATATACTTTAAAGGTCAAGATAAAACTGATAACACAACAGGAGTTCCAGAAAATAAAGTAAAAACCTGCATAAATAAAAACGTCTTAAGATGTTTCTTGAAAGAGTCAGTAGATCATCAAGCAACCAAGGTTATAACGGGAATGTTCAGCCAAAATTTCAAATTTTCATTTTTGCCGATGAATCCAAAAAGGAACGGATTACTCTGAAAATAATCCCAACCTTTAGTCGACATGAGGGTGAGTGAAAAATGAGTGAAATTTGAATTTTGGGTGAAACTTGAATAGTTTGAAGGACAAAGTTAAATGAATACACAGAAAAAAAACAGAGGTTCTAAGGTTAACGGTACATTTTGTTGCAGGTATTGCACTCTGGAGATATGAATAAAAAGGAAAGTGACGGAAAATCAACCAAAAATAGTTATTTTAGACAATTTTTAATCGCATTTGACCTGGCAAAATTCAGCTAGATCTGGCAACCCTGTTGAGGGACTGTCCATTGACTGTCTTGATATTGTCAACCTGGACCAAAAATCAATCAATTAAATAACGAAAAGCCTAAAAGCATCGAGAATAAACAACAAAAAACATCAGATGAATTCATACCGTTCGGTTTGGAAGGTTTGACCAACATGCTGGAGGCACCTCACACCCACACAAACACACAAACACACACAAACACACCACAAACACACAAACGTGTCAACGACAGGCAGATTTATGCAGCGGCGGCGGAGACCGAGACCTTCTCCAGATGGTGACAGCTCACCTCCACCACTGGAGCCTTCACTCCAGCTGCTCCCCTCTGACTCATCGCCAACCCGAGATGTGTGTGTGTGTGTGTGTGTGTGTGAGTGGCAGAAATCCACTTTCTTTAGAGACACGCTCGAGTGTGTGCTGCGGCATCGACTCGGCACATTTAATCCGACTTGAAATGTTTTCTAAAAAAGCAGCTATTTACGTCACGTCAGGTGGCCGCTGTCACTCATTCCCTCCTCCGCCTCCTCTGCCCACTCACACCATCACATCTCTGCAGAGAAAAAAAACGTGTCTTGGAAATACTTTCACTTTGATCTATGGGTTTATTGCTGGAGCATCAGCAGTAACAACAGTGGTTCGTACTAGACTAGAAGTCGCTGTAATGCGAGGACAGTATATTATTATTATTATTATTAAAAAGCTAACGTAGCCGTTATATTTACATCTGAAAATATTCGAACTAATCTTGTGTTGACATGATTTCGAACGAGGACTACAGATGGAAATTAGCATTGTGCTAATTAGCATTGTGCTAAATCTGGTGCAGCCATCTTTTTAATGAAACTGTACATTGTCCTTTCAAATAAACTAAACTAAACTAAAAGTATTAGAGACATGATCAAATATTTTATACCAAACAAATATTTGTCATAATTTAAAGAAAGTCATTACTTATCTTTGAAATACTACTTTGACATACGTACTTAGCTTTGACAACGCTACACATAGCCTAACCGCATTAGCATTTAGCATTGTTACCTTTCTATTGATTTTCTGTAGTTCAACTGTCCAGAATGTCTTAATTGTGTTGAAAATGAAAAAAAGGAAAGAAAAGTATTTACCCTTATATTACTACAGTACTACTACCCTCATGAAGTCCTGAAACAAAAATGTATATATTTTTTTTAAATATTGTGACCATTATTTGTTTGGTCATTTGTTGTTTATTCTAAATCTAAATGTCAAACTTTTTGTTTGTACATATATTCCTTTGGTATTAAATCTATTTCCTTTTTTTGTGTTTTCTTACAATAACATAATTAGTAAGTAAGTAATTTACTTTTTTTTTTCTTATCAATTACCTTTTCATATAAATGTGTTGCACCCTATTATGAAATAAAAATGAAAATACATAAAATTTCTATTGAATTTATTGATTTAAAACACTATTATTAAATAGATTAAAATGAGAAGACTTTTGATTAAATCACACATGTATCTATTATACATCCAGAAATCAAGTTTAGCATATATAATGTAATCAGTAGTTTTAGTTTTTTTAATATATATTTTAATTTCTTATTTTATGTATTTTAGTTTGAACAACATCCCTTACAAGAGGAAAGGAAGATGTGGCGCAATAGAAAATGTAATCTCTCAGTCCTGGGAAGACATAGAAGACAATTGAACTCCTATTATAACCTGAACTTTAAATAATTTATATTTACTTTATTTTACTAGAAAATAAATGATTTAATAACTATGGTCACATGAGTACATGTTATTCAATGTATTGTTTAATGTCTATTTTGACAATTTTTAGACAAAAAGGACTTATAATAAGAATAAAAAAGAATACAAAGTCATAACTTTGTGTTACTTCCTTATTTGTTAGGCCTTAACTCTGACCTCATGAAGCCCCCGGGCGACAGGTCAGTCAAGAAAACATCCATTAAAAACCATCTAGAAACTGAAAACACAAGAGGAGTCCAACATTTCTCACTTAGTCATTTTCATACCACATTCAGAAACGTCGACGCCTCGTCAGGAAAAACCCTCGCCACGCTCTGGAGCGGCAGAAGCGGGGGAACCTGAGAGTCTGACTCATCCGGCAGCAGCTTTTTCGGCTCCGCATCCCTGCCCGTGAACAACGGCGCCAATCACTCGTGGATGTCATCGCTCATGACACATTCTCTTGTTTGATTAACTTCTGACTCCAGCACTTTCACAGCATCATTACAGGCGGCGAGAGATAAACGACGAGCGGCCAAAGCTGACTTCCCGTTTGGAAGTCTGGATGTGGGGGGGTTGGGGGTGGGGGGGGGGCTTCACGACACCCCATCATGACGAGAAGCAAACCCACATCAGGTCGGAAGAACAGTGAGGGAGTGAAAGATTTAATTTCTGGTGGAGGTGAGAGCGACAGGTTTCTCAGCCACCTTTTCAAAATTACAGGTGTAATGAAACTTTAGATTACAACACTTGACCTCTGACTAGACCCGAGTAACTCCATAGGTCATCGATTATTAATTCCGATATGGGGTCCACGTTATTTACTTTGACTGCTGACAGTGGCTGTAAAGCATGTAATAATATAATGTATTCATAGATTATGAATATAAACCACAAATATATATAAATATATAAGTGTAATACAAAATATTGGTTCTATTTTATGTGGTCAGTCTCTTAAAAAATATCTCTTCAATAGTTATTTTGAAGTAAAATAGAAATGGTCACATTTAAATGGTGATATATAATTTAAAGATTGATTAATAAAAACTATCAGAACTATTACAACAAAATTCAGAATCAGAAAACTTTTGTTGTGGTGTCAGTACATACCATAAAAATGATATAATATCAATGAATTAAAGACATTAATAAAAGAAAACACAATTATTTAAAAGAACAGTACCATAAAATGGCAAATAAATAAATAATACGCTCAATTTAATTATGCAATATTCAAGATCTAGACATTATTTCACTCACGAGGGCCCTATTAACACAGGAGGGCCGGCATTAAGAGCCCGGGCCCTGGTCTAATATTAAGCCATATCTGTAGAATTAGACTTTGCCTTAACAAATAAGAGCGAAGCTAAAAGTCAAAGAATTCCAAATTCCCAAAATATAAAAGTCCATTTCTTTTAAAAACGATGTCGCCCTCCTAGCCTGCGACCTTTAGCTCTCAATGGAGTCACTTCTTTCCATCCAAACTGAATCCATCTGAGGTTTGTTCGAAACTGCTTCTGTAAAATGTAAATTCCCGTCCAAGTCGTTTCTGGCAAAAGCACCGTGTTCTTGTTTGAAATCCTGATATATTTAGTTCATCCTCTGCGGACCGTCCACGCGTCTCTGGGTTAAGTTCTTAAGCCTCCCACTGAGATTTCCATGGACGCACCAGTAAGTCGATCGGAGCCACTTTCTCTCCTTCGCTTCCAAGGTAAAGCCCCGAAGAGTCTGGAGTTCTGACCAGGTCGCTCTCACTCTCGACACTACCTGCACTCATGCCTCCCCTCCAGGGCAGCGGCGATGGTGGCGAACCGCCAAAAAGATTTCTACTTTAAATGAACTTTTCAACATTATCCGCTGTCCTAGTTTTTTATTCCTGCCCGAAAGAAGCCAAGTCCATAAAACTTACAGAAGAACCATTTGCCAAACAATTCTCGACCCTGTTCCTCTGAAGACTCAGCCGAGTTTTTTCAAAGTAATTAAACGTTCTCCGGGTTCCTTAAAAGGCCAGATACAGTCTTCAGTAGCAATGCTGTTGAAAATATTGTGAATACATCGTGTTCTTAAATCGTTTTGGTCTTTATTTTGACTTATTTTAATTCACATATTTACAAACAATCTCCGTAGGAACACGAGGTAACGACAACAAAAGTGCGGTGTATCTTTTGATGACACCATCAAAACTCTGTTGCTGAATTCCTTAACCCTTGTTTAATATCAGGGTCAACGTGACCTGGAGGTTATTCACCTTCACCCTGAGAAGACACAAGGGATACCTCAAACCCCTTTTTTTCGGGCCCCTGGGTCACCTTGACCATAAGAGAACACAAGGGATATCTCAAACACCTTTGTTTTCAGGCCCCTGGGTCACCTTGACTCTGAGAGAACACAAGGGATACCTCAACCACCTTTGTTTTTAGACCCCTGGGTCACCTTGACCCTGAGAGAACACAAGGGATACCTCAAACACATGTTTTAGGGCCCCTGGGTCACCTTGTACCTGAGACAACACAAGGGATACCTCAAACATTTTTTTTCAGGCCCCTGGGTCACCTTGACGATGAGAGAACACAAGGGATATCTCAAACACCGTTGTTTTCAGGCCCCTGGGTCACCTTGACTCTGAGAGAACACAAGGTATACCTCAACCACCTTTGTTTTTAGACCCCTGGGTCACCTTGACCCTGAGAGAACACAAGGGATACCTCAAACACATGTTTTAGGGCCCCTGGGTCACCTTGTACCTGAGACAACACAAGGGATACCTCAAACATTTTTTTTCAGGCCCCTGGGTCACCTTGACGATGAGAGAACACAAGGGATATCTCAAACACCGTTGTTTTCAGGCCCCTGGGTCACCTTGACTCTGAGAGAACACAAGGTATACCTCAACCACCTTTGTTTTTAGACCCCTGGGTCACCTTGACCCTGAGAGAACACAAGGGATACCTCAAACACATGTTTTAGGGCCCCTGGGTCGCCTTGTACCTGAGACAACACAAGGGATACCTCAAACATTTTTTTTCAGGCCCCTGGGTCACCTTGACGATGAGAGAACACAAGGGATATCTCAAACACCGTTGTTTTCAGGCCCCTGGGTCACCTTGACTCTGAGAGAACACAAGGTATACCTCAACCACCTTTGTTTTTAGACCCCTGGGTCACCTTGACCCTGAGAGAACACAACGGATACCTCAAACACATTTTTTTTCAGGCCCCTGGGTCACCTTGACCCTGAGAGAACACAGTGGATAACTGAAACACCTTTGTTTTCGGGCCCCTGGGTCACCTTGACCCTGAGATAACACAAGGGATACCTCAAACACATTTGTTTTCGGCAACCGTGGTCATCATGACCCTGAGAGAACAGGGGTTAACAATGAATATATATACATTATAGTGGCGATCATTGATTAAGATACAAAGTAAAAAAAGTAACACTTTTCTTCAAAGTGCTTCACAGGCAACCTTAACATTCTTACACCATATCTTGTTTTGGGTGAGCAGCTACACATCCCAGTGACTCACACCAGATCTGGCGTTGTTTTTGGACGAGAAATAATGTGATAATAATTATAACTCAATGGATAAGAAATGTTCCCAGAAGCGATCCATGTGTAGGACGAGCAGCTTCTGCTAATTAAAAAATTGAACCAAAGGGCATTTTTTCACTCTGTCCATTGAGTGTTTTTGTTGAATCATCCATTTATAAATAAATAAAAAAAAGGTTTTTTTTGAGGAAAGCTTTAGTAAATGAAAAGTCTGATTCCAGCCCAAGAGTATGGAAGTACATCAGTGCCATCAGAATATTGAATGGTCGAAATTAAGGCTTTAATGATTGGCTGAAAGTTCGGCTAACATTTTTTAACCTTAAAGTTAAAAGACTATGAATCAGAAAATATTGATTTTTGAACGTGTATTCTTGAATGATTGGAATAAGGGATGTAAAACGACGTGTAAATTAGATAAAAACAAACATAAATATTCATTAAATAAACATTTGAATTCCATTATTCAGGAGAAACAAATTTAAACTTTCAATATAAAACTATTAAATTCCAATATTGCCAGTAATAATTTCATGCTCAAAATAAAAGGCTTTATACATTTCAATCAACACATTTTTATTCAATATTCTGATGGCACTGATTTACTACTATAAACAAGGCCCTTAAAGCAGAGGTTTTCTCCAGGAAAATCTAAAGATTCATAATGAGTCCTCAGATTGATTCATTCCATTTGAAGGCAAAAATAAAACACACAACCAGATTCGGTACGTTTGCAAACTTTTGAACCAAAATTTGTCAAACCTCGGCAAATCTAAATCTCCAAATCATGACTTTAACAAAAAACTTCAAGCAATTTTTTGTGGGATGAAAACAGTCCTCGAGTCGAGCCGATTAAGATCACTGGAGGCTCCTGGAAAGGTTCCATGCCGTTGGGGTGTCAAACTGGTCCGGAAAAGGGCCGAGACGGTGCAGGTTTTTGTTCCAACCAGTCAAGCACACATGAGTTAACGAATCATGTGTCGGCTTAAACGAGCAACACCTGACTGTTAATCAATTGATTACTGTCTTCAGACGCCTGATTGGTTCAACTATATGTGCTTGACTGGTTGGATCCAAAACCTGTACCGGCTCGGCCCTTTTTCTGGACCAGTTTGACACCTAATAGAATATTTCAAAAGGGGGGAAGAAGAAAAAAAAAAACTAGTGACGTTCGTTCGGTGCTTAACCTTTGACCCAATAAAACGTTATGTACTCTTAACACCGAACCATCACGAGGAGAAAGTACTGTCCACTGCCTCTGAGAATCCTTTATTTTCAATCAGCTAATGGCAGCTCTTGCTTCCCTAATGTTCCCGGTTATTGCCTCGTCCACGTCAAAGTCTGGTCGCTCTGAAGAACGTCAACCTCCTCGTCCCTCCCGCGACATCATCCGTCTCATGAAGGCGGCGCCGCCGATACTTAAAAACCCCACATCTGTGCGCCCCACATCTTAAATAAATTGGGGCATCGATCGGAGCGTCAGGGAAGGAGGTGAGTCAGCAAACACTTTGGAATTAATATTCAATCGAAGTAAGAGCCGTGACGTCGAGGCGGACGACGACGACACAACACCCGCCCGCCAGCCTCGCCGGAGGGATAAATCGAAAACCAGGTGTTATCGCCCCGGGGTCAGAGGTCAGGGGAATAATGGGAGGAGGTGCAACTAATGACTCCCCGGAGGAGCTACAAAGAGGGGGAGACGGACGGAGGGGCCTCGGATTTTTGAGATGGCAGAGGGCGAGAGTCACGCCGTCCCACTTAAAGAGTCTCAGACTAACCTTTGACTCGCGGTAACGATTCGGGATGAATAAATGTCTGCTTGAACTTGAACTGTGGAGCTGCTGAAGAGAGGCGGACGGAATATCATGATAGATGACGGACCGTGTGATTCAAAATGGCCAAAAATCGACGTGTCCGAAAATGGGAAAAAGGTCGGAATACTTAAGTATGATATCAGACGCACCATGTGAGCGCAAAAAATTGTTACGAAAATGTGTAAAATGTTGTTTTTTGAAGGCTCGAAAAAAAAAGGTATAATTCGACCGATTTGAATCACTCAAACTTTAAAAAATCGGCAAAAATCGACGTGTCCGAAAATGGAAAAAAGGTCGGAATACTTAAGTATGATATCAGACGCACCATGTGAGCGCAAACATGTTTTGCCCAAATGTGTAAAATGTTGTTTTTTGAAGGCTCGAGAAAAAGGAATAATTCGACCGATTTTAATCACTCAAACTTTAAAAAATGGCCAAAAATCGACGTTTCCGAAAATGGAAAAAAAGGTCGGAATACTTAAGTATGATATCAGACGCACCATTTTAGCGCAAAAAAAATTGGTGCAAATGTGTAAAATGTTGTTTATTTTGAAGGCTCGAAAAAAGGTAGAATTCAGGAGGAAGATGAGGATGACCACGAACGGACCGGAGTTCTGCATCGGACTCTTTTTTTTTTTTTTTGGGAAGATCACGCGGCTTTCAATTAATTTCATCACGCCAGCGCCATTGTTGCAAGGGGCCGTTTCCCAATCTTAAAAAAATGTCCTAATGAGAAAAAAATCTTTCATCGCATTAAAGTTCTGCATCTACAGTGTCGCTGTGGAGCATTTACATCAGCAGCTCCAGCCACGGGGGCCCGAGGAAAGACAGCCACGCAAGACCACCAAAGAGAGAGAGAGGGGGATGGAGGGAGGCGAGAGGTTTCTGAAGATTGCATCAGGGATGGGCGGGAGAGGAGGGCCGATGCAAAAGGTGAGGTCAAGCTCGTGTTTCTCCCTCAGAAGCTTTGGAGTGCCGTCATTGGCCGGAGATCAAGCGTGCGGGACGGACCCTCTCATCCTGGCAAGAGCCGGCGTAATTAAATTTAAGCTTTGACTCGGAGGTGAGGAGAATTGATGTTCCGTCCTGAAGAAACTCCTCGTCTCATTAATTACCCTCGTTTGACTTGAACGGCTCGTTAAATGGCCCCGGAAAAAATCCACGTCATTCCGGCGCCATGATAGGTCATGTGACATCAAAAAAATAAAACCATTATTTTTCATTGAAAATCATTAGAAAAAAGATACATTAAAAAACAAATAAATAAACACAAACATACAAAAGTAGAGAAAAAACGCACTTTGACTGAAAAAATAATTAAGTTTCTTAATAATATTAAGAAAAATTGAGATATAAAATACCAAAGTTAAAATATGTTGAACTTGAAATAGGAATGATAATAAATACATTTATCCAGATATCACTTTTGTTTTTTATGAAAAATAAAAAAAAAGTAATTAAAATGTATCAAAATATGGACATATTTGTATTATTTATTGTATAAGATTAATAAATTATATAGAAAATAGTGAGTCAAATAGGGAGGCAATTAAATTACATCTAGTATGGAATTATAGCTACTCTTAGAAATGTTGAAATTAAATAAAACTACATATTTTAATGAATAAAATAATCTGTTTAAGTGTTTTCATTCTTGATTGATTGCTAAAAAAAACAATAAACTTCTTGGGTATATTTTAAGGTCAATACTCAAATAAAAAATCTGTGAAAAATGTGAATCAGCCATTCAAGAGTTAAGGGAAATATTCAGCGGAGTTCAGAGTGAGGACAAAGTAACTTTTTTTTGTCATCTACAAGAGACGCTCTTTAACACATGCAGCCAAAAATGTCTTTTCGTGATACGAGAGCACTTTGATCACGCACAAGCTCCCCACAAGTGATAAGCAGTTCAGCGCTTCTGCACTAAACTGAGGTTTTAAACAAGCCGCTATTATTTTTGACTGTCTTCATCCACTCGGTTTATGACGTTTCCCAGTCCATGGTGGACCTTGTGAGGTACATAGATACAGTCTTGTGTTGGTGACTAGAAGTTTGATATTTCCAGGTGAGCAATAATGGTCGTATTTTAACGATAATTTGGTGCGCTGCACGGTTTACTCAAGATATGATGATTCTACAGAAAGTATTACCAACAATAGTCAAGTTAATGATCGTGATCCCATCATGATCCGCCTGTGAGGTGGACCAGACTCTGATCCTACTTTCAAAACCCAGAGATTCTTTTTTTGACCCTCAGAAACGTTGTCAAACTAGATATGATTTTCTGCCATTATGAGGGTGGGTGGGGGGCTGGAGCCCATCCCAACTTCATGCGGCGTGAGTGTGAGACCGTTAACAGGTCGCTAGTCTGTTAACGGTGTCATTCAACATACGACCATTTAAAAAAACACACTCTTATTTACAGAAAATTCCCCCAAGTGCCCAAGAAACATCAGTATATTATTGGGCTGTGGGTGGAAACCCACGCAAACACACTGAGAACATCCCACACTCCTGAACCTAGAAGTGAACCTGCAACCTTCTGAGGGGGGTCTTCATATCCACTGTGACACCGTGCACCCTTATTAAGATAGAGAGTTAGTCAAAATAAAACACCATGTGCTGGCTGGCAATTGACTTCAGAATATAATTGTTTCATCAAAGGCCTTAACAAGTCAGGTCGAAGACGAACTAACTTGACTAACTAGTTGACTGGTCACTAGTTAAGTGTTCTCTTATACTGGAGAAACCATGCACTTAAACTGTCTTAGTGGGTGAGGGGAACCAGGCAGGTTGCAAAGTGTGGGGAAATAAAAAAACAGGCAATTTTAGTGTCTCTAAGATTTAGTTTCATCTGAAACCAAGTTGAGTTTTTCGGGGATTCTGAGGAGGCTTTCCGGCCAAAATCCGAGATAACATTTGCATGAAAACAGTGGCAATAATAAGGGGTTAT
Source organism: Callionymus lyra (assembly GCF_982586985.1). Taxonomy (NCBI): domain Eukaryota; kingdom Metazoa; phylum Chordata; class Actinopteri; order Syngnathiformes; family Callionymidae; genus Callionymus; species Callionymus lyra. Next base: position 9,946,052 of record NC_141830.1, read on the forward strand.
CGGACATGCAATCGATCCCTGGCTGCAGAAGGGAATTTAATGGCGATAAGAAGGTGTCACTCCGGTGTACTACTGCAGGATCTCCTGGCAGAAAACACCTGGTCATCTCTCCCCCATCTGCTGCCCGTGACACTGCCCCGGGGGGCTCAACCTTCTGCTGCCTCCCACCACAGCTGAAACCAATCCTGGGTCGCCCCTGTTGATCCTAACACCTCGGAAACAAATAGGACTGTTTCCTTTTTATTGCACAGGTGAGCGCTTTTTTCGGTCATGTTTTTTTCGGTCTAGTATTGATTGATCAAATCACATCAGTGTTCATGTTCATGAAGCTAATTGCATCATGAATCAATGATTTTAGACGTTAATTTTGAGCAATAATAGCAAAAACTACAACACAATCTCACAATTTACATCCGGATCTCTTCTATTATTCTATCGTTTGTTTCCGAGTCGTGCGATAAAGGTAACATTCCGACAGGTGATCGTCCGGAGGGAAAAAAACAAAAACATTATGAAGATTAAAAAACAATTTCACCCTACGTGGCAAAAAAAGCCGAAAAAAACACTGCGGTGACAAATCAAAGTGGAGAGATTCAAGCGGCTTTACCCTCCTTGAAAACTATCACTGGTTCACAGAAGATAAGAAGAAGTGGTACCTTCCGCTCGCTCGCAGCAGCTTCATGCTGGAATCAGAGATGCCAGATCCTGCTGCCTCAGCCTTCCGACACCGTCGCAGAAAAACCCCCTTCTTTTTTTTATGCTATACTATCTCACCCGGATCTTCCCCGGGAAGCTCGAAAAGGAAAACCCACCCCCTCCACACACTGCATGTAGAGCTCCGGCAGCAGAGAGGTTTTGACTGAGAGGAAGAGTGGGAGGGAAGCAGCTTAAAGGAAGAAGACGAGAGAAGGCGTGGGTGTTGGGAAAAAAAGATGCAGAGAGAGAGAGAGAGAGAGAGGAGAGGAGGAGGACGAGGAAAGGGGGCTTACCTGATGGTGTCAACGCCGTTCATTTCTTCGCCGGGAACCTAAAAGACAGCACGTTAGAGACTCGTCAAACTGTCTTGAAGCACCACTGCAGCAGAGCAGAGAAAGACACCTTGAAGCACAAAAACCCGACCCATCCCCTCTCCCTCGTTTCCCCCTCTTCCCTTTCCACTCACACCAAAACAACATGCATCACCCTCACCAGAGGACAACAATGATTTCCTAACTAAGAGTGTGAAAGCTAGAGTGAGAAAAAGGAGGAGAGGCGAGGGGTAGCGGGCGGGGAGGGGAACCTCTATTGCAGCCAGACTGCAGATACCGAGCGAAAACCCTCCACTACCTCTCTCTCGAGTTGAGGAAACAGGTGGTTCAGTCTGTTGAATCTCACAAGTTTGTTGGACAGAAATTCTTCTTACCCCCCTTCCAGAAGCTGCTGAATTATGCAACACTAGGAGGCGACCCCATCCTACTTCAAATCAGTACCGAACAGCGTTTATCTGGAAGAATATTACTAGTAACTTGAGCTCAATTATTTTTAAGAAAGGTGGAAAAAAATAGTTTAAAAAGGAAACCATGAAGAAGAGATAAATAAACTCGACCTGGACTTGAGACCGCATGGACAAACAGGGTGCGATATTTTGCCCGAGGTAATTTGGCACATGACAAAGAAAGTTATGTCGACACTCAGCAGCGGAAAAAAATGTGTTATATACTCGTTAAAAACTACATGAAGCAACTTTTAATGTTTTTATTTTTTTTTAATGCTTGAACTCACAAAGGAGTTCCAGAGGCACAAATGTGTGTGAATTATCAAAAAAAAAATATTGCTTATAAACCTTATTTAAATTAATAATGTTTCAAAAAGGAAATCATGAAGAAGAGATAAATAAACTCAACCTGGACTTGAGACCGCATGGACAAGCAGGGTGTGATATTTTGCCCGAGGTAATTTGGCACATGACACAGAAAGTTATGTCGACACTCAGCAGCGGAAAAAATAGTTTTTTATACACGTGGAAAAACTACATGAAGCCCCTTTTAATGTTTTTATTTGTTTTAATGCTTGAACTCACGGAGGAGTTCCAGAGGCACAAATGTGTGTGAATTATCTAAAAAAAATATTGCTTATAAACATATTTAAATGAATAATGTTTTAAAAAAGAAACCATGAAGAAGAGATACCTGGACTTGAGACCACATGGACAAGCAGGGTGTGATATTTTGCCCAAGGTAATTTGGCACATGACACAGAAAGTTATGTCGACACTCAGCAGCGGAAAAAATAGTTTTTTATACACGTTAAAAAAACTACATGAAGCCCCTTTTCATTTTTTTTCTTTTGTTTAATACTTTAGCTTAAGGAGGAGTTCCAGAGGCACAAATGTATGAATGCGCACGTGAGTTCTAGTTGACCCATTTCCTGTTTGAAGGAATAACACACATTACCGGATGTTTTACTGATTAAATTGGGTTGTCCTGTGTCGACTGAATGATACCAAAATGTCTTTTCACCCTTCATTCTTTTTAGCTGGTATTGTGGAGGCATTTTATTTTCTGTCACTATCCAAATCCTGGAGAGACAACATTCTAAACTCTCATCGATTACAATGACTTTGTTCACCTGCTGGCCGTCTACATCGTCGTCCAATTACAGCCATCTTGGAGATGAATTATTTGTTCTTCCAAAGGCTAAACATGAAGTGCTCCTGACCAGCGTCGGTCGAGTAGTACCTCTAACCAACATGGACTACAGTTCACACTCTGTGGCAAGTGGGTTGGCGGGTAATGAAGTAGGGTCCTCTGTGAGGAAATGGCGTCACGTTGAATTTCCTAAGTTTCATGAAACCCTTCAAAGAGATTTTAAGGTGCACCTTCTGTACCGTCTTCATCCATTTATTGAAGATTCTTCGGGCACTTTGTTTGATAGAAACAAGTCCATTTGCAAATTTTTGTGTCATTTTGTTTAAAACTAAAAAAAAACAAGCTCTTCTTTTCTCGCCATATTGCAGTTCACCTTCTGTGGTGTAAAGTTTTTCTTTTATCGTGCTCAGTACTACATATTTACTATGATTGTAGCATCAATCAGGAGAAGGTGATTCAATGATTACAAACAGGTGATTTATTTGAACAGCAGGTAAACTTCAACACAACCATAGAACTTTGACGGTGAGATCCCATGATGCTTTTCTACACACTGCTAAGGTTAGTGACGACTGATTGGTTGCTACAATACTCAAGTATAACATAGACATCTATATACATAGATGCTGCATCGACTGTTGCCGCCCACTAGAGCGGTGTGTATACATGGCGGCCAACTTGGTATAGTCCCACTCGCTCCTTCAGTGCATTATGTCTATAGCGGAATGATGTGTTTACACTACAAAAGTGATGATAAATTGCTCATTTGTCAAGCTTTTTTCACAGGGTTTGTCATAGACAGACATTATTAGAAGGAATATTTTACAATAAAATCTAAAAAAAACAAAAAAACATTTTGAATATGATGAATTTGATAGATTAAACAAATACGGACCAAACCGTTTGAAAATTGGTCCAGAATTCAGTGAATAATTGTAGTTTAAGATTGACAAGTATCCTTTCCCTGATAACACTGTACCAAGATGGCGGTGCTTTATACACATCCGTCTACAGTCGATGCAGAGACTATTGCTGTGTCTCAATCGCATACTTCTCTTGGTATACTAGAAGTTAGTATGCATCAGGATAGTGTACATACTTACTAGTATGCAAATTCTCCACAGATAGTACGTCTCAAATCAAACACTGCTGCTACACACTAACAGGAAATGATGTGACAGCTTCTTCTTCTACTTCTATTTAACGATGTTGCAACGAGCTGTTGGAACGCTATCGACACCTGCTGGCAGCACGTTATGCAAGTTTGGAAAAAGAAATAAAGAAATATATGAGAATCGAAATATTCGCGAGATATTTAAGCTGGTATCAGCCCCGAAGACGTGTCATCCTTCTACTGCTGCGGAAAATGCACCTGTAAGTATATGAATATATATATATATATACAGTATATATGACGTAACTTCCGTTTAAAACGTCATTAAGATGGCGGCTGTTTTGGGTTGAACCATACTCAGTTTTGTGGGCGTTTTAGCACACCAATTTAGATTTCGCATACTAAGAATTGAGACGCACTTACGGACTAAAAATACTAACTTTGAGTTCGCTAGTATGCGATTTGAGACACAGCACATGTATACATGTCTATGAAGAATAACTCTATGTCTTTGTTGCCATGTTAAAAGTGATCAACAGCTGCGATTGGTTGGCTGGGCGGCAAAGCATTATGGGAGATACTGAGAGGGTTGTGGAGAGGCGTCTTACATGCAATGGTGAGTTGTGAGATCCAAAAAGTGTCGCCCATTGTCGATGTACTCGTCGTTAATATTAATAATTTGACTTTATTAAAATTGTAAAGTTTTTTTGAGAGCAGAACTGTGTGAGAATGTGTGTAAAATGTCAAAGGCAGTTTGGTAAAGAGGACCAGGAGGGATTATAAATCCCAACATTTCAATAGGGAAGGTTTAAACAAATCACTACTTCGGGTTTTGATTAATGCGGGGAGTTTTCGGGAAGATAAACCCTACAAGGGACCAGTGTAATTTCTTCAACCAAAGTAATCCTCGATAGGCCTCTTCAGAAGAGGCTGATATCAAACCCTCCAACATTTCACCCCAAACTCCCATTAACAACAGAACAACAGCCCCGAATTCTGAAAATTGTTTCAGAGTAATTACAGTGTAATTACCCCTGTGATGGTGCACGTGCTATTAAAGAAGGCGATCGCCACGAATAGATCTGATCTGCAGGGTCAGCGGGAAGGAGGAAAAAATGAGATGGATTCAAACAATACGACAGGATACGAGGACACGAGGCGCGAGGAGATGAAAACTTTACAGCCAAACACTTATTACGACGCCGAGAGAAACACGAACAGACTCACAGGCCTCGCAGCCCCCACACCGCCCACCTCTTTCCCTGGCAGTTGCTAAGGTGACGGCTAAAGCAGAATTTTAATCAGACAATAAATTAAGGCAATGTGATCTTCTCCTTTATTATAAAATAGAGACGCAGCGCTGGTTCCTCTCACCTGTCAAGTGTGCTCTCTGAAGGAAACAACAATCTGTACTTCTCATCAGCGATATCATAATTATCTAGAAACGTAATACGCTCGACGTCTTCTCTAATTCCTATTTGTTTTCATATTCACTCATGCTAATAATTAGCACGTTGTATTTTTTTCCAATCATCAATTACACAATTCTGTGTATAAATTGTTTTCCTTAAGAAAAAGTACAATCTCATCGTTGCATCATAACAAAGTACACAACAGTCAACAGTGAGTCGAATTGGGTTTCGATGTAATAACACAACATTGAACTGTATGTTCTATAGCTAATGTGTTTTAGCCTTTTAAAAAATGATTCATATGGTTAAAGGATTTTTATTTAGTATTGTGTTGAATGTCAGGAAAAAAAGGTACTCAACCATCATTGAAGGTTGAAGAACCATAGAACTGTATAACAAGAAAACAAGTCAGAGAATATTCATTTTATTTTTTAATCTTGTCTTAAAACACACTTTTATTCTCTGTCTTTTAACCAAAGCATGAGACTCTGAGATGTTTTTAGTGCTTTTTACTTGTTTTATTTATGTTTTTTTTATCTTGTGTTTTAACTGTGCTTTCTTAGCACTTATATGTCATTGTACAGCACTTTGTATCGACTGTTGTTTTTAAAGTGCTTTATAAATAAAGTTGAATGATTGATTGATTCAAGAAAATTTTAAATGTATTAATAAATTAAAAAGAAAACGAAACCAGTTGACGACAATATTTATAACTATATAATTGATCATCTGTACAGAAGTTGGAAAAAGTACATTTGTTTGCTTTAAAAATAATTATACAGTAATACACTATATTAAAATTGTACCCAATTCTTAAAAAAATAGAAGCTTTCTTAAAAAAACCTTCCAATTTGGAAGAAAATAATACAAAAGTCTGATGGTGAGAGAAATACTGATCTGGGTACTGCTTAAAACAAAAATGTGTTAGAAGAAAGGAACTCCCCCAACCTCCATTTAAAAAATAAAGTCAATTTCAGAGACATTGATTTTTAGCCATTATTACAAGTTTTGCTAGTAAAATATATGTTGAATTTACAACTTTTTTTGAGAAAACAACATTTTCAACATTTGGGCAACATTTATTTTCATTAATAGGTCCGCCACATATTACACAATATTAAAGCTTAAAAATAAAATATTAATAGAAAATAAATAATACAATTTTTTAAACCTTGTTTGGGGGAAAAAGTTCTTTAGTATAATAGTTTGATACTTTGAGAAACAAAAAATATTGATGAAACAAAAGTATGGGATATCTAGGCATCATAAACAGACAAAAAAACTATAAACAGTTAAACTCAAATTACAGAAAAAGAAAATTATCCACAATAAACTATTAGCAGATTTTCCTAAAAATATCATCTTATATTATGTTTTAATAATACTTGCTGAAGACTGCAGAGGAGAGAATCCACCTGCAGTTAACTCCAACATGCGTATCCAGCAGATTTCCTGACACACGTGCAGTTAAAGCTCCTCAACATGATGAATGATGCACAATGAAAGTGGGCTGTGTCTGTAAATGACCACATTGTTCACTCTAGATTGTTTCAGTGTGGGAGCTGGTGGAGGGAGGGCTGGGGGGGGCAACTAGTCCACCTTCCCAACAGGGTCTCGCCTGGAGAATTCTGATGGAAATAATGTGGGAAGTGATGGAGAGAATGCAAAAACACTGGTCGTCCATTTTCCTCTCATTATGTTGTCGCCGTTAAGCTTCTTACGTGGGAGTCAAGTTCCAGAACTGACTTCCCAAAATAAGCAGCCGCAGCAGACAGTGGACTGATTTGTTTGAATGGTTTCATTTGAAACTAACTTATTTTTTTTGGGCGATAAATGGAACAACGCTCAGCAGATCAATACACTCAATATTTTACAGTGCTCGGGAGACAGAATATACATCAACGTTAGCTCACGAACCAATAACCCTTAGCATGGCTAAAGGTCAATTGATTGCCAGTCTATTATATCACCGATGTATGTGCACAAGTACACAAGCGCCGATATGTATGGTTTTAGAAATGCTGCCATACCCACTTGATGGGTTTAACATATTTCATTTAATGGTTTGATCCAACAGTTTTATGTCAAAGGCTATTCCAGAGTATTCTTGATTTATCAATATTTCAACCCTTCAATTGGAAAGAAAAGACTGTAGCTGTGTCTCAAATCGCATACTTGCCTTCTTGAACTTAGTGCATAAGTGTGTCTCAATTCTTAGTATGTGAAATGTAGTGCGCCATGCACACTAAATTGGCGTACTTAAACGCCCACAAAACTGAGTATGGATCGATGGACACTTTCTACCATAAACAGCCGCCATCTTAATGACCTTGCCGTTGTAAACGGAAGTTATTTATAAATACTTATATATACTTACAGGTGCATTTTCAGCCAGCAGTAGGAGGATGACACGTCTTCGGTGCTGATACCGGTGTAAATATTTCCCGAATATTTCGTTTTTCTTGCCAGTAGGTGTCGACGATAGTGTTCCTACAGCTGGTTGCAATCATCGTTAAAAAGTAGTAGAAGAAGAAACTGTCGCGTCATTCTCGGTTAGTGTGTAGCAGCAGTGTTTGATTTGAGACATACTATCTGTGGAGAATTTGCGTACTAGTTAGTATGTACACTATCCTGATGCATACTAACCACCAGTGCACTAAGGGAAGTATGCGATTTGAGACACAGAATGTCTTCCCTCCTCGAACAGCCTAAATCATCTCGACAATGAATCCCTCTTTCTTTGTTTTGTCATTCTCTCCAATCACTGACAACACATTGAGGTTTTCACAGGAGATCGATAGCTTGTTGGATTGACTCCATCAGTTCCCAAGTGAAATAAGACTTTCATACAAGAAAATCACTTTAATTTGGGTAAAACCAAAAAGCGTCACATTTTTTTTTGTATGTCTGTATTCTCTTTAATGCAATATAAAGTTATGTTTTCATCTTGGCACCCCATTTTCCTTTCACGGTAGTTCGGCCTGTTTTAATGAGTCCCGTTGTTGCCTGGAGAACTATCCAGGGTGTCCCCCAGCGCCATGTAGGTGGGATGGAAGGGAACAAGCCAACAGTAGTTGTCAGAACTGGGCAAGTTATTAAATGTAGAGAGATGGTTGGCTCAAAACTAAAGTCGAAACAGACTAATGTTACTGTTAATATCTTTCAATTAAAATGCCATTGTTTACACAACACAGAAAATTAGACATTTATTGGATAAACCTGATGTGTGGAAAGATAAAATCCCAATTAGAATCCATATATATCAAAATCACTATACATATATACTATTTCCCACAGGCTATAAACAAGACCCTTGTTCATTATTTATGGTTTTAGATTCAACAGTTATGATTTATACTTAAAATATTGTTAGCAATATTAGATTTTTTTCAACATTTTTATTCTCCTCTAACTGAATGAAAAACTATAACTTTATGCCTCAGTCTATAGTTAACCTACCACCTCCAGCCTGACCTGTCAATGGACACAGGGTCAACTTTCATCACTCACCATGTTGATGCCCCGAGGCAGAGAGATGGATCTGTAGGGGCCTCTGGGGAGGTCAGTATGGAACTCTGGTAAGCACTTCATCACCTCAAAGCCCTGGCAGAACTGCGGAGGAGGTGGTATCACATTTCCCTCGTCCATTCCCAGTAGCAGCTCACAACCAACCTCCAGATTCTCCGGTAAGCCATTGCACCGAACTGCGTCTATGTCCGTCTCTAGGTAGGTTTTCTGATTCTGAGCTAGGTCCAGTAATGAGTCCTGTTGGGCCATGGACTTGCCCTGCCTTGAGCTCCAGAGGCGGGTCGACTGGTTCTTCTCCTCTCCGGCCAGGCCGAGGGGTGCGTCCGGTCTCCCAAAAGCTTGCAAGCTCTTTGGGTCGAGCACGTTGAACGTCACTTCATCCAGGAACTGGGAAAACTTCACTTTGGCTTCTATCCTCTGCTCCAGCTGTGCTCTGGCTTTAGTTCCAACTGAGCCCCGCCTTCCTCCACTTTCCTCTGACCAAATGCGAACTGTTGTGCGAGTGCCGTCCCCTCCCCAATCCACTCCAGGAGGCCCTCTTGTGGATCTTCTCTCAACATGCCTACTCTTAAAGGTTTCCTGACTACGCTCCTTGATGGACTGGTGCAGGCGCCCGGTGACCCCTGAACTGAAGCTGTTAAGACTACCAGGGCTGCTGCTCCCATCAGCTCCCGACCAGCTCGAATCCATGAATTTTCTAATCCTGCCAGAGTCGGAGGAAGAAGATAACCCGAGGACTCAGGGGGAGCCTGTGAGAGAGATGTGTTCGTGGTCCCGTCCAACAGCCCAAATCCTACCTGCATTACTGCGGTTTGACTTTAATTGGAGATAATCTATGGTTGAGTGCACAGATCCCACTTTAACGAGTTCTGCCCGAAATCCTGCCACTACAGTTAAATTCTGACCCAAAACAGCACCGAATACTTCCCACTCAAGGCAAAACAGATGGCATCCATCTCTGCCAGGGAGACCCCCACCATGCTGGTATCCATCACTTAAAATTTAATGTAGAATTGAGACGGCACTACCACTTCCTCTCTGTGATGGAGACGGAAACATACTGATATATACATACTTTGATGAGAACTCTTGTATGATTCCAAGTGTCTTTGACCGACTCGAACGGGAAAGAGTTCTTAATTAAGCTCTGTTGTTACCAGAGGAGCTTTCACAGCTTTTTCCAGGTCAGTAGTCAGAGAGAAGCATCGATCTCACAGCACATCAGCCTCCGACAGACAAATGGATGTTGGGTAACGGATTAACACGATCGCATCACTGTAAAAAAAAACACAATCACAGGGGGAAGTGATTGATATTCTGCGTTTCTGGATAGATCATGCATTTAAATTTACAGATTTTTCAAACTCGACTACTCTTTGCTTTTTCTGCGTCGTCTGATCAATAACACTCTTGATGATTATACAAGGAAAAAATGTGCGTCAGAGAACATAAAATATGAAACTTCTAGAATAGGAAATAACTTTGTTGGTGACATCTTAAGACGTTTTTATTTGTTCAGGCTTTTCCTTGATTTTCTGGAACTCCTGTTGTATTATCAGTTTTATCTTGACCTTTTAAATATATACTTTATTGAATATTGTTTTGATTGTTTAAGCGCTTTGTGACCCTGGTCTGGAAAAGTGTTATATAAATAAAAATGACTTACTTACTTACTTACTTTCCACTAATGCTATCCATTAGCGTCCACCATTAGATGTCAAAATGGTGGACGCTAACTTGTCAAAGGTATTTCCCACAAGGTGGTTCCCAAAAAGGACTTTGAAACAGAAGATAAAAAATACTCTGTTATGAGCAACAAGCAAAAGGGAATTCAGTCATAACATATGACGTGTGAATGAAGTGTCAGAAAGGGTGTTGTTTACTCTTACCAAGTGTCCTTGAATTGTTCTTGACTCGAGAAAAATGATTCACCGTTTGAATCAAATAAAGCTATTAGCTCTTAATGTGTCCTATTAGTTTGCAATAATGTTTTGTCAATAAAGTTATAAAATTAAAATGTATCCTTGGTTACCATCTACAGGGGTCCTAACTGCTACAGGGGCCCTACAGAGCTCCTCTAGGGAAAACAAAACGCCATGAACTGTGACTGGACTAAGCCAAAAAGTCCGCAAATGGTTGAGCGCTTAATACTCCCTTATTATTTTTTCAAACCAACAGTGCAGTAGCTCAATTATGAAGTAAGTTACAGCCTTATAAAAGTTGCAAGCCTTCGACGTTTACTAGCCTTTTTTAAGCCATTAGCAATTAAGTGTCTTTTTCGTAAATGTGAGCCCGGGCTCGGGTGTAAGGCTGGATCAGATCACTGATGTAAGGAGGAGCCGTAGCATGAATAGTTCTGAAAGTAAGAACCAGAATTCTAAAAACGATCCTGAAAGAAACGGCCAAAGGCAGCCAATGCATTTTTAAGGATCGGGGAAATGTGAGTTCTCCTACTAGAGAAGGTCAGAATTCTCGCTGCAGAGTTTTGTATTAAATGCAGACAGCTCCTTCTTGTTTAGACAAGTATTTGTTGTGGTTATTTTCCAATTTTATTTTCAATCCCAATATTATTTTTTTTCCCCAGTCCTTTCTTTTTAATTTTCAATTAAAGCAGGCGCTATACTAAGGAATTACATTTTAATGTTGGACGTCAGTAAATCTGCCGAGTCAGCTTTAGTATTTACAGAAAGTGGTTTACAAAAGAAAGCAGAAAAGGAAGGAAATGATTTTGCTGCACAGTTCTGTAACTTTTAGAGTGAGAAAATGTTTTCTATTTCTGTAGAAGTAAACAGCACGTTATGTACCGAACACAAAAATAAAGTGTGAAAAACCAGCGAGGAATCTGACACGGCGCTGCTCCATACGTTTGGTTGTGAAGACGGCTTCTGTGTCCATATGTGAGTGTTGTGTTCATCAATATTCACAATGTTATGCAAGAGCATCGATAGCACCTCTGGTGCTCCCTGCATGGGAGGAGGGTGAGAGATCCGTCCTGGCCCGTTGCTAACAACAGTTGGAATGAAAACCGGTTCAGCTGGAGTCGACCTCGGATTGTCCTGAATACACAGCAAATACAAAAAAAAAATCCAAATGAAAAATAGTTGGAAGCTACTCTACTCTTGGGGAGCTTCAGATGCAGATGAAAAGAAGTGGCGAAGCACTTTAATACTGAAGTAGATTTTGAAGGTGAATTCAGACCAGACTTCGGTAAAGATTGGCTGTCAAGTATTGTAGTTTTGTACGATTCAGTTGTGTTAAATGTTTCTGTTGAAATAGACTATTACGTAAACAATATGTATTGGGAGTTAAAATACAAAAATAAATCCTAGCAAGTAGTGAAAGTATTTTTTCTAGTTCAATTATAATTTATTATTATTTTTGTACTACGTTTTTTTCTGCCTTAAAAGCTCCTCAAAAACTTTGTTTTCAGCTTGTTTTTTTTGGGGGGGTGGGGGGGGGATTTCTTGTTATTGTTAATTCTATATAAAACAAAATGTTAAAAATATTGTAATTATAAGTTATAAGTGCGAAATTTTCACTGTACTTGGTTTTTATGTTAATATAACTGTAAAACGTACTATGATAGGATTTTAAAATTGCCATAAAAAGCCTCAATGACACTGATGTTTTAATTAATGGACTCCCTCTCAAGAATGTGCCAGTGTGTGGATCTGCTTGAGGTTTTAATTTCCACCCCTGGTCGTGCCTGTCACAGATTTCATATCTCAACTGCAGTCGACTCTTTTTAAATTCTGATGATGTTCCATCCTGTCATGCGTTTGCTGGACCGCTGCGGCCCCCCGGAGGGTTCATTACGGCACCATTTAATATATGTGAGTCGAGACTAGGAGCTCGGTCTGGGGATCCCGCAGAACCGCCCGACACACACCAACAACACTTCACTTCATCTCCATCTTGTCTGCCGTTTCTTCCAAGATGAATGTCTTGCGACGTCTGTTTCAATCTCCAGAGGAGGAGAGAGGACGGAGCCAATTTAAGAGCCGCCGCCCTGATGGGAGCGAGCCCAGAGGTAATGGAGCCGAACTGTTCCCCGCGACAAGTACAGGCGCCGAGATAATTGGGGGGCGACGGCCCGCTCAGTCGAGATTTTGTCCAGTTTCAGACCAGTCCGGTAGAACTCAGAGCCTGCAGCTCAGCTGTTACTATGGTAGTGTGACCGTCTCGCTCGGCCTTCCATCTGCCCACAGAGCCTTCGCGAAAAAACACAGAGAATGTGTGAGAGGGAGGCTGGTGTACCCGAAGTGTTGGATTCATGCTTGAATATTTCAGCAGCACTGGAGGAAGATAAAAAAACATTGAGATGAGAACACAGGCAGAAGAAGAATTAGACCGGGACATAATGGCTCGTGACGGGCAGATCGTCCGGGACAGACGACGAGGTCGGTTGCCAGGGATCACAGGTGCACATGAAGGAATGAGTCCAGGTCACGAATTCAGTCCGAGAGAGTCATCGTTTGAACATTGTGTCGTTTGTTTCAGGCGTTCTTACTGAGACGGTAGATTTGTGTCGTTATTAGTCAAAGAAATGTTTTCTTCAATCGAAAAAAGAAAATATTTTGATGTTTAAATATATTTGAGACTACATTTAAACCTTTCTTTTTAATTTAAACTTTGTTCTTTTTTTTTAGTTTGAAGTCATCTTTTGAGGGTGTTTTTATAGGGAGGACATTTTATCCACAAAAAAGTTGCTTCAATCGAAAAAAATACTTTCAATACAAAGAAAACTTGTAAAATTGACGTCCTCTCTATAAAACTAGATTCATTACTTTATAGTTCAATAAAAAAAACAGTTGGTTTAATAAAATAAATATTGACATTAAAAAAAGAAAACTAGTATAAAAAATATCCTCTTGGACGAAAGTTATTATTCTTTATTATCTAATCAAACATTAATTTTTTTTTAATGTATTTAAAAAAAAGAAATCCGTCTTCTTAGGGTAAAATAATCTTCCTTGTATTTGGTCATTTTATATGTGTTTAAATTGTGTATTTTCTAGCGCTGTTTATTGGCAAGAATATGGCGATACGTATCCAATACATGTGTGATACGATATATTGCGATACTATACTAAACTTATATTAACAATGCATGATGACAATCTGTCAGTGACTTTAATCTTTGTTTTAAAGTCAAAATGAGTCCAAACATCAGCTTTAAAATATGCTGAAGCTGTTGAATCCTTTCTTTTCAGTCATTGCTGCCATTTTGCTGGTTTTCTTGTTACTTTGGCTCGGAGGAAATGAGGAAATGAATAAACTCGTGAATATTTGAGTGTTAATTGTAAAATGAAAAATTGTCTTTTATACACACACTATTGAAATATGAACCATAAACTATCTTTGAATTAAAATAAAATGTCATTTTAAATATTGCTACAGTGCTGTTGAATATCGTTACAGTATCAGGACTAAAATTATTGCGATTTATCGTAGTATCGATATTTTCTTACACCCCTGATGTCTTAAATACTCAATTCCCAAAACGTTCAAAAGTTGATAAAATAATGAAAAACTTGACATGCCCTTCATCCTGTTTTCCACTTGAACCTTTTGTAATGTTCATTCATTCATTCATTCATTCATTTTCTACCGCTTTATCCCTTGTGGGGGTTGCGGGGAGACTGGAGTCTATCCCAGTATCATTGGGCGAGAGGCAGGGGACACCCTGGACAGGACGTCACTATGGACAATATCCCCAAGTTCTATCAACCTCTGTATGTTTTTGGACTGTGGGAGGAAACCGGAGTGCCCGGAGTAAACCCACGCAACACAACAACTTTTGGGGAAAGATGGTTGGAACGGCTCCTGGGCAACGGAACCTTCTTGTAGCTTACCTGAAGCCCAAAGTCTTCCTGCAACTTTGTTGATGGGTCGAAACAATCCTTCTTCAAAAAGGTAACACAGCGTCCCATTTGGTCCCGATCGTGTTCAACGAATTTGCTGAAAACACTTTGCTCGCAGATTGAAAAAGCTTGAAAAAAGGCAAAAAAAATGTTCAGGTTTTGTACCTTGCAAAGTTTCAAAAAGCCATCGTTACATACTATTGTCTGAAAGAGTGCATTTTGCGATATAAAGCGTAACGGCGGTTAGCGCTTTCCCATCTTTACCAGAGTCTTCTGTGCAGTTGTTGACTGATATATGATGCGTAAAGGTCCTTGTGGTGGTTCCTAAGGTGGCCGTGTAGTTTTGTAGCGTCGCCCTTCACAGAGAACATGTTTTTGGGATTCGCCTTCTGTATTGAAACCAAAATAATTCCAACTCCTTGAGGTACTTCTTGGTATAAGTTGCTTTTATTGGCATTTCCCTCCGCTGAGGCTGAGAGTGCGCTGGTACTGGCCAACATAGAAGCGGCCTCTAGGGACAACGCGCATTTTAAGGTCGCGCCTGATCAGTCGTAGTGCGTATTTAAGGTTGTGCCCGATTGGTCAAAGGTCGCATTTAAGAAATGCTTGATTAATACAATAAATAATTATAAATTTTCGCACATGATACGCATATCGTACGAGCCAATATCGCGATATCGATATAAAATGATGACTCTTCGTTACGTCATTTCGGGCTTCTTTGCGGTGAGTAGATTTTTCAGTGGCGGGGCGTTCAAATTGTGCATTTAGTGGGAATACCTCGTCTCTATTCCTTAAACAGGGTTTTTAAATAATAGTACTTGTTACATACAATGTGACTATGTTGTCTTAGAATGTCATAGGAACATTAGGTGAAAAAAGAAAGTAAATGAAGAATACCTACCTTCATACCGCTCTATTTTTAAAAAAAGAGTGGAAATTATGTGCGACCCAAGCAGGTGAGAAATCAGAACCACTAAACTCTCTATCCTGGACAATCCTTGTGGACAGGGTCAGCAACAAGGCCGTGTAAAAGTGCCGTAGGTCAAGAACTGCAGCCAAACAGGTCTTCAACAGTCGGTTTAGTGGTTTCTTCAAATTGAGTGAAAAGACAGGTGTCGCCTCCAGTAGGTGCTTCAGTCGTTCGGAGTCATCCAAACTATCTCCCGTTTTCCCACTTGTTGTCTTTTCGAAAACCACAACATCGAGTGATTTCTCAAGCGTTTTCCGTGCGTCAATACTGGTCTTGAGCTCACTAATTGCCTCTGCCGGTCGATGGCGGCTAACAGCTTCATGAGAATTCAGAGGCCGGCGGCGTCTGGACGTCGGACCGGGACACCCTGCGATATGAACCGGGATGAAATCCAAGACAAAGTTGTTTTTTTTCCAGCAAGATATTTCAGTAATTAGCACAGAGAGAGAGAGAACGAGGGATGAGCAAAGCGTCGGCCCGAGAAGAAAGGCATCTTAACAAAGGGAATCATCGCTCGGTTGTGGACCTGGCAGAGAGTTTTTTTTTCTACGTGGAGGATGCACCAGCTGACCTCAATACATGCCATTATCAGAGCACTGTTGGCTGTCAAAGGAGGCCGTCACATCATCCCAGCATGTTCTTCCAGCAGATACGACACACAGCGAATGACGAGCCTGCTTTCATGCCGACACCTGAGCCGGGCTTAAACTTTCTCTGGAGAACCAGATCCCTGCACCATCGATGCGTTAACTATAGATGTATGTGTGGAAACCAGAGAAAAGAAAGAAACCGACAGGGTTTAAAGTGAATTAAATATATAAATCATAAATTATTATTGTATTTTTTAAGTTGAACCTTTATTAAATATGAATATAATATATACTGTATATAGGGCAACTATGATTGGCTGATAGTTCGATAAAGTAGCTCTTTTGGTATTGTCTGGTGGCAGTTTTATATATATTTATATATTCATATATTGAATTTAAAGAGTTAAGAATTTAAAAACATATATATATTTTTTGAAGAATTCAGTTCACCATCTTTATTGAAGATACATATTAATTCATAAAACTTTTCATTTTTATATATATATATATATATATATATATATATATATATATATTGGTGATGCATAGACTTATATATTGAATTTAAAAGGGTAACAATTAATCAATATTACTCTTTTTTTAAACAATAGGAATTAGAATATCAAACACTATGTATACAATGCATTCATTTTCAAAATGTATTATATATATATTTTTTTTTAGATAATTATAAAAAAGACACAAATTAATCTTTCAATATATGCATTTGTTTCCCTCTAAAATTGATTTTAATTCAATCTTCCAAAAAGGAAACTATTTATTTCATTTATTTGAAGAAAAAAAAACATTTTAGTAAAATAACTAAAACTTTTAACGTTTAAATGTTAAATTAAACTATACAATATTCTCTTGGCACTTACAAAATTCCATATATAGAGAACAACACATGTCAAACGAAGCATTTAAAAAAAATAATAATAATGTTATATTAATGACTAAAAAGACCCTCAGAGAACATGTTGAACTATTTATTATTATTTTTCACACAGTGGTGAGTGCACATTTCTTATCATTCAATTAGATTCCTATTTCATCATTTGAAATATGTATTATTAAGAGCTTTGTGACAGCAAGTGGCAACAGCATTGGGGACAAAGAATAAAGCGGAAAATGTTGAATCCTTCAAGAGATTTGTGGATCCAGATGGTAATTTTGATTACCACCAACATGTAATCAGTTGCTCAATGTTCAGTACACATTTGTATTTTTCTTTCTGATTAATTTAACAGTACCACACATCTTTATAATAACATAACCTCATTGGTAGATGTAAATTCTCGTTTCACTTTCTTCAGATTAATCCAAAAAACATCTCAATATCCACGAGCAAACCAGCAGCAGAGAAGAAGGTCTTGTTGACAGATTGATCTTCTCGTGAACTTTACGATTCTAATCCGCCAAAGAAAATGAGCAAACAGTGTCAGGAAATCTATGAGCACTGGATTAGTCGGTGTATCGTGAATTCCCCCCCGAAGCTCCTCGGGGTAGAAGGTGGATCACGGCGACGACTCGCGTCGAGTCAGCGGGCGAGAAAAACACACAGAACCTCAGGCCAGGAGATGAAATGTTTCATGTTAACATTGAAAATATTGATACAGCGACATATCGCGATCATTGAATCTATCGATTTCTGTTCCCTTTCAAATATTATTTAATTGTTAACCATAGTTATTCAATGGTTTAAGTTATAGTGCATTTAAAATACAATACAATTAACATGCAAATACTGCGTTCTGTTCACTTTTGTGTTTCATTTAAATGTCCAGCTGTCATTACGTTTTCCGCAGCTAAAGAAACAATGAAATCCCGTGAGATCCCGGCGATGACTAAGGACGAGAGGATACAGTCGTTTTCAGCTTTTAAAGCTGATGTTTGGACATATTTTGGTTTCAAAAACAAATGAAAGCAGTTACGAATTCGTCAAGAGTCATGTGGTCTGTAAATATATATACATATATATACTTGTTACTACAGTATCGCAATATATTGTTGCCCCTGTATCGTATCACCAGATTTTTGCCATGGCAAAGCCCTAATAGATACATGACAAACAATGTTTTAATTTTTAAGTAATGTATTTCCTTCTCCTGTAACTTACGTAATATTTTAAATGTAAAAATTTACCAAAAGAAATCTAAATAAGAATAAAATAAATTGAAGAGGAAATAGTTTTTTTCCCCTTTACAATTGTATATATAATATATATTTAATAAGGTGCTGTCAGCAGACTTTAAGCATCAGACAAAGACAAAGTAAGTGACAGATGATGTAAAACATGTTGTCACGGACGGACGACGAGGTCTGTTGCCAGAGATCACGGCTGCACAAGCAGAAATGGGATCATACCATAATTAATACCACTAGGAAAAAAGATGCCAAAAACATAAATGGTCAATCAATAGTATTATAATCTAGGATAAGATAAGAATTCCTTTTTTTCAAAGAAAGATCCTCCACCACCAGGTAAGGACTACAGAACCATAGAACCAAAGCAAGTGAGAAGTCAGATCCACTAAACTCTGCGTCCTGGAAAATCCTTGTGGACAAGGTTAGCAACAAGACGGAGTAACAGTCTTGAAGGTGAGAAACTGGAGCCAAACAGGTCATCAGCGGTCGGTTTAGTGGTTTCTTTTAATGAAGTGAAAAGACAGGTGTCGCCTCCTGTAGGTGCTTCAGAGACAACTGACTGATGTGTTATTCACAGTCAGGTTATATTGATGTATTAGAACTTATATCTATACAGTCAATTTGAGTTACAGTAGGATCTTGTTTCGTGAAACATTTTCTCAAAGTGCGTCTGTTTTTAAAATAAAACTAAATATGTTATAGAATACTTTGTTTGTATTCATTTTACAAATGTAACACTAGTCTTTCTTTAAAATATGTTTTAGTAAAGGTTGAACAGAAATGTACCTGGAAGTATATCAGTGCCATTAGAATATTGAATTGTTGAATTTAAAATGTTGAAACCTTGTTGTTGTTTTTTTTAATTGATATGTTGTTTTGTCATCATTAAATTCATCCAATTCAATAATGTAAATTGGAAGGAAAAAATTAATTTGATGTGTGAATTAGTTTTAATTTTTGTATTTATTAAATAGAATTTTCAAAAATAAATTATTTTCAAATTTAATGACATTATTATTATTATTATTATTTATTGTATTACTTCTCTTTTTTTACACACAGTTTGGTACTCTTATTGCAATAATTAAAAAAAATACATTTTCTTAATTTAATAAAATATTGGTAAAATAGTGTCAACCAGTTTAAAAAAAATAAAAGATTTGAATTAATTTCTTCATATATATATATATATATATATATATATATATATATATATATATATATACACAGTGGGTACGGAAAGTAATCAGACCCCTTTCGATTTTTCACTCTTTGTTTCATTGCAGCCATTCACTAAAATCATTTAAGTTCATTTTATGTCCAATATAAAATGTATTTGTAGTTAGTTTATGTGTAAAAGTAATTGATATTCTAATTACATATGTAGCCTTTTAAATTCAATGTTTTATGCAAGTAAGTAATGGTTATTTGTAAAGCAAGAAAATATAGTATAACATAAGAAAATTATAGTAATTGAGTAACTATGTGTAAAAACAAGTTCATTCATTAATTTGAAAAATAAAATCAATTATTAAAAAATATATATATTGAATTAAATCATGTTTAAAAAATAAAACAACTATGAAATTGAAAAAAAAAGTTTTTTAAATAAATGATATCAACATTTACATCAATAAATGTCATCACTTTCAACTTCATTGATAATATTAAACAATGAGATGTTATCATTCATGGACAGTCATGATGTCAATGATGTCCTCATCACTGCAGAAGCCACAACATGTCATCATCGCGAGACATTGAACATCCATAGTGTCTTTAATCCAAACCCCATCATTCCGCTGAAGCACCTGCGGCACACGCACCCACCTTGCTCCCCATAAATAACTTTTACTACGAGCGTGGCCTCCCACCAGGAGAATATTTCCCCCAACAAATGGCTTGTCAGGAAGATGAATGTGGCGGCAGCAGAGAGAAGCAGTTTCCATGGTTGTTGTTTCCTTCCTGCTGACACGCCGCCAATTACAGCGACCATGGCATGTAGATCCTCGCACCCCCTCGCTCTCCGATCCTCCCCTATTAATTTTATCTTCAATGAGCCTCGGTGGGTTGTTTGATTTTCGTCTTGGTGGTGTCAGCACTGGGTATCCATGGCAACAGCCGGTTAGTCGGCGACTCTCCCGGAGGCTGAGGAGAGCGACGACTGGCGAGAATGTTAAACTGCAGGAATAATGTTGAATTCAAATGTGGACAAGTTTCCCTCGAGGAGAGCGCCTGTTGCTATCCAGGGTTCTTGTTTTTTTTGTTTTTTAAATGCAGAGCTGGTTTCGTAAGTGAAACACGTGTAAAGATCTCAACAGAAATATATTTGAATTCTTCATTTTATCTATAAATATGAGGATTGAGATAAACATGCTTATTAATTCTGCTATAATTTATGCTTATTATTGCTATTTTTTAAAGAAAATTATTGTACTAGTGTTTTGTCTTGTTCTATTTTTTTTATTTATTCAGGCTTTTCCTTGATTTTCTGGAACTCCTGTTGTGTTATCAGTTTTATCTTGATCTTTAAAGTATATACTTTATTGAATATTGTTTTGATTGTTTAAGCGCTTTGTGACCCTGGTCTGGAAAAACTCTATACAAATAAAAATTACTTACTTACTTACTTCTATTATGTATTGGTTTAATTTTCAATATTATTATTATTTTATTAATCTTTTTATTTAACCTTTAATCGATTGATCAATCAAGTAAACATGAGCCACATCATGGAGCAGGATAGAAGAAGAAGTAGACATCGTTCCACGTGGAAGACCTTTCATGTTGATGCTTAATCCGACATGTTTTTTTTGCCAGGAAGTTCAATGTTTTGGAATCATTTATCTTCCAGACGTCCATCTGGTCTCTCTTTTGCCTCCGTGTGCAACGTTTCATCCCTAAGTTTCCCATTTTCTATCTGAATTCTTTAGAGATGCCGTTTACTTAAGACTCTGTTTGGAGTAATTTTACTTTAATATTATTATATTCAACTTTAACCTTAACTCGACATTTTTGAAACCTCTGAGCTGGTTCATCCAGTTCCCTCTGCTCGGTCTCTATGCCAGAGACCAAATCACAAGAGAACCGCTGACCACTGCAGACTGGAAACCATCCAGAAGCTTCAACAGCACTATCAGACAAGTGGTCATAATGTTATGGCTGATAGGATTCAACTTTTTCAAATGATTTTCATTTGGCGATAATACAGGAGCTCCCTCTGTTGGCCATTCGGTGAAAGTGCATTTAACTGAGAATCCAGGTAGATGAGAAGTTAAAGCTTTTCAAGCAACAATTCATTTCGGGAGCAAATCAACAAATAAAGGTTAATAAGTTGTCATTCTCAGGACTAGACAACTAAGATCAGAGATAAGTCTGTCAAATCTAAAAGATAGATGTTGATACATTAATATTTTTAAAGTATTTAATACGTCCACGTGAACTGCAACCAGTCTGTACAATAAAATGCACCTTATCATTTCCATATGAAAGAAGCCATGTATTGGTTGAACAGGTTATTATTCACCACGGAATTTACTTTATATATTGCAGTGGATTTCAATGTTGTTGTTTTTTTTAATGTGTAGCATTGTTACCATTTTATTTCGTTACCATTGATTTACTAACGGAAAAATATAAATAAAGTCCTTTAACTCACCTGGTTACTTTAAGTTATCGTTTAGTACCTCCTTCAGCAATTGTATGTATTTTAAACTTTTAAACTAATGTTGCCGCTAACACGACGATTATCCAATCACAGGACGCGACACGAGCATGTCAATCGACTTGTAGGTTGTTCTTATCCAATCAACGAACAGGTACAGCTCTGTAAATCACTAGCAAGCTGATACATGATTGGATGAAAAAACTCCAACATTATATTTGATACTGGAATCAGCGCCGCCAACTGGAGGTAATATGACATGACATACAATATACGCTACTTTTATGACGGAGGTAGATTTGTTTCTTCATTATTCATTAAAAAAAATGACTTCAATAAAATACTTCAATAAAAGATAAATAATACTTTGATTTAAAAAAAATTAAATAAAAAGCCTTTTGATTGAAGCAACTTATTTTGTGATTGAAAAATTAAGACACAAACGTCCTTCCTATAATGTGGCCCTGCAACAAAAAGACAACTTCAATCACAGATAACAGTTTGAAAATATATTTTTTGGATTAAAGTAACATTCGTTTTGATCGAAAACCTTTTTATTATTATTTTTGGATTTAAGTTTTTTTATTTTTATTTTATTTATTGAAGCAACTTTATTTGATTTTATTTTTTTATTTTTTTTATTTAAGGGACTTTTTTTATTGAATAATGAAGAACCAAATATACCTCCAAGCATATTACGTGAATAAATACAAAATATATTTTTCTAAATGCATAAAAGCGTAATATATGTTTATATATATATTATATTATGTAATATACTGATTGATATGAGAAAGAAACATCACTCTAAAATATATGTCCGTTTTCCACCATACATTTTGACGGCATATTATTTGTACAGTCTTATGTTGTCTTGGCCTTTTTATAGTTTTTAAATCTATATGTATTTTTAACCGTGTATTGCTTTTGATTGTTCAAGCGCCTTTGTGACCCCGGTCTAGAAATGTGCTTTACTAATAAGGATTATTTACTGTATATTTTTAAAAACAAAACAGGGTTGAACGCACGGAAGGTCGTACAGCAGCGCCCTCTGTCGACGAAACCACCAACACAACCCATCCTTTCTCCACAAAGATGTTTATTACAAATCTTCTCAGACGAGCAGTAAACATGCGCATGTTGAACTCTGACCAGTAAACACGTTTTACAGAAATAAACTTTGACTCTCCAACAGTTAGCAGGTGAATGTTTGTGAAGCAGCAGTGAAGTAAAAAAAAAACCACCAGCACAAGAGTGAGAACATGGAAGTGAGACTCGACAGTAACTCCAGCCACACATTAATGTGAATTAAACCATCAGTGGGTGTTTTCCGGAAATAAAAGTCGATAAACTTTAGTGTTACAAAGAAATAACGCTTAGATCCGGATGTAAACATCTTCCTCTGTACAGAAGTAAACAAAAAAAAAGCAAAAAGTGAAAAATATATATATATATATTGCATATATAAAGTTGTTAAAATATCAACTCTGGAAGAACAGGAAGTGTATGAAATCTACATCGACGTCTGTAAAAAAAACATGTTTCCCGCGTCACCATCTACTTCTCGTCGGCCGGCGGCTCGATCAGTTTCCCTCTGTTGTACTTCTGGCCGATGCCGTAGGGCACGTGAGCCGAGATGGTGCCCAGCTCTTGGGCTCCCTCGATGTGGAACATCTGGTCGTCGAAGTAGATGTGGGGTTTGATCTTCTGCAGCAGCGGCCCTTTGGGGGCCCCGGCCAAGAACAGGGCCTCGTCGATCTCCAGGCCCCAGGTGCGCAGCGTCTTCAGGACCCGGGCGCCCGAGCTGGCGGCGCTGCGGGCCGTCACCAGGTAGGTCCGGATGGGGCAGTTGAGGCGCTCGTTCTTGACGTAGAACTTCCTCTGGAGCTTCCCCAAAGCCTCCAGGAAGCACTTGAGGGGACCCTGAGAAGGGGGTCAAAGGCATCAAAGCAGATACAAAATGAAGTATAACTGAACTCTTAATAACAGAAGCAGCCGTGAGAGTCACTGACCTGAGCCAGAGGCTTGTTCACGAACTTCTTCTCGTGCTCGAAGAAGGTGTCCAGGCCGCTTTTCTTCACGATGATCTCGGACTCGTCGGAGAAGAGCACGGCGTCGCCGTCGAACGCCACGCGCAGCACGCTGTCGGACAGTTCCGACTCGGTCTCGGGCGTGAACATCGTGGCCGCGGCGATTCCTGAAGAACATCGAGAACAAAAAAAAAATGACGACTAGAAATTCAACTTAACTTCTCATCTTTAATTATTACATTAAATTTAAGAATTACTCACTAAATCTTCCTTTTTTAATGATTATTGAGATTTATTTCAATTGTTCTACACTTGTTAGTCACAGTTGATCAATGTAAACATCATAATAGTTTTATTTTTTTTAATATATTTTGATAATAAATTGCTTTTACATGTTTTAGAGATCATGAATACAAAAAAAGTATTTTTGAATAATAATAAACACATGAAGAAGTTAGAAAGTATCTCCAGAAGTTGAAGGTGTCACTTATCCAATAGTTCTTCTTCAAGACAATATTTTTTTAAATTCTCAATTATAATTCCCTTTTTTTTTCTTCCATGTCCCCTTTGGGACTCCGTAGAATGTCATGATGAGAGGATTGATTGTAATTCTTTCATTTTTTACATTGTTATACTTGATACCTGATAACCATGTTTATTTTAAATTATTTGTGTCATCATTTATGTATTTAACAACATTCTCTGACCCTCCTCGATGGCCTCCGTGACTTTCTCAGAGTCCTTGGACAGGTACAGGTTGGTCATGTAGGCCTTCAGGTAGCCGATCGGACTCTTCCCTCCGGTCATGCAGAACCTCTCGATGGGCAAATCTGAAGCGAGCAGATGAAAACGGAACAACTCGTCATGACTTCGTCCCGACACAACGCTTTTTCCCGTGGTTACCATAGTGATTGATGCTGTTGATGAGGCGCACCCCGACCTGAGCGTGATTGTTGGTCATCAGGACGATGTCGAACAACTCCTGACTGTCCGGGTACAACGCTCTCAGCCTCTCGTTGACGTGCAGCAGCGCCTGAGGAAACACACACACACACACTTTTTCAGCGCTCCTGGAACATGAAGCAACAACACACACACACTACAACGTGAATGACTCACACATTCAAGTTATTGCAGTTAAATTTAATCCTTTTATTTCATGACAAAAGCCTCAAGTTCGAGCTCGGATTCGTCATTAATACCATCATAAAGATTGACACATACGTGACAGTTACAAGTATGTTTTTTACGTTTAAATCTTTTATTAACCAGATCCACATTTTTCATGACTCACTCCACCAGCAGGGGGTGCTACACACAAACATGGCGTTTGTGGTCCATAAAAAAACCAAAACTTTTCAAGTAACGCGTGTATTTTCAAGTTCTTTTTTGCACTCTCATATGAAAAGATTAAATAACAACATAAAGAGGTAAAAAGAAAAAACATCCACCCAACATATAAAAGTAAGTAAGTAAGTAATTGATATCTCCAGGTATAAGAAAATTATAAAAAGAAAAATTACACTTAAGTGTAAATATTTTTGGAATATAATAATAAAATATATAAAGTAAGTAAAGTAAAGGTAATTTGTAATGCGCTTTAACAGAGCAGGGTCACAAAGCACTTTAACAAACATGACGGTAACAAGTATGTTTTTCACATTTAAATCTTTTATTAACCAGATCCCCATTTGTTCATGACTCACTCCACCCAGCAGGGGGTGCTACACACAAATATGGCATTTGTGGTCCATAAAAAAACAAATACTTTTTAAGTAATGTGTGTATTGTCATGTTGTTTTTTGCACTCTCATATGATAAGATTAAATAACAACATAACAAGGTAAAAAGAAAAATCAATTTTTAATAAGTATAACATTTTTTCATCTGAAGTGTATGTGCAGTTGAAAAAATTAAACTTAAATTTGTTTAGCTACTGCAGACGCACAAACAACGGCCACTGAGGTTACAACTCAGGCTCTTCTAGAAAAACGACTTTCATTTCGAGCAAACCAGATGCATTCACTGCTGCCTGTTGCAAGAAAACCAGAAACAGGAAGAACAAAGAAGGCTTGAAGCATCTTACAAAGTGCAGGACGGAAGGTTTAGACAGACTAAAAGGAACATTTAGTGTCACAATTATGTCTGATTTGATGAGTTAGTCGATGCTATCCAGGAGATTCATCGTCGCACACTTCACATGCATATAAATGTTTAGAATCAGTTTCACACTGTTGCAAAAACACATTTGTCAGCCACTCATTCTGCAAATTGTCCAACTTGAAAATACAAGTGAGAGACAAAATGAAATTAAAAAAATTAAAAAAAGGATTTGTATATTGGTTCAGAAAATATTAGGTTTGTATTGAAAAGAATTTGGCGATACGATACGCATCATGATAACGGGGTATCAATACGATATATAATTGCAATATATATAACGATACTGTAGTAACAAGAAAATATTTGTCGTATTGTCAAGTACCTGACTCTGGTGTTGCAGAATTTACAGACCACATGACTCTTGATGAAGTTGTAACTGATTTCATTTGTGTAGAAACAAAAATATGTCCAAACATCCACTTTAATTGTGCTGGAGTCACTGTATCCTCTCGTCCTTAGTTATCACCGGTATCTCACAGGATTTTAACGATCCTTAAAGCTGGCGGAGGACAGAAACACTGGACATCTCTGTCAAATATGCATAAATAAAATGTATGTTATGTAGATAATGTTAGTTGTTTTTTTTATCCAATCATGTGTCAGCTTGCTAGTGATGTCACAGGCATGTATCCAATCATGTGCCAGCTACGTAGAGCACATCTAGTGGCCGGATGAATAATTGCAACACAAAAATGAACAAATGCCGTTTGTTCATTTTGTTATTTGTAACAACTTATTTTATTTTATACACATTTCATTGTAATATAATAACACAAAATGTAATTTAAATATTGAAAAGTAGTTTATGATGTTACCGAGTTTGTCAAACTTTTCCTGTATGTCTTGAGAAGTTATACTATTATAAAGTTATATTCTAAAGTAATATTATTGATGATATTGCATACCTTGACGAAAGGAAAAGCCGCTCCGGGTTTGAGAGGCTCGTCCTCGTTCTCCACCTGGTAGGAAACGTATCTCTCCACACCTTCCTCCTCGTACAGCTTCCTCTCCACCACCATGTTGAACAGGGTACGAGAGGAGACGGCGATGGTCACCGCGTACATGGGTTTGGGCTTCAGGAGAGCAGGAGTCAGACAAACAAAACTACAAACTTTTTATTTTTAATTTAATTTAACTCACAGGTCTGGGTTTGTTAGTTTTCATGTTGTCGAAAAAAGCCGCGTAGTCCTTCTCGTCGTTGCAATCCTCCTCCGCGACAGCAGTTTCTTCTGGCTTCATATCACTCATTTTCTTTACCTTATAGGAATAGTTTAGAAGATAAGATGCTCTTCAGAAGTCGCAGCGGGTGCGGCAGACTCAGACTGAAAGTTTGCGGAAGTGAGTAAACACGGCATGGGCGTGTCCCACGCCGATGACGTCACGCCCGGTGTGTCCCGTTCAACTCAATCCAAACATCCACCCAACATATAAAAGTAAGTAAGTAAGTAATTGATACTTCCAGATATAAGAAAATTATAAAAAGAAAAATTACACGTAGGTGAAAATACTTTTGGAATATAATAATGACATTTTTTAAGTGAGTAAAGTAAAGGTAATTTGTAAAGCGCCTTTCTAGACTAGGGTCAAAAACTGCCTTAACAATCAAAAACAATAAACAGTTCAAATAGATACTTTAAAAGAGATACATAAGACAAACACAGGAGTCCCAGAAAATCAAGTAAAAGTCTGCACAAATAAAGATTGTTTATTTGTTAATAAACATTGTTTATTTGTTTCCATGTGTAAACAATGTTTATTTGTTTTTAAACATTGTTTATTTGTTTTTAAACAATGTTTATTTGTTATTAAACATTGTTTATTTGTTTTGAAACATTGTTAATTTGTTTATAAACATTGTTTATTTGTTTCCATGTGTAAACAATGTTTATTTGTTTTTAAACATTGTTTATTTGTTTTTAAACAATGTTTATTTGTTTTTAAACATTGTTTATTTGTTTTGAAACATTGTTTATTTGTTTATAAACATTGTTTATAAAGATGTTTCTTGAAGGAGTCAGTAGATCATCAAACACAGAGGGAGAGGAAGATCGTTCCAAAGCTTAGGAGCAACAGTCTGGAAGGATTTCTCTCCTCTGGTCCTGAAGTTTGTTCAGGAACCATCAGTAGATTCTGATCCACAGACCTCAGAGCCCGAGCTGGGGTGTAAGGCTGGATCAGATCACTGATGTAAGGAGGAGTCTGACCATGAATAGTTATGAAAGTAAGAACCAGAATTTTAAAGTTGATCCTGAAAGAAACTTGCAGCCAAGGAACAGTTTTAAGGATCGGAGAAATGTGAGTTCTTCTACTAGAGCAGGTCAGAATTCTTGTGCAGAGTTTTGTATTAACCGCCGGAGAGACATCTTTTCTTGTTTAGACATGAAAATCAACTGTTACAATAGTCTAAACGAAAAGACACAAACACATGGAAATAATAAATTAAATGTATGAATAAAGGGGAAAAACGTGTCTTTTTACATAAACATTTATAATTTCCCCCAAAAAATAAGGACATTATTCGTGACATTTATCCCATTAATACTTAAAAATCTCCATTATTGAAAAACGAAAATGTCACATCCTGTCAAGGTTTTAAGGAACATATTCCACAAATACTCAGAAGGCAAGTTTCGATTAAGATAAATACACATTTTACTCAAATTTAAAAATTCAAAACAGACAAATTGTTGTTTTATCAATACCAATATAGAAATTAATTGGTATCCTGTAACTATTTTTAAAATTCTCAGCAAATATACACACAAAATATGTAGTTTCAAAATAGCACTTCAAATATTACAGGTGCCATTTGTGAATTATATAGAAAGTAATGCATTGTTCAAAGAAAGAAATTCATGTGATTTACTGCTTTTTATTTTATTTTTAATTGGTTGTTGAACAATTTATCACGTAAATTAATTTAATTTCTTTTTTTATTATCATTATTGTTATTCTTATTTTTTGTATGTCATTCATTTTCTGCATATTGTCCTTTGTTTGGATCTGGTGTGAGTTCACATCACGCATTTATTATTATCTTTATTATCAACTTTTTTTTTTTCATAACATAACATTCAAAGACCCAATATATATATATATACAGTATATCTATATATACAGTATCATTATCATAAGTATCCAAATACCATCTATTTCAACTCAGATTTTAAATTGGAAATTAAATCAAGTTAATTAAAAAAAACACAATACCAACAAGATTTAATTTTATTTATTTATTTTAATGGCTACATTAATACATTTTCGTTTTGAAACAAGGAAGAGTAATTAATAATTTACTGAATTCATACGTGTACGGACAGTGCACGTATGAATTCTCAGAAACCTCAAAGTAAATAAAACACCTATATCTGGTTAGTATACATCCAAAATACAGTATAATAGAAATACATTTCTATTGTTGACTATATTAAAGTGTTATTCAAGTCACTTCATCATTTATATAATTGTATTCTGTGGAACTTTAAATCAACTACAACATGGTTTTATTTGTCATACAGTTCATTTTGTAAACGTAGTATACACTCACACACTCACACACATAGAGACACAATCACACACACACACACACACACACACACACACACGTATGAATGACCTCTCCCCCCCCCCCCCTCCCTCACGTTGGTAGAGTCCTGGACGGAGCATCATGGCGATAAACGGTGAGTCTTCGATCTCAGGTGTCCGGTCCTGACTCCTCTCAAAAACTTTACTAGCCGAACCCATTCACCGCACGATCTTGTCATTCGTCCGCCGGGATCCGTCGCTGTGTTCTTCTCGGTCCAGTTTGCTCACCGCAGTGATTTACCGCAGTGCTCCGGGAGCGGGACAGGAGGCGGCAGCGGCAGCGGGGGGTTCGATGCTCCGGAGCGGACACTGATGCTGCGGCGATGGAGCCGGAGATGGAGCCTCATCCTAGGTTTTTATAATCGACTAAATCCTCGCTCGATCCGAACGTATAGACATTAACTTGAGCACGCGCGGACACTTCATCGTAAAAAAAAAAAAAAAACACGCGGTTGCGACTCCCGCAGGTACCGCCACTCGCTGGGACTATATCCTCCGGCGGATGGATATCAGGATCAATCAAGAACAAGATGTCTCGAACGATCACTCCGCGACTAATAATACACTTCGCGATTAGTTGTGTTTGTTGTGAGCATGTGATGTGACGTCACCGATCGTCGTGCGTGATGTCAGTGGAAAAGTGATCGAAGACGTCGAAAAGGGAGAGAGACGGCGCGGGAGCGCGCGCGCGCGCCTTCATCCTCCTGTCCCGCCACGGACTGATTTGTTATTGTGTCACGTGCAGCCGAGCGTGGCGTTGCCATGGCGACACCTGAGCGTCCTGAAGAATGCGGAAATGATAGAAATGCTTGTTTTAATGCTTGTTATGTTTATCGTTTTATTTACAACTATGGTTTCAGCGATTTGTGTATCCGACAAGTTACTTTTAATTAGTTACAGCGACTAGTTACATCTTTTATTTATGTTTTTACTTGTTCAGGCTTTTCCTTGATTTTCTGGAACTCCTGTTGTGTTATCAGTTTTATCTTGATCTTTAAAGTAAATACTTGTTTTGATTGTTTGATTGTAGAATAAAACAATTACGTTATTTACAAACATTTATTTTACATAATATGTAACAGCATGTGACTCCCAACACTGTTTTTTAAGCTACTTAGACAGAGATGATAAAAAATCTTCCTTAAACCGGTGAAGAAAGTGTGTTGGTCAAGTATACAACTGAGCATGTGTTATCACCTGTGTAGAGATATGCTGAACTGAAGCAGGATTGTATTCCGAATGACTTCTTTGTTCCATCCATAGAGTGGAACAACTCATAATAATAACTATTAAATAATAATAACAACTATAAAAATAACTTGTAACTTTCTACTCCGTCTTACATCATACGTACATTGTGTTTAACCCACATTGTGTCAAAGCTTTGTAGGTATTACCAAAGTAATGCTAGTTGGTTGATCCCATTTTTGCTGTAGTTGCAAATGTTGGTTCATGAAGTCAGTATGAATACATGAAGTCAGAGTCTTCTAGAAATACACCAATCAAGCAGAAAGTATTGTATTCGCTCTGATCTTTTATTAAGTCCTTATCTTTGTCTTCTGCTCATCCAGGTTTACTATTAATGATAACTATCATAATAATATCATAAAATACTCAGTCATGACTGTGTAAGATAGGAATGTCAAACTCAATCATGCATGGTGTCAAGAGTCATATGTCAAAGTAGTTGTACACACAAGGTTTATTATTGAACAGTCTATAAACAGGAAATGAGATCCATGGTTTTGAGAAGGTTTCAGATTCACTAGTGACATTTACTGTATAACCTCTGCTTGTCAAACAGCAAAGCTGAAATGTTTTTATCTTTGAGTGTTATGATACTGACTTAAACCGAAAGTGATCTAGGTTTAACTCATTAAACTATAATCAAACGTATTTTTAGCAAAAACATCTAAACAACTGGGTAGGCTGTATTTTTTCCCTGGGACTTCAGGTTGACTCAAATGTTATTAAATATATATGAGTGTAAGGGGGGGGGGGGAGTAATATTGATATAATATTTAAGCGATAAATTATCAGATTTAATTTTACCGTTTATTCTTATGCCATTTTTATCAAACCCTGTTCTTTTTAAGGTCTTGTGTTGCATTACAATAAATTAAAAGTATTACTCAGACAGAACTGAGAGTCATAAATCTTTCAGGCTTTCTGTTCTGATTAAAGAGAGGAAGGATGCCAGGATTCATGGAAGCCATGCTAAAACAAAGTCAATATTTATGGTATTTCTTATTTGTGGTTGAAATGAGTACATTGATTACTCAGCAGTATTTGTGTCTACAGTATTCCAACTGACAGTAGATGTTGGATCATGAGGTTCAGTTCAGATTAAGTTCCCAATCTTTTCCTTGGGATTATTATTTGTTATATATATATTTTGTTTGTTTTTTTGTTTTGTATTGGTAATTATTCGTGTTTATTTTCATGGATATATTTTCCATTTAATACAAGAAAATATACACTACGTTTAATTATTATTAATATTATTAATGATTTGTGTTAATTGATAATGACTTCAAGAATTTGTATAAAATATGAATTTAATAAAATACATCTTAAGTGTAATGAAAACATTTGTTGAAGAATGACAATGTTGACTCTAAAACACAAAGTTTTTCTCTTGGTTTTTGTGTGTTTTTTTTCCAACATGTAGACAAGAATAGATCCTCAAGAGTAGAGCTCACAGAGATGACTCCAGGTTTGTGAGTGTGTGTGTGTGTGTGTGTGTGTGTGTGTGTGTGTGTGTGTGTGTGTGTGTGAGAGAGAGCTTCATATCTAAAGAGGGATGAGAGTCTTCAGAAAAACCTCAGGACACATTAGAACTGGGCTGTAAAACTCAATCACACCAGAGATGGAAATGTATATGAGAGTTTCTTATTATCATGTTTATCTTAGTAACGATACTACCATAGATTTGAGTTAAATCTCGCAGAGAGTTTCTCTTTTCTTCCTGTGTTTTTAGAGAAGACGAAACATTTAAACATTGTTTGATAATACGAAAATCTCAATATGATTATAGAAGACATTAAGAACACCATTTAAAAAAAATAATAGGATGTTTCTTTGATACTATGACGTCGTCTCTTCATTTTGTGAGGTTCAATTAATCTTTATTTTCTTTGTGTTTGTTGTACTTTTCCAAACAAATATATTCCTTTGACATCGATTTAACTGTCATTGAAAGTCTCTGTATACATGTCGACACCAATGATCTCTGTTCCTTATCTAACCTGAATCACGTGTTAGAGCAGTCATTTAATCCTTGTGTGTTTTTGATACTGTGGTGGGAAACTGGTGTTTAAGAGGATTTGATACGAGGCTGCGGCAGAAAGGTAGGTCAGTGTATGTTTTGCTAGATCATCCACTTTAGTGACACCTATAGTAGGTATTGGAACGAGGACCTCTAGTGGTGCTATTCTTAGAAGCAGACCGGGTGCGGTTCACTGGAGAAACGAAAGGCTTGAATGCTTTTCTTAAAAGGGTACATTTCTTTCTCAGTTTGGTGCAACCCTTACCTTGTACCATTTTGAAGTCACAGTCCAAATGGGTCAGAACATAAGTGGTACCTTGAGTCGTGCAGATTGGATCAAGCAGGTGGATATCTGAGTCCCAAACCCAACCCTTTAACGGAACGGTAGACTATATTCAACCTTCCCAGGACAGAAGATTATCCTTTTAATCTGTGGGTCTGGAGTGAACGGCAGAGAACACAGAGCTGTAACATTTATCGTTCATCCTCATGATTTCAAAACCATATTCCTAATCCCATTTCAATCCCTTTTCGGAAAATAAATTCCCAAACTAATTCCCTTAGGTCTGAGCCCTTTTTTTTATTTTTTTTATCGGCTCTTCATCCAGATTCACCCTCGGCTCGCCTTCTTATAGTGAGTTCCGGTTAATCAGTTTTATCCGGGTTGACGTGAACATCTGCCGGCTCGGCTCGCCCGGAGGCTGCAGCATATGTTTCCATGGAGCAGCCAATCATATTTTTAACCTCTGACTCCCAACTTGTCTGTCTCTCTCCAGGAGGGGGGAGGAACTGTGGTGTTCATGAGCTCATCTGTGCCCGACGAGGTAACCAGCAGTGCATTTCCTTCCATGCTTCACCTGTAATGTTGTTGCTGCCGAAGTTTTTTCAGCCTGGCTTTTGTAGAGGCCCGAGTGAGTGTGTGAGCGGAGCGAGCGTATGTGTGAATATTGCATGGCGTATCAAGTTTTAGTTCGCTTTGGTAGAAGAAAGCAGCTGTGCGTTCATGATTTATTCAGCATGAAGGTTTTGTTTCCCACCAGAGGTCTGTGTGTAAGCAACGTTTCCAGACTGAGTCGACACTTTTTTTTTAAACAAGCAGCTTTTTTTTCTTTTCTGCTGCTCATGCAGGTACGAGCAGGTGTCTCAGGTATTTATGTCATAAATCATGAGTGGAGGAGGAATTATTGGAGGGTTGACACAGAGGTCAACTTTACATCGTGATAATATTTACTTTAAATATATTTTATAACAATAGATTTGAGTTTAAAAACATTTTGTTCCTCATACATTTTCCATCCTCATTATATTTTATTTTAAGTATGTTTTAAATCTCAATTTGATATATTCTATTAATATTCTTTTCATTTTCTTTCATCAATCCATCCTTGTTTCTGTCAATATTTTTTTTCATCATTTAATCCAACATGTATTTCTATTTGTGTACATCCATCCTTTCAATTTCTTTGGCCATTCATCAATCTACACATTTGAATATATGTGCATCTATCCTTGACCTCGTCAATTCGAGTCTACCTTCAATCTTTTTTTTTTTTTACGACCATCTGTTCATCGATCCACGTTAATCTGCAATATGTTTCCAGCTGTTGTTTTGATTGCGCATTTATTGATGACTTGACAAAACACTTTTTCTTTCAACCATCTGTTTGTCCATCCATGGGGTCTCATCTCCATCTGCGGTGTCAAACTCCATCATGCTAGAAGCCGAAGCTATAAAAATATATCCACAACAACAATCTCCTTTGGATTTTTCAAGGCTAATTGTATTTCTTCGGTTAATGTTCAAACACATAAAGTCCTTCCCTTCACTGTTGTCTCATCATTTAGAATAGCCTGTGGTTTTCCTGTATTTTACGCCAACATTAAAAACGTTGTTGAGTTGGATTTTGCCGCCTGGTGTGTTATACTGTAACATTATTACCTTGTAATGCACTTTCGAGGGGTTACGAGATGTAATAATGGCTTCACCCCTTCTCCAGCCAGCTGTAATCACGCCTGCTTTGTTTATACAACGAGTCCCTTGGAGGTGGAGACTTCCAGGATTGATGACATGCAGTGACAAACCCTAGCAGAGTGGGTGTGATTATGCTAAACAAGATTTAATCTCCAGAAAAAAAAAAAGGGTTTTCATTGGGCGGGGCTTAATATCATTAACTAATGTAAATATTTCAATGAAAATAGAGTTTTGTACAAACAGACACATACTGACGAGGACAAGATCTATTTAAGACACACTTAAATCTACACATTAACCTTTAAGAGAGCAGTGTGGGTTCATCGTCCATCAGTTGCCTCACACCTGACACATCGTAAAGAGCAAAAACGTGTCCCAGACCTCTCAGAATGGTAGGAAGAAATTAAAAACTAGATTCTGTACCACAATCTAGGGGAATCCATAAATGCCATCAACTCTCTAAAGACACAGATGTGTGCTGTTATATCGTGAAAACTGATTTTAATTGAAATTAAAGCATGTGTTTCTTGCCAAAAAGTAACAAATAAACGCCCCAGAAGTCTCAAATTACGGCTGCAAATGGATCAAACATAAACACTGAGGTTAATTTTAGTGTTTTGATTGTTTATCCTCATGTTTTTTGGAGGGAAACAATAAACCCACCAGAATTAAATAACTTAATAAGTTGAGTCATACTGTCTTCGAGCAATAAACAACGGTGGCGAAGAAAATTAATTCTGCCAGTCCTTGACAGCGGTCAGCACCTGAATGCACCATCTGACGCTGCAGTCTTGTTGAAGTCAATTTCATTAGCTGGAAAAAACATATTAAATTATCACTGTTTTAATGATCGACGAGTCTCCTTTGCAGGTGTTTTCAATGTCCTCTTGGTTTGTTCGTAAGTGGACGTGCTGCACCTCAGTACTTTAGGAAATAAAGCTGATTGAATCCTGAGGCTAAACCCAGAGTTCAGAGTCGGTTCATTCGCTGGATTAATCCTGTTTTTTCATATTCGGGCTAAAAGAGACGAGATCAGGACTCGCCCCTGAATAGCAGGTGATGCTCAAAGTAGCTTCCTTTGGCTCCGTGAGTGACACGAGGAGTCACGTTTCCTCTGAATAATTCAGACCCATGTTGACGTTTCACGCAGCGGATGATGTGTCCGCGGCCGTAAACTGTTCATTTGGATGCGACTCCAGCTGGAGATGTCAGTCCGGCCCCTGGCGCTGGCAAGTGGCGTCCTGGATTACGTCAGACGTGCCGAGG
The DNA here is from genome assembly GCF_982586985.1 of Callionymus lyra. Lineage (NCBI taxonomy): Eukaryota > Metazoa > Chordata > Actinopteri > Syngnathiformes > Callionymidae > Callionymus > Callionymus lyra. Next base: position 9,982,256 of record NC_141830.1, read on the forward strand.
TTGTTTGCTATCAGTCGCCGCAGATGTTTTATGGGGCACAGCTGGATTTAGAAGGGATCATCATTTAGAGGAGGTAAGCCTCTGCCACCATGCTGGCTCTCTCATCCTCCCTCTTCTTTGGACCATCTTGTAAGTTTTTCCCACTGGCGGAGGCTGCGCTGCTCTCTGCCACGGTTGTCATGGTGACACACATATCTCCTGAAGGGCCTACACTATATCTATATCTACCTTGACATCCCGAACTACCTACCTCATAACCACCTTTGTACCTTCTTTCATCTTCAGTACAGCATATTCTTCTGCCTGACCCACTGACCTTACCCACCCATCTGTCTTCCTACTGAACCTAACACACTCTTGGATACTTCATTCACTCTCACTGACCTACTTTCAATGTGACCTACCTATCAAACAAACAAACCTACTTACTCAGCTGCAAAACTTCTTCTGATGAATCTGCCTGCTAGCAACATCTTGTTTACTTTCAACCTACCTTTTGTTCCGACACCTACGGTTGTAACTACCTATACGTTTACCTTCCTACTTTTACCGATTTAGACGACTACATTCCTAAGATTCCTATAATGTATCTACTTTCACTATTCGTTATACATTCATTCTACATTAAAATATGCCAAGATATTCGCAGTACTTCCGTCTTATCCACTGTCAAACCAAACTATTCACATACCACTAACACAGCTCTACTCTAACTGGATATCTACTTATACTTACTTTCAGTTTAAAGTGTAATAAAAAACGGTATTCCGGAAGATTTGGAAGGATTTGTCAGGTGCTTTAACACTTGTGTTTTCTCCGGGTCAAGGTGACCCAGATGCCTGAAAACAATTGCGTTTGTGGTATCCCTTGTGTCGTCTCTGGGTCAAGGTGAACGACCTTCCTGGCTTCCAGAAATACACGTGCAGTGGTGGAGGTTGTTCACCTTGATTCAAAGACAACCTTCAAGAAACATCCTAAGACATTTTTATTCGTTCAGGCTTTTCCTTGATTTCCTGGAACTCCTGTGTTGTTCTCAGTGATATCTTGACCTTTTAAGTATATATTTTATTGAGTATTGTTTTGATCGTTTAACCGTTTGTGACCCTGGTCTAGAAAAGCGCTGTTTAAATATAAATCACTTACTTACTTACTTATACTATACTATAACTCTCCTGAACACTAGGAAACCTGTTGCGTGATGGTACTGTTACTTCTGTACGATAGTAGTAAAGTAAGGGAGTATAAAAGGATTCATGGGTGGGGATAGTAAACACTGAATCTTGTGTCTAAGATACAAATAAAAGAACAAGTTTTTCCACTTTTGCGAGATATTCCGATGTCAAAACGTTTCAAATGACTTTGTCGTCCGAGCGGTTCTGGCACATCATGTCTAAACACAGTCGACATGACAGCTATTACCCGGGCTTCTGTCTGGAGCTTATTAAGAGCAGCCACTCTGAGTTCAGTTTGCAACATTTCCTTTGAGGCTTCCACAGAAATAGAAGTAAGCGTTGCGGCACGGTTGGCCTACATACACGGCGGTGGCTTCTAGCTGCCGTTTCCTTTCAAGTGGAGCATGGTCAGCCGTGTCAGTACAATAGCTTAAAGCCCTCGGACTGCGCTGTGGTCCAACAGCTCTGTCCTCAAAGTGAGATCCAAAGACAGTATTTCTGGGGTGGTCTGGCTGATTGAATGAGTTTGTCCGGTGCGACAGTATCCCACTGACCGGGGTTTGTCTTCTCGTCCACAGTGTCTCCGGAGCTTCTGGGTGCCCTGTCTTCTGTCGCAGCTTTCCTCGCGTTGATAGCTCTGTTTTTCCTCTACATCAGCAACAAGCTATCGGTGGAAAGTCACGACGATCTGCTTCATGTGAGCGACTACAGGAGCGGCCAGCCAGGTATGAACACGTTGTTGGTGCTCTTTGTAGTCTCTAGGGCTTTCGAACCATTTCCATAAAAGCATCCGTCAATTCTGGACCGTCTTTCAGGCATTTATATTCCCCCCTATATATTTTTCTTGATGTCCTTCCAGTTTCCCTTTCTATCCTTTTTATGTCTTTCCATCTACCAACCATACCGTCCAGATCGCCTTTACTGTTCGTCCATCCTCATCCAGTTTATTGTTCTTTATTATCTGTTAGCTATCCACATGTCTTCACATCCGTCCATCCATATTTCTACCTGTCATTTTGTTCTATCGTTCAACCAGCTACGACTTTCTGGCACCATATGTGATCCTCTGCAGCGAGAATTCTGACCCGCTCTAGTAGGAGAACTCACATTTCTCCAATCCTTAAAACTCTTCACTGGCTTCCAGTTTCTTTCAGGATCAATTTAAAATTCTGGTTCTTACTTTCAGATCTATTCATGGTCAGGCTCCTCCTTACATCAGTGATCTGATCCAGCCTTACACCCCAGCTCGGGCTCTGAGGTCTGTGGATCAGAATCTACTGATAGTTCCTGAACACGCTTCAGGACCAGAGGAGAGAAATCCTTCCAGGCTGTTCCTCCTAAGCTTTGGAAGGATCTTCCTCTCCCTCTGCGCTTGATGATCTACTGACTCCTTCAAGAAACATCTTAAGACATTCTTATTCGTGCAGACTCCTGTGTTGTTCTCAGCGTTTCTTGATCTTTTTAGTATATATTTTTATTGTTTAAGCGCTTTGTGACCCTGGTCTAGATAAATTACTTACTTACTTACCTTCCAGTGAGGTAGTACTGATGTTTGGTAGCTTGAAGATTCTTTCTTTGACCCGCAAGAGTTTCAAACAAGCACAATTGTTTCCACTTCTCTGCTAACCACATGTCCATGTCAGCGCCTCTGATGTCATATTCCCGCGGGCCGGCGTCCCTGGCTGAGACATGGCGTTCTTCAAGAGCTTCCAGCAGAACCTCCCGACCGTCAACATCTCCTCCCTCCTGGACTCGGTCAGCAGCCGCGTGGACGACCTGGCCACCGCCGTCAGCGACGCCACCTACGCCGTCAGCGACCAGCTGACGGAGCAGGTCAGCACCATCATCAACAAGAAGCCGGACGAGGAGGACGGGGAGGGCGGGAGCGGTCAGGAGTCCGGCCAGACTTCCCAGGAAGGGAAGGCGGGGAATAAAAGCATTTGGCCATCGGACGCGGGTATCACAAGTTTTATAAGCAACCAGACCTGCGAGGCGACTCCTGCAGAGAGCGCGCAGAGTCAGCTGGAGTGGGAATGGAGGGATGGATGCTGGAGAGTCAAGAGGACGGAAGCTGAATTAGCAGAGGAGGAGAAGAGGAAAAGGGAAGAGCAGGAGCTAGAGGACAAGAGAGAGCAGAGGAGGAAGGAGAGAAGAGAAAGACAGATGGAAAAAGAAGCCAAGAAGAAAGTGGAAGATGAAGAAATGGAAGGTGGCGACGTAGAGAAGGAGCAGCCCGAGGAAGCGCTCGACGAGGAGGCGGCGGCAGAAGAAGAAGACGAGACCAAGCAGAGAAGTTTAGAGTCTGCCGAGAAGGGCGAGAAGGAGGAGGACGACGAGAGAGAAGGGAATCCCGACAGAGAAGGCGACGACGAGCAAGAGGAGGAACCCGAGGTTCAAGGGTCGAAGAAGAAGAAGAAGAAGTCGGAAAAGAAAAAGGAAAAAGAAGAGAAATCGGGAGAGACAAAGAAAAAGGACAAGAAGAGGAAAAAGAAGAAGAAAAAGAAAGATGAGAAAGGTTTGGACGTGTGAAGACTCTCTTTCCAACTCTTGGTTTTGACTCTCCAGTGAAATCTCTTGGTGGTAGTTTTGCGGATGTCAGTTGTGAGAAGTTGGTTCAGTTATAATTCATCAAGTTCAACAACGTCATGGTACGACTGCGAGGACGTTCAAGTTTAGATTATTTTTGAAATATGAAAATAGTTTGTTTTTTTTTACACCAAATTTGACTGAAAATCACTTTGAATTTTATATTAAATTTATTTTACAAATTTAATTTTACACTGAATTTATTGATGCTTTGAAAACAAGCACAGCTATATTTCATCTCTTAATTTCAAAGCATGAATACATTTAGTGTGAATATTCAGTGTAAACAATCAAACATGAAAATGTTATGGTACAAATTAAATATAAAACATTACCCAAATGTAAATAAATTCAATGCAAAACAATTATCTAAATAAATTCAGTGTAAGGAATTAGGTGTAAATAATTCAGTGTTAAGTTTGGAAGTAAATATGTGCCATCAGGCTTATAATTAGAATTTCTAACATTTAATTTTTTTACATCCTCAAAATGAAATTTGAATTTGAAAAACCATCACATTTTAATTTATTTTATGTTTTCTGCAGGTTTTTTTTAAATGCACAAATATATTCAGGGTAAAATTAAACTTGTAAAAAAACTCAATGTAAAATTGTGTCTGATTTTGTACATATTCTGTGTTAAAAATTCAGATTCAAAGTCACATATAGTTCCATACTAAATGCTTTAGATGAGAGCTGAAGTAATAACTTTTGTTAGACATTGTGAGGGAAACGATGAAAAAAAATCAAAAAACATTTTCTGACTCAATCATTAAAGTTCTCCGAGTCCCTGCCGTGAAAAAACAAACACAATGTTTGGCCTTGGGAGCTTTTTTTCGACAAGATCCAATGAGTAAGAAAAAAAAAGTCTCACAGGTAATTCCCTAATAATGACAACAACCTCAAAGTTGTGTTGAACTGGGTAAAAGATAAAGACGTGTGAATGAGTTCTGTCACCATCATTCTTCTGGTCCACATATTATCCCAGCGAACTCAATATGACTTTTCCGTCTTTCCTGTCCTGGAGCGTTCTCCGCCGCTCTCGTGTGTTGCTACCAGTTCATCCCATCATATCAGTGACTCCGGCCCTCGTGTCTCCTCCAGGGGGAGTTTTGTCCGACAGCTCGGAGGAGAAGAGCCTGGAGGCTTCAGCCGTCCAGCAGAGCGCCACCATGGTGTGGAGCAGCAAACATAAGTCCAGCGAGCAGGGAGGATACAGCAGCGAGGCCTCCAGCGAGCACGGTGAGAAAACTTCTCCTTAAGATTCTTCTTACTTAAGATCTTGGCTCCTGTTGGGTTTTGAGTGATGTCCTTTCAGAGTTGCTACACATATAAACACTCTACAGCAGACCTGGGAAAAGTGTGGCAAAGTATGATCATGTATAAATGGTTCTAATGCATTAACAAATGTATTTTGTATTTATAATTAATTTACATTTTCACATAACACTTCCCTCCTTTTTGTGTGTAATTTTTTGAGTATATATTAATCCCTCAAAACATTTTTTATTTAAAATAAGTTAAGTTTTAAGTTAATTGAAGAAATATTTTGAAAAAAAACTCATCTATACAAGAATAAAATTGCAGTTTATTTAGCTTAATACATGTTTTTTTTCATCTTTCTTTTTGCTTGATGGCCCCTAACAACATTCACAGAATTTAATGTGGCCCTTGAAGAATTTTAATTGCCCTCCCCTGCTCTACAGGGCGTTATCTAAAACTAAAGAAGGGACATAATTAACCTATTCTATAAAAATATATTAGAATAAAATGTATTCATTAAAATGTACTTTTAATGGAGAATATGTTAGGTGACAATTCTACGCGGGACTTTCCTAACATGGAGAAATGATCTATGTCCTGAGTCCAAATGAACTAAAATGTTTTGATTTAAATCCACAACACGGAGCATGAATAGTATAAAACAGGCAAGATGTACTTTCGGGACAAAACAAGTACTTTATTCATACTTTTATTTTAATGTTTCACCTTGAAATCACTAAAACTAGCATTGTGAGCTTAGCAAGTTTAGCATTTATGAATTAAAGTATGGTAAGTTCAAGTTTAAGAAATCCTTTTTTTAATCACCGAAAAGAGCAAATAGAACAGTTCAAATCGTAAGGAAACTGACCTACTTGAGACCTTGGCCCCCCGCAAGGGTTTGAGTGATGTCATCTGCTGCTCTAACTGACCTCGACGTCTTCTTCCAGCCAACAGCATCCAGAGAATAAAGAAGGACTCATCCTTCCACGAGCACCAGCCGCCTCCGTACCAGGACCAGGTCCCTCGGGTGAACTCGCGCTCCAGACAGGAGAGGGGCGTCAGGCGGGCCCACAGTCCCAACGGGTCCAGCGAGGCCAGCGAGGACCAGGACACGGAGAGCTACCTCAACAAGGGGGGTGAGGAGGACATCCCCAGTGACAGCACGGCGGTGGTGGGACCAGAGGTGGGGTCTTCGTAAGATCATGCGCACGATACCACCGAACTTACTTTGGATCTTCTCCAGGATCATTCCGGGCCTCAACTGCCGTCCCCCTACGAGCCAGAACCTCTCGCCAAGTACGGCACCTTGGACGTGGCCTTCGAGTACGACTCCGGCGAGCAGTGGTTGGCCGTCACCGTCACCGCGGCGACCGACATCCCGGCCCTCAAGCAGACCGGAAACATCTCCTGGCAGGTCCACCTGGTCCTGCTGCCCACCAAGAAGCAGCGAGCCAAAACGGGGGTCCAGAAGGGCCCGTGTCCCGTCTTCACCGAGACCTTCAAGTTCTCCAGGGTGGAGCAGGAGGCGCTGGGCGACTACGCCGTCCGCTTCCGCCTCTACAGCGTCAGGAGGATGAAGAAGGAGAAGGTCCTGGGCGAGAAGGTCTTCTACCTGACCAAGCTCAACCTGCAGGGGAAGATCGCGCTGCCGGTCACCCTGGAGCCCGGATCAGAACTCACCGTGAGAACCTTGCAGAGCACATGACGTCGGCTGTTTTTCTGTCGTGTCAGCAGATCATAACAAGCGTTGATGCACAACAACAGCTGCGCTTTGTCAACTAGCATCATAACTAGCATTGTGGCGCGCTAAAGGATAGCATCCTTTGGGAGATAATGGCTAATAATCCAACATTTATAGATCCTCTAGAGCAGGCGTGTGCAAAGTCAAGGTCATTATAAACTTTATAATACAAACAGACACAAACACATGTCAAAATAAAACTTAAATTCCACACAAGTAAAGTAAAGCAATGCTAAGTTTAAATGCTAATTCCTGAAGAAGGTGGTGATACAGGAGCCTTTATCTTTATTCTATTCTATTTGTTTTATTCTATTCTATTCTATTTTTATTTACATTTCAAATTCTACCAAAACTACTTTAACAACTACTAATTCTACTGTAACCTGTAAAAAGACCTTCACTGCTATTCTTCTGTTGTTATTACAACTAGTAACGCGGCTAACAAACAATGTCTATGCTAGCATTTCTACTATTAGTTTTGGCAAGAAAGTCACCACTTGTTTTGCATCAAATACGACAGTATCACAATATTGTGATTTATAGCAATATTCTACACAGATAACCACAAACAAATGCACAATATTACGCAGTTTAAAGGATGAACTAGCATAGTGCAAGCAAGGAATTCGTAACTCACTCCTTAGTAGTCTGATAGAAATCTTTAAAAAAATATTTTTTACAAAAAGAACGTTGATTAAAAAATGAAATATTGAAGTTATATAGGAAGTCAAAGTATGGCCATGTATTGTACCATATTAAAAAACTTTTTTTTTTTGCGGGCTTTTTAACTACTATATTTATTGTCATTCGTATGTCTTCTATTAGTTTCTATTCAACTGTTTCATCTTTGAAAAAACATAACTATTGCTACTGCTACTGACTAACAATATTGCTACTAATTAGGATAGTACTAACTACTAGCTACCTAAACTAGTCACTGTTTAACTTCTATTGCTAATTTTACTGAACTACTACCAGATTATATCAAGCACAATTTATCAGTTTGAGATCTACTACTGCAAGGATCCATCATTTAAATCTGTATCTTCTCAAGCTAGTTCAGTACTTCTACTACTTTAAGTACTTCTACAAATGACTCTTTTAGTACTTCATTATGGGATAATTGTACAAACACTTCTTATTTCTGTTACTTGAGACTACTTCAACTGTCTACTACTATGACTAAAATATACCAACAATCTTACTACTAATTCGGATAGTACTAACCACTAGCTATCTAAACTAGTCAGTGTACTACCAGGTTATGTCAAGCGCAACTTATTACTTCTAGATTTGTATCTACTACTACAAGGATCCATCATTTAAATCTGTATCACCTCGAGCTAGTTCAGTATTTCTACTACTTTAAGTACTTCTACCACTGACTCTTATAGTACTTCATTATGGGATACTTGTTGGTTATATATAATGGTTGTACCAAGCGAATTTATAACTTCTAGATTTGTATCTACTACTACAAGTATCCATCATTTAAATCTGTATCTCCTCGAACTAGTTCAGTACTTCCACTACTTCAAGTACTTCTACCAATGACTCTTCTAGTACTTCATAACACTCCTGGTTTCTGTTACTTAGTATCACAGTACTGTTAGCGTTACATTTAACAAATTCAACTGTCTACTACTATTACACAAACGTTATACCAGTAGTATGAATGAAAGCCACATGCGTCTGAAATACATCTGATGTACACTAGATGTCGCTAGTGAGCACATAACTCGGTGCGTCTCTGCTGTGTTCAGGGCTGCGGGTCAGTGGTCAGTGTGTCCCGCAGCGGTGGAGCTCTTTCCTACCGGTCAGCCGAAGACTCGTCGTCCCCGGAGATCCTGCTGGGTCTGATCTACAACTCAGCCACCGGTCAACTGTCGGCCGAGGTGATCCAGGGCAGTCACTTCAAAACCCCTGCGTCCGAAAAACCAGTCAGTGAGTAAAAAAAAAAAAAAACAGCAACAAGTTCTTCCTTCTGCTCCTGACTTCTTCTTTCTTTGACTTCTCTTCCTGCTCTGCTGTGTTTGTGTCAGACGGACTGTTTTGTTGTATAAAACATTTCGTAGGCGGACAACTTTATATCATGAGAGGTAAGAGGGAGTCATGCTCTCACTCAAAATCTACATTTTTAACCATTTATTAACAACGTATTATAGTAAGTGATACATTTCTTTTTAATTTTTTTAGTGATATGGAAATAATAATAAAATAAATAATATTAATAATAATATAAATAACCCCCCAAAAATGGCTGCGCCTATTCATTCGACAACTTTCTAAAATTTGTTTTGTGAAAATGAGAAATCACGATAAATGAAAACATGCTTTTAACCTCACAAAAAAAGTGATTTTTAATAAAATAAAAGCCCGTTTTAAAAATGTATTAACAAGACACACAAGACATTTTAACAATGGAGGAAATAATGTATATTCTCATAAAAAATGTAATTCAAAATGAAACCTTACGTTTAATTGTATAAAGATTAAAATATCCTAAAATTGAATTGCGATGTTGATCAATTATATTTTCTTCTTCCTTTCGTTTAAAATTGGGAAATAAATCAGAAACATCGTTTTAAAAATAGAAAATGTATGAAATATCAAATACACGTTTATCTATAAAATGTTGATCCTAATAAAAAATGGAAAAATAATTAATTTTTTTTACAAAACGTGTTCTCATTCTTTTCCATTCTCTTATTTACAAACAGCCTAGAAAATACAGAAAACTCTAAAATTTAAATTAAAGATCCATAAAAAGGATTTGATTAGGATTGAAAAAAATGATAATTTCCATTATTATTTCTGTTTACATGTCAGTAAGCATTACCCGCAGTACTCACTTCGACCACTGAGTGTCGCTCTTTCCCCACAGACACGTTCGTCAGACTGACCATGCTGGACTCCAAGGGGAAGCTGATGTCAAAGTACAGGACTGCGGTCTGTCGCGGTCAGCCCAACCCGACCTACAAGGAGACCTTCGTCTTCCAGGTGGCGCTGTTCCAGCTGTCCGAGGTGTCGCTGATCCTCTCGGTCTTCTGCCGCCGCAGCAGCATGAGGCCCCGCGAGCGCCTGGGCTGGGTGTCGCTGGGCCTGGACAGCACCGGCGAGGAGCAGCAGGCCCACTGGACCGAGATGAAGGAGGCGGAGGGTCAGCAGGTCTGCCACTGGCACACGCTCTCGGACACATAAGATGGGTTTTGGTTCTCCCCCCTCCCCCCTCGCCCCCTTGGAGGTCGCCACACTGCCGGACCAGAACCAGGTGGTGGAGGTCCTGGGTCAGAGCGTGACACGTGAGCCGTTTACAGAGCAACACCAGGACACGTCTGCCTTCCTTCCAAAAACTTCCAAAGGGCTCATCGTTGCGGCACCAGCTCGCCGTCAACAGAACCAGAACCTGGTTCGGAACCAAAGGGCCCAAACTACAGCTGCAGCTTTGTTTACACGTTTCCACCCCGAGGCGTCCGGTGTCGAGGACAGGAAAACCTGGTTCACTCCCTCCAATGACTGGAGTCGATGAGGGGAGGGACACCCTGGAAAGGTCACCAGTCTATCACACACACACACAGACGATCACGCTCACCAATAATCAACTTGAGATATCTATCAGAACATTTGTTTTAAGGGTTTTCTCATTTTATTTAATAAAAGAAAATTGAAAACGAAATATTTTATTTTTAATTAGCTCTTATTTTTGCTTTAAAAAAAAGAAAAAAATGAATTACATTATTTTTTTTACTTTCATTTTTGTCCTGAATTTCATAATGAATTTCAAAATAAATTACGGTCTTAATTTAAAAGAAATTCTTAAATTATTTATGATAAAAACAACAACAAGGAAGAAACTATCAACTCAAGTTTAAAGATAAAAGTTCACTGGATCAAAATAACTCCAACTTAAGCTGCAATTAAAGTTAAACATCAAACATTTATAAACACCTGGATTCTGTGTTAAAAACCAACACAGATTAATACCATTTTAATCTCAGTGTTTCCAAGAACTCCTGATGTCATCAACCTTCTTGACAAACGACAGACAAGTTTTTAAACGACCGGGTATTTTTTTGTTTGTTTTTTATTTCCAACCCTCATGTTTCTGCCGAGATCAGCAGCAATTAAACGCCGACTCATGGTTTCACACACACATGACCTTCCTAATGTTAGTCTGGGAAAACCAGCCTCAGAGCAGAGCGGCGATGATGATGATGATGATGACGACGAAGATGACGAAGATGCAAAGGGATCATAGACGCAGGAAAACCTCTCGACTGGTTTTCCGGGACACGCCCCCCGTCAACCGATGACTGAGCACTTTTTATTGCATGTTGATATAAAAAAATGTTTTTCAACAGTATTTTCAATAAATACACAAAGAGCGACTCGCTTGTTGTTTTTTTTGTTTTTGTTGGTGAAAGTCAGACTCAAGTGTCCCGAGCAGGACGTCTGAGTTTAAAAGGCCCACGGATGATTTTCAGAATAAAAGAACATACATTCTGATTTATTTAAAAAATAAATTCCAGTTTAGTTTCCAATTTTTTTTTATCTTCTCCTAGTTTGGATTCATAAAAGGTAATTTCTCTTAAAAAAAATCTAAAGGGAAGAGAAAAGTATTTTTGAACCTAAATATTAAGAGTTTTTACTTTGTACAGATTATATTTTAGTTTAATATTTAATTAAGCATCGTCAGCTTTCATGTTTGGTAATGTAAAGAAATGATTCAATAAAGGTCATTATTATTTAACTTTACCTTTTTTTTTTTTTAAAAAGACAATAATTTCGCACTAAATTCTGTTTAGATTATAATTCTATGTTGAGCTTTAACTTTGAAAAGTTTAAATTATGAAAATAAGAATTTAAAAATCATATAAACAATTAAAAATATATATTTGGGCATCATTTTTAAAAAGAATGTAAAACTCAGATTTCCCTCGAGAACAAAAGGAAGTATAGCAAAAAAAAGAGGGGTCGTTTAAAAGAAGCAACGTGATTGGCCGGAAGACCACGAGAGCAGGACCAGACTACAACAGAACCGCGGGGGTCGTGACCCCGACGTCATCGTACCTATTTGGCAAAGAAAACATTCATCACCGGAACAAAAAAAAATAAATCGGAGCCAATATGGCGACAGCGTTAAGTTTCCGTCCAACTAGAAAAAATCCGGAACAGAAACGCGTTCCCCTCTTTCTTCAACTCGTTTTTTTTGGCGGCGAGACTGTGGCGGGGGGGGAACCGGTCGTGAGAAAACAAAATGGCGGCTGGTGTTTTTTTTTTCACGTCGAGGCATTTCGGTGACGGTGAATTCAGTGAAACGTAGTTGGACCAAAAAAAAAAAAATGGACATCCCCTCGATCACTTGGTGTGTGTCCTTGTAGAGGTGAACACGCTGGAGTTGTGAAGTCGCTGACGGGAACCTTTGAGCAAGACTTTCGTTTACACGCGTTAAACTACTTCTTTTACAAAATAAATAGTACCGTGGAACTGGAGTTCATCCAAAAGGTCTGTTAAATCTGAACTAAAGCCATCATTTTTCAAATTAAATATTCTTTTAACATTTTAATTGAGATTTAACTTTAAGCAAAATGCAAAAAAAATACTGAGCAATTAAAAAAATGTTGTTAATAATAATAATAATAATATTAAATGTTACATTTTTGTAAAGACAAGTTGAAAATCGGATAAATAGTCACAATGTTTTTTTTTGGTTTTGATTTTGGAAAAAATTGTTATGTCAATTCAGCAATTTTGCCTTTTTTTCAACAGTCAAAACAGCGAGTCTGCTTCGACTGAAGATCCCGAACTCGCGTCGACACTAAACCCCTCCAGCGTGTTCACCGGGTCGCCGCCACAGATGTGAAATTTAGTCTCGACAGATTTACAGAGATCAACAACACGATAAAAAAAAAGTCAATAAAATATTTCCGAGCGTCAGTGCTGCTTTGAGTTCGTAAGGACGATGAAGACAAACCCTCACCGGACCCTCTCCAGCAGTCGCCCCCCGACCGATGGTTTTCTCTGTACAAAGTCTGTAGTGGTTGAAAGGTGGCGGAGAGCAGGAACGTCTGCTGGCAGTGCAACTCCTCTTTCTTTTTTTTTTTATATATAACCGATTCCAATCCGAGAAAAAATCCCATCGCGTCCCTGCTCAGATGAACTTGAAGCACTTGGTCTTGTCGTGCGGCAGCCGCGTCTTGAACAGTACCGAGTCCACGCGGAACTGCGTGTAGAGCAGCGGCATGTACCCGTAGACCTTCACGAAGAAGTTGATGCACTTGTGGCGCTCGTGGAAGTGGGAGTCGTCGTGGGAGAGCGCCTGCGGACACCCGGGGCAGCGGAAGGTCCAGCGGGAGGTGACCTGCAGGGGGAAGGAGACGAGAGGGTCATCCACCTAAAACGACCTTGAAAATGCTCATTCAAACTCATGTAAAACATAGCTTTTTTTTTAGCATTTGAAATATTGTCGACAGCAATAAGCTCAATAGGACAGCAGGTGGCGGTAGTGTTCCTTGCACAATAAGAGTAAACTAAGCTACACCGAGTGAAGAACCTTAAAATGTCGCCCCCTAATCCGCTAAAAGATAAGGTAAGGTTTAGGTTTCAGTTTCAGGTAAAAAGTGCGAGACCCAGGAAACAAAACCTGCTTAAACGACCCATATACCAACCATATTATTTATCTAGGTGACAGGAAAACTGGACCTGTGAACCCAACAGAGACCACATGTCACCCAAGTCAAGTTCCTTCTGCCTTTCAACTGCTACTTGTAACATTCATAAGGTTCACCTCTGGCCCCAGTCGGTCACAAACCAACACAGAGTCAACATAGCTAAATGTTATCAAGAACCTTGCTATGCACCAGTATTCCCTAATAAACGCTACATGACCACATCTACACAATTTGAAAATCTCAAGACACCTGAACTATTCTAGTCATGCAGGACACCCGTGGATCGACCTTAACGTTCGACTGTCCACTCAAAGAACACACCTTGATGGGCGGCTTCCGTGTGATGTGGGAGACCAGGAAATTCATGGCGATGTCCTCGCAGTTGATGTAGTCGTCCACCATGTCCCTGATGGCCTGGGGCATCACGTACGAGTACAGGTAGGCGTAGTACTGCAAGAGAAAGTGACGAAAAGCGTCATGAAAAAGCCGTTCTAATGGAACAAGTCTCTCAACAATTTGCCGACGGAACCTTGTGAAAGAAGGCGGCTCCCGTCAGGACCATGGACAGCTCGCACGAGTAGTTCGAGTTGTAGAGCCAGGACTGGTGGTTGAGGTCCCAGGCGTGGTACCGGCCTGGGAATCCCACGATGCGATCCCGGGCCTCTCGCCACACTCTGGAGCAACACGACCAAAAAACAATGTTAAATGCACCATTTGGAGTAGTGTGACCTTTATTTTCACCATCTACCAGAACAATGCTGCCCCCCTTCCCTTAACTCTTTCCTTCATTATTGCCCCCCACGACAGTCCCCCTTGCTAAACATTACATTCACATTTATTGACACGTTCAACAACTAGGCTTCATAGATCTTTGTGTTGCACTGACCTAAAGCCAAACATGATTTCATCGTGACGGAGGTGAGCGTCATCATCGATTGAAAGAATGGCCTCGGTCTCCACCACGTCCCAGGGCAGGAACCGGTTGTTCAGACTGTTCTTCTCTGTGCGGACCACCTGCGACAGAATACGGTCTTTACTCCGCGTCAACTTGCAGCAACAATGATTTATTCGCCTCAGAAATAAAATACATTTACTTACCACGATGGGAAGGCCGATGTCAGGCCACAGCAGGTCGTCGGAGGGAGGTTTCGGGGAGTTCCAAACCACAACCACCTTGTTGAGATACGGTAGTCCATTCAACCTCTCTAGGGAGTTCATGAGGACCTCTTCCCTCTCGTACGTCAGCATTACCACGGTGAACTGTTCTCTGGGAACGTTTCCCCCTAATGCTGCTTGGAACTCCTTCCCCGAGCCGCCCGTGCCTCCACCTATCGGCCTGAATCCAGTACCCGAGCCGAGAAACTTTGCCTCGGATGGCAAGACTGGATCAAGAGGAGTGTGTGGGAACAGATGGAAAGGCCCGGGGGCTTTGTTCCACGTTCTGTAAGTGTCCGACGCCGTGTAGGTAAAGTTTCGGAGAAAGCGCGGCGAAGCGTATGGTGGCTCGGTCTCAACGGGGCCGAGATCAAGATCCCCGTTATCAGCCAGGTTCGCATCGGTTCCCGCCAGCTTACCTGCCTTGTGAGGAATCTCCTGTGCAAGCTCATCTTTGATGGGGGCGGCAGGCAGCTGGATGCGGGTCCGAATGCTGGCTAGGATGGTGTTGAAGACATTCTCTGAGGTGGAGAAGTAGGTTTCCCAAAGAAAGCGGCCCTGCCGCCTCATAGCTAGCAAGTCATTGTCCGATAGGCTGCGCAGGAGGAAGTGCAACTCCGTCACACGGGGTTTGGGCACTAGAATTGCAGCTTCTGTCCATCGAATTAATTGGTGGTATGGGAGTTTGAAGTGATCTCCCAATACGACTGGTATTGCACCGACCTCAAGGGCCTCAAACAATCTCATTCCACAGCCAGCTGAGGCCACTAGCTTCCCGTCACCAGGAGCGATTACCAAGGCAAAAGTGGACGCCTTGAGCACTTCCAACCTCTCTTCCCTCTCCCCACACAGTGACCACTCGGTTGGCAAACTGGTCCTCGGGTTCTTACAGGTGAACTCTACTAGCACTAGGTCCAAGTGGCTGTCCTGCACCGCTTTCAAGGTACCGATAATTCGATCGTCAAAGTCAGCAGGTGGGTCTCCTTCCATCTCCTCTTCGAATGACTGGGGAGGACCCTCTTGCAAGCTGCTCCTCAGCGACTCTACTCTCTCCCCTTGGAAAGTGAAGAGGTACTTCCTTTTCACGGGTACCTGAGGGGGAACTTCCAGAAAGTTTGGCTCAGAAAGGGCATGAACCAGTGGAGAGACAACCAAGTCAAAGTCTTCTCTGTACTGCAATCCCAGGAATGTGGACTGGGCAACCGCAGCCCGTCCAGTGCTCACATTATACAGAAAGTTCTGCGTCATGGATTTTCTCGAGAGATGCACCAGTACATGATTGTGTCCATCTGATCTCCAGTATGGAAGTGCTTTCAGCTGTTTCTCTAGATCCTGTGGAGATGGGGGTGGTGAGGACGTGGATTCCTGGAGCTCACCAACCAGCACTAAATACAAACAGGCAATACTGGGGTTGTCAGTTACATAAATGTTGCTTTTCACCGATGTTGCGAATGCCTGTTGAACCAGAGGGTCAATGAGCTCCCCCCACGTGTACGACCCAGTGTCATAAACATAGACCGGAAACCCTGACGTCAGAGGGCAACGGGCGTAGTCAAAGCAGTTGCTCAATCGGCAGGAGCGCACCGATTTCGGCGGAGGAAGTCCTGGGTCTTCTTTATCTGGGAGCAACCTGACGGGCAACGAGAGTTTTGGTTGGTTTTGAGCCATCAGCTCTTTATACGAATGCTCCGTCTGGCTGATAACATTCTTCAGCTGCAGCAGGTCCTGCTTGGCACTGTCGATGCTGCGCTTGCAGACCTCGATGCGCAGGTTGAGTCTGGAGATTTCGCCGTTGAGCTCCTGCCTCTTGGCTTCAAGCTGCAATAGCTCTTCGCTGACCGACTCGCGGATGCGGCACAGGTCCTGCACATGTTTGGCCTCGCAGAGCTCCCCTCCGGGTCGGGGCCCGAAGATTCGCTTTTCGGGGCCCCCCGCTTCATCGATGGTGGTGAGGTAGTAGTGGGCGATTAGTGGAAAGAAAACCAGGATGAAGAAGAGCATGAAACTGAGCCAGGTGAGGCGCACTCGCCGCAACACCCAGGGATGTCCACCGGCGCCGCTGCCGCCACCGTTGCGCTGCATTGTTGACTCTCAGTCTGCCCCTCCTCTCCTAGGAGACGTTGCTATGGGGATGTGCAGCAGCCATGATACGACCTTGTCAGCAAGGCAGGGATGGGCACTAAATCATCAAAGCAGGCGAGTCGCTCTGCCCTTCACGTTCTGCGTCCCCAGGGTCACCTGTATTCCAAAATTTGCTCCGTTTCAGTCGCGTGGTGAAGACGAGTTGAGGCCATATCTGTGCACCTGCCGAGTCATTCTATGGGAGGGTACAGTCCTACGTGAGAGGAGGGGTGCCCCTCAGCGGGTGTTGAAAACGGGACATCGTCTCTCAAAGGTCTGCGAGATGGCTGCGGGAAAAAGCGGCTTCTTTCTTGGACATCATTTTATTAATCCTCACATGGCCTCTCCGTCCTCTTTATCCGTTCCATGAGATGCTGACCTAAGAGGAGAGAAGAAAAGGTGTGAAAAGATATTCTCAGATTTGCTTTAACAATGAATTTTTTCATGTTAGGGTTTGCACAAAAAACTTCGATTTCAAGTATAGCTGCGAGTTAATGTTAGGTGTATCGTTGTTGGATTTATCCGAGAAATCAAAATTGTGGATCTGTGAAAAATCTGGAGCTACGATATGTATACAGGGGCAACAATGCAATATATGTTGATACTGTAGGAACAAGGATATATTTGTAGTATTGTCGGGTACTTGACTCTAGTGTAATTTACAGACCAAATGATTCTTGACAAAGTCGTAACTGCTTTCATTTATTTTGAAAACAAAAATATGTCCAAACGTCAGCTTTAAAAGCTGGTGGAGTAGATTGTATAAGAATCCTCTTGTCCCCAGTCATCACCTCGCTGGATTTCACAGTTCTATTAGGAGATAATGAATGCTTCCATCTAGTGGGCAGAATTGCAACAAAAAAAGTACAAAAGTGAATATTTCCATGTTAATTGTAAATGAAGAAATTGGTTTAATTAATTTTGTGAAGATGATCAAAGAAGAAGATACAATATAAACCATAAAGGAACGATACCAAAAGATATATGGAATAAAAATCTATATATTACCGTTTTATATTAATGCCGTATCATGAAGAATATTGTGATGCTGATCTATTTTTTTTTACACGCTTAACAAACAATTTAACTTGTGCATGTGCATTAACTTGAAAATGGCCTACTTAATGAAAAACTATTAAATATTCTTTAGATCAGTTGTTTGCCGTTAAAAAGGACTCCGAAAGCTCCCCACGTTAATCAGTGCAGTTCCTCAGAGTGCGCCGGGAAGTAAAGCAGGACACTGCAGTAAATTCTGTGCTGCACACAAAGCTGCCACGAGCAGAATGAAAACTGCTGCAGGATGAATGTTCCTCTATTTTTCCCCGACAGAACAACAGCGGCGGTAAAACTACGCACAGCAAGATTGGTACCCTCGACATCAACCTACAGCAAATCTCATTAGAGGCATCCTCGTGGCTTTAACGCGGACTCAAATTACATGATAAGAGTCTAGGAAAATAAGGCAGAATGAAGATGAGCGTAGAAGGAGACCTTAAAGTATAGTGTTCAGCAACCACAAAACAGCGGAAATGCACCAACTTTAATCTTGGACTCCACTGTGAGAACCCTCCTTGGCACTTTTCTTCAAAGAAGATAGCTCTTATTTATCAATGATGCTGATAGGAAAGCTACAGCTAGCATTGCCATGTGGGATGAAAGGCAGAGGACACCCTGGACAGAACAACAGTCAACCTCAGGGCACAAATACAGATACAACCTCTCCTGCACAAACTATGTTTCATATATTGCAGACATTTTAACTTTACAATAATAAATGTATTTACGAAGTCTTCTGAAGGATCAGTAAGAAATAGATGATCCCAAACTTTTTAGAATTAAAAAATGACATGGACTCTTAAAGTTAGTCCAGAAGACTTTCTAAATACTATTTGGAATTAAAATGTAGGACCAATTTGACAATCAATTAAAATGAAGAAAAAAAACACCACCTTAGTGACAAAGGTTTAAGGAGAATTTACCCAAATGTTTATTTAAACAAAAAAATAAACCTGGCATCACTGAAGAACTTCCCTTGACTCCCATCTTGCCACTTTTTTAAAAAAGTATCTGACGCAAAGTACACATGCCTCAGTACACACTTTGAGCTATAAAGAAAAATGTTGGTCAATCTAATTGTATCATATTTTATCTCATCTATTTTGATCATTTTATTTAAGACATTTTAATGCAAATAAAGGCCTTATTTTTAGATTCATGAATGTAATGTCTTCAAAGAATTTCAAAGGATCTGCAGGAACAATGTTGGTTATAAGAAATCAATCTTTAAGAATCCAAAAAAACATTTCAAGCAAATACTTTGCTACACATTCCACTGAGGTGCTCGGCTCGGATGGTGTTCAACATTCCTTATCAGAATTAATGATTCTTTCTCCCAGTATCAGGATGGCCAGTAAGCTCTGGAATTATCAGAACCTGCTTGGTTTGCGCCAGTTTTCCTCCTGGGATGACTGCAGATGAGTAAACAACATATCGCGATAAACAGCTTCCCGTCCTTTACAGAGAGAATGCTCTCGTCTTTGTAATCCCTTGTTATGGTCTTGCAACAGTGAGCGCCGCCATGAAGATGATGGCAATGATCACGTCTTTTCAGAGCCAGTGGACGACTCTTGAGATCCATTCATATATTCCAACCCGGTGCCCTGTGGTCCTGTGAGAATTCTTCTTTCACCTTGACAACGCAGTGGCCAGGTGGTGACTTCACAGAGATTAATGGCTGTGTGGCGGAGGTGTCACTGGGGTGACGCTGGACAGATGTTGCCGAGTCGAATCTGGAGCCAGGAAACGTTTGAATCTTTGGCTCCTTTTCGCAAAACACAGAAAAGATGCCGAGGATCACTTAGGCCGTTTCATAACATCCTTAAAGATCAGGCTTTTAAATCACAGCGGATTCGTAAGGATTAATATCCGTGGCATCAGTACCCAGTGGCAAACAGAATGATGCTGCACTAAGGCTGCAGATAAATCGAAAAAATATCGACATTGCGATTTTGGCACGTGCGATATACATATCGAAAACATGTGTGATAATTTATCATCGTTATTGTATAAATCAAGCATTTCTTAAATTGAATCAGTGTGACGTTCTGTAAAGTTATCAATTTGTACTTCAATGTCTCGTTGTTGTTTACGTCTCCGTCTGTCTGTCAGCTGGGCGGCGCAACCTGCTAGGCTCGGTTGCTATGGCGACGCGTCTTGCCGGCGTGCTGACTTGGCACGGGTCAGTATATACACGAGGGTAAGACTAATTTATGAGCGCTACCCAAACCTCTTTCCCTTGTTAAAGTAATATATTGTAAGTACTTTTCATCTCGTCTCAGTAGTTTTCAGCGTTCTCATAAGATCGCTGAACTTCCAAACAAGTGTAAACCTGTCTGTCTTTGCCTTATGCTAATGAGCTAAGTTGTTAGCGTCAGGTCATTTAAAAAATGTTATGCGTGCGTGTGCAAGGAGGTGGGATTTATCATTGATTTGGTGACATCACGATGCGCTGGCAGCTCCTCTCTGATGTCGCTTAGTTTGGAGGCACAGAAGCGAGGAAATAAACGAAAGGTAGGTATATATATATATATATATATATATATATATATATAACATTGTTCTCCTTATCTTAACCCCCGGACCTCCCCTGCAGTACTCCCACCTGAGTGCGGCCACATTTTTAGATAAAAGAAAAAAAAATATCGTATTAATATCGATATTGCACTTCAACACACCAATATCGCAAATATTTCCGATATTGTGCAGCCCTATGCTGCACTAATAAGAACACATTTGTAAAGGCTGCCTGGGTGCTTGGTTCTGGTTTTAGTTTGCTTATTTTGTGTGATACATTATTTAATTATTTTTATACTGTACCGTCACTACAAAAGAAATGTTGTGTGGCAATAAAAGTTTCAGATTCTGGTGTCTCCGATCCACTCATGTAACAGAAGCTTCTACGATTTATAATCACAGACATGCCATCTGTCTATCGCAGTTGCGCAATATGACCACTAGGGGGCTGTGTTTCAATTAAAACACCTTCAAAGTAATCCCTTCCAGCAATATTTATCCTTATGGACCTAGTTTAATTATGTACTAACTTAGAGCTAACATAACAGATACATCACAGAACTTAATTTTCCCGATTTATTTAGCCTATACGGCGCAATTGTAATCGTTCTCAAAAATCCGACAGTATGTTGAGGCTTCTGACTGTGTCATACTACGAAGCCAAACTATATTTTTATTTTGACATCTTAAACCCTGGATAAGTATGGTTGTATTTGTCGAACGTTTAAACAACCATACATAAAAGATGAAGGGGCTGGGAGGAATGTAAAAAAAAAAAAATGGGTGAGAAAACAACAGGAAGAAAGAGAGAAGAAAAAAGGATGTAAAACGATAATGGATTTTTCTGAATGTTTATGATTTGATATTCTTGCAACTGTTTACACATGTAGTTGTTGTCAGCTTTACTGAGAGGTAAATAAAACACAGAGAAAGAATCAGATTAATTTTACATCTCCACACAAAAACATCACAAGGAGAGATGTTTCACACACATAACCACGACGGGTGACGAGCTGCGAGGATCCGAATGAAGACGTGGGCGTACTCTGCTTCCACACCGCCAGACATTCAAGTGCAAGTTCTTGAATAAATGTTTGAACAGTCTCTGTGCAATCACAGTGCTGGAATTTAAGAAGAACTCAGCCGGGGAGGTTTTTCCTCGAATTGAAGTTTGATTTAACAAACTGAATTTGAAAAAAAAAAAGACATATTTGATGTTCACAGAAACCTGTAGTTGGACGATTAAACGACAAATCTCCCGCCTATAAAACGAACAAAAGCATTTTGATAGTCAACCGCTGAGTATTGTGCTAGAGAAATCAATACTTAATTATACCATTATTCTTTGCTGTTGCTAGGGAACGGTTTCATTAGAAACTGGACTTTTATCAGCAAATTATTCCCCTTTAACTCCATGTACCGTCTGCTGCGTACAGTACAGCGTGTACCGGGATGAATGAAGAACATTCACATGGAAGCAAACGTCATGGTTAAAAGCTTTGTGCTTGTCTTGTTACTGTCCATATGTTACACAACATGAATCAGCACTTAAACAAGCAGCTAGAGGGTGCGCACACAAACTCTAGGTTGGTCTTGAGAGGGTTTTAACTAAGAATAGTCTGCAAAGAAAACAGTTGTCGCAGTTTAGTCTTTTATAGAGGCCGTTTTTAAAACGCATTTCTTCCAATATTTGGCTTTTTTGTGATTGACAGACAATGATTTTAACTTTTCTGATGTACTTTTTTTTTTGCTACTAACCCTTTAAAAATGTTTTATAGAAACTCTCACCAACTCACTATGCAAGTAAGTAAGCAAGTAATTATTTATTTGTATAGCACCTTTCCATACCAGGGTCACAAAGCACCCAAACAATCAAAACAATATTCAATAAAGTATATATTTTAAAGGGCAAGATTAAACTGATAACACAACAGGAGTTCCAGAAAAATCAAGGGAACTTAATAATATACAGGAAACACAATATGGAAGTTCTACATTTGAGTCGAGACATTTTTGTTTGCTTTCACAGACTTGGGCAGAAACTGGCAACAGACTTTCTGTTCCATATACAGACATAAATAGGATGAATGTGTTTAAAAAAAATTGTGATGATCAACTATTTTATGAAGCCATTAGCTATCATGATACTATCCACGACATCTTGCACGATATCTTTATCCTATAAAGTGAATGAATGCATCCATGTAAACAAATCCATCAGTCACCGGACTTCCTTCTCCGATTCCTTTACGACTGGAAGCCCAATCTTAAGCCGGACCGTACCACCTCTGATGGATGCGGGCGACAAACTAGTAGCTGCCGATTTGATTTTCTCTGCCTGCTTTGAAATACAATGTCGTCCTTGAGGGAGTCACCTCAGCTCACAACCGTGTGCGTTGCCGTGTCATGTCACCGGAGCGAATCCTAGTGTTCTTGCTGACTCCAACCCCTGCTGGCCATTCAGCTGCGAAAATCCTCCTGCCTCGAGGATTTGAGCCTTGATGCATTTCTCTACTCGAGGGGGGGGGGTTGGATTGTTGGGCTCGCCAGCTACGCTTGTCATAATTAATAGTGATTTCATAACGGAGCCGAGGCAGCGACCAGGAGGAATAGAACGATAACAACCCGTCGTATGGGACCGCCGACACCGCCGGGGTACTCTCATTAGTAATCCCCAAGGGTGCGTGGATTTATGGATTTATTTAAGTTGACTAAAGCGACTACAAAAAAAAACGACAAAGTCATCTGACTCACATTAGAAGAGGTGTCCCACTAAGGAGGTGCTGGTAATCTTAGCGAGAAGCAAATTATCGAGTCATTGTTGTTGAGCGGGTCCATGTATCGGAATCCATTAATGTCATAACCCAATTCCTACGTCAACCTTTTTGTCTTGTTTTAAAAAACTTTTCGTCTCGATACCCGTTCCTGAACCTCTCCGTTTTCTTGCTCTAATAAAAACGTCCAGTGCTGGGGTCTGGATTTCTGAGACCACGGGGTGTTTTTTTACGGGGCTGGAGGGTGGGATCTTTCTTCGTTTTTGTTTTCTACCTTTTATTTTATTTATTATGTGTGTGTGTGTGTCAAAATGTATGTCTTAATATCTGAAAATCAATAAAAAGTTTGTTTTTTTGAAAACATCCAGTGCTAAAGAGAAGTTGCCAACAAGTAACAAATTTATCTGAGTTTCTGTTTTGTTGTGTTACTTATCAGTTTTCTGCAGAAACAGCCACACGTTATCATGTTTTGACCACACGTGTGTTCATGCAAAATGGCGATGAAAGAAGAAACTTGTTCCAATAGTACTACCACATCCCTCTGTCTGGGCCACAAAAAGAACAGATGATTGATAACAAGTCTAACCATTCTATGCAAGGTTTAATCATCAGAGAGGAAGAAACATATTTGTTGTTGTGTTTGATTAAGATAGTTCGAGTATATATCGTTTTGAATCTATGAATATGTAATATATTAGTTTAAAATGCAGCAACACGCTTCCCGGAAACCTAGACCGAGAAGACCGAATGAGGGCAGGACCCGATAAGAGCGTTGCGACAGATGGTACTGGGACACTTCCAAATTTCCATAGGAGGGTATTTAAAAATAAAAGGTGTCACAGGAGGACACCAGGGTTCATCCTGGTCTAAAAATGGAGAATTTAATATACCTACAGGTTTGTCGTCATTAAGGAGTTTTTCACCGACAGCCAAAGTGTTTAACTTTATCTGGTGATGAGGAAATGGTGGCAGATTAACCGACACGGAGGGGAAGTACTGAACCATCTGATCAATTCATGATAGTTGCAACGAATGCAGTCAATGTTTGGTGGAATTTGAACATAAAGTGACAGTTTATCGAAAAGTCAAACTTCACTGATTTTATACTCGCCCTGATGTCGACTAACAGTTGGGATTATTTTCAGAGTAATCAGTTCATTTTTAGAGTTATAGCCAATATGCATGTTCATTTTAATGTAGCAACTGGAGATTTTAGGTTTATCTTCCTCCAAAAAGATGCAAAACACCATATACCTCCATACTGCTTGTCTGCAATGTCCGGAAGTACAGTGTAGACGCTCTGGAAGCGCTTGCGATATTTACCCGGAGTACTTACAGTTTATATCGCTCGTTATTCTTTTAAACGTCTGCCACAAATGTGCGTAAAATAAAGACTTGTTTATTTTTTTCCCGGAACAATTCTTCTTTGTCGAGGCTTCAATGCAAGTGGGACGTTACAGATGAGCAGTACGGAGCCAACTTGGATGTTCTTTTTGGACGAAGATGAACCTGAGCTCATGTTAAAATGAACAAACATTTATGTAGAACTCTAGAACAGATTACTCTGAAAGTAGTCCCAACTCTTTAAAACTTTTTTTTGACATTTAGGTGAGTAGAAAATGATAGAAGTCTGAATTCACTTTAAGGAATCACAACATTAGCCATCTGAGCATTAAAGTGTAGGGATGGGTGGTATTGCAAAAACTTTACATCATGTTTTTTGGTTTTGTTTTTCCAAAATGAGATCAGTTTGTGTTGTATTAGTAAGTGTTTTTGCAAGAGCATTTTTATAGATTTTATTTTAATAAGAACATAATTGGTGCAGTTGTTTTGCCACATGGAATTAGAATGGTAATGTTAACTCAACATTACAATTGAACATATAAATTACCCAATTTAACAGAAAATAGAATAATAGTTTAATTGGCAAAAATAAAACATTGCACAACAACAACAACAACATTTAATTAAACGTTTTTCTTTTTTAACTGGTAAAAGTTTTAACTGTGTGGTAGCAAAAGTAGAGACAATATGTTCAAATCAAGAAAAATCATGTATTAGGGATAGACTAATATTTGGCATTTTGAGGCGTATCGGCAACAGCGTTTTTGATCATCCGACGGCCGATAAGAGATCCATTTAAAACTGGGTTATTATAGCTCTGATGCAGCAGTGCCTCCGACTCCAGTCACTACTCGGTCTCCAACTTTGCCCCATGCCTCTATGATGTTTAATAAAAATATGCTTAAAGTAGGGCTGCACGATTAATCGTTAAAAAATCAAGATCTCATTTCCAAGTGACGACGATCATTATAAAAAAATATATATACACCGCATTTTGATCGGCAACGTCACCTTCATAAAAACAAGCACTCCCCTTTCCTCCCTCAACAAGCGATATCGGCAGAGAGCAGTTGAGAGTGTGAAGATAAATGAAGGCCAAAAGTTGTGTAACACATTTAAATTCTGAAAAAAGTTTCGTAAATAGAATTGAGGCGCAGGTCTGCCGCTGCTGGAATGTTTGTGTGTGTGTTACGTCAAAGTTTGTTACCTTTAACAATTAAACAATTCTTAGAGTATAAATGAAAATATATTGACATGTACGACAGAAGATGTACTTTTATATGACATGGTAACAAGAGCAACTGTGCAAACATGTAACTAAGTAATTTATATTTGTAGAGCATGTGCAGTAAAAGGCAGAATAAGTGACCAGTGTTTGTACTTTTCTTTACTGAAGATTGATCCATTATTGACTAATAAATATATTTTCACCTCACTTATAGCACAATTTTGGAGGAAGTATTTGCCGTGAATATAGTACGTCTGTTCATTGTTTTTTGTTCAATAAAGTGCAATAAAAAAAATTGTTATTCTCATTTTGTCCAAAATCGTGCAGCCCTACCTTAAAGCCATTTAAACAAAGTTAAGTGTTGGCGTTTGTATGACTTCAAAAAATTGATGCCAATTTATTAACTTTTACTGCAAATGAATATCAGCTCCAAATATTGGTTATCGGCCTCCTTGAAAGCTAATAATCGGTATCGGTCCCGAAAAAAACACATCGGTCCATCTCTAGAACGTATACATTCCTACAGTGCACTTCACTGAAGTATGCAGTATTCACTGCTATAGCAGCATATGACACCTATTATACTGAAATTTAATACAGATTAATGGTAAAAAAAAGAAAAAAGTATAGCACATAGACTTCCAATGAACGTTCTGTGCCAAGAGGGAGACCACAGGGTTGTCACAAAACAGAAAAAGCGATAAGACCCGAATAGATAATAGGCTTACATAAAAAAAAGAATGATTCTGATGAGATGAGGTTAAAAAACAAGTGGTTACTCATCACCCATGTTAAGCTCTTCCTGTTGAGCGTCTCCAGTTTATTCAATAACGAATCACCCACAAGTCGCATCACACAAGATGACATTACAGCAACTGTATCCACACCTTTTTTTTTTTTAAATAGCGACACCATTTATTGAGCCCCGTATCAATTCGACACGCTATTGAAGAGAGGATATTGGACCGGGAAGGGGGGAGCCTTGAAGGTTTGCGGGATGAATTGGGGCAATAAATTGTCCTGGTTTTCTTTAACAGTCGTGCTTTGTGACAAGCAAAGTCGCCCCCAGGCCGAGTGGCGACGCAGTGTAGCATCACGGAGCCAGATGTTCCCCCCGCAGCTGGCCTGTCGTGGCTCTACAATGTGGGAAACTAAATCCATCTTCAGATGTAGAAAATACATTTTACACGAAAAGATGACAGGGCTGCTTCTGAGGGGGGTCTTTTAAGAAGTAGAGGATTTTCTTTTTTTAAGGACGATTTGCACATTTAAAAATGTTGTTTATTTAAAATGCTCTGGTTAGATTTGGCGGTCGGCCGAGACCTGAACCAAGGAAGCAAATGATTACCAGCTTTGATTTTGGACATCACAGCAGCTCTCGGTGCTATCTCAAAGAGCTTCTTTTTTAATCAAGATGCTTCTTAGACAGTCAGTCTTAGAGCCATTTTGGTTTCATTTCCAGTTCCGTTATGCAACATCCTTTAGTTTCTTGGTGGTACAATATAACAAATCTAAAAACAAATAAAAAAATGTATATATATAAAAAAAAAAACAGAGTTGCGTATATCTAGTAGAGAACTAGTTTTATACAAGGTTGTTGTTGGGATATTGCATTATTAAAAAGGTTTTCATCTGCTACGAGCAGAGGTCAGAGAGTTCGTAGCACTCGGGTCTTGTTTTCGACAACTTCTCAAGCTGCCTTCAACAGGTTAACAACTTCTTTTCATCGGGTCAGAAATGCATCAAAAAAGGCCCCTGAAGTAACACAAATCCTCACAAAGAGAAGCTTCTGTCGGCACATGACTTTGCTCAGATTGAGAGGGGGGTTTGTGAGCAGCTCTCTTCGAACTTATATTCGACCCATTCATTACCAAAAATCCAATTACAGACTCCCTCACGGTTCTCATTGCACAAGTGGCTGCATAATGACTTGAGGGAGGCATGAAAGAGGGAAGAGGAGTCTGTTGATCTCAGAGTTCCTTACATGCCTGACAGCCGCAGATAAACCAGACAACTGGACTCAGTCTTGGGGGACATTCAGTGGGGCTTGTTTTGATACGAGAACATAGTAAACATCAATTTTCTTTTAAGTAAACATTAGTTTATATACTTTCGCAACATGAAAACTATTCTTCTGGTTCTTTAAAAGTCAATTTTGTAGTTGTAAACAAAAAATAATAATAATAATACTTATCAAAAACATCTAGATTCAATACTTGGCTTTAAGAGTAACTTTTTAATACGCTCTCCCAAACTTTTAGGACCATACATCCAAGATGTAGCATCGATCGATCCATATGGAACAACTTCCTCCTTCAAGGAAAATGGATACCAAACTGCAATTTGTTAAATTTGCACCCAGAAAATTCAGTTACGACAGGTAAAACACTAAAGATTCTTCACAGCATGAAGTTGCCGAGACACTTGGCCTTAAGTAATGGCACCGAGTTTGAGCGTTATGAGTGAAAAGCTAGCTATGGTGAACTACTAACAAAACTATGATTAACCCTTTTGTAAAGAGAGAAACTACTCAAAATATTTGAGTTTATCGTTTTGGACAAACTACCATTTTTTACTAGAAACATTTTTTAAATCAATACAGTGCCGTTGAATATCGATACAGTACTGTGAAAAAAAATATTGGGATAGATTGCCCGATATATATTTTCTAAGGCAGTGTTATTCAGCATAACTGTTGTAAATTAATAAGCTTGTGTGATTATCAGGACAGAAAACTGACATTTGTATTAGTGATGGGCTGATGAAGCTTCGTGAAGCAGTGTCATGTTGTTTACAGGTCAGTAGGTGGCGCCATCGGTTTAAAAATGATGTGATGTTTCATTCAAAACCAAGGAAAACAGTGCAGAGACCAGCATCTATTGGGATTGGTACATATTTATGTTTTCTTGCCAAAAACTATATGTACTTGTCCCCCCCATCATCGTCTGCTTTTTAAAAGTTCACCAAGAGCATCAAGAAAATATTTGCTTTGATGGATGAATCTAATTGGGAGGTCTCTGACCAGTTCCCTCAGGGAGGGTCAACACCAGTCAATGCCAGCAGCAGCAGCTCAGTACACATCATGAGGACGAGTCTCTGAGCCGGAGCCACAATAATCACATTGAAATAAATAAGCCGACTGGCTGCGACACAAATGCGACCGAAGCCCGAAGGAGTGAAAATCGAGCATAAAAGACTTTGAAAGAGACATAATCACTTTTTAATGAGATGCTATGGGAAGAGATTCACAGTTTTTAAGCGAATCAATGAGTCACTGCTGGTAAAGGGAGAGAAGGAAAAATCAACACCTGGCAACTGTGGATCAAAATGTCATTTTTGAAGAAGACATTTGTGATTTATTAAGAGAACTCTACAGATTGTTTTTTTTTCCCATAATCACCCATCCTAAGCCTAAGTTAAAGACCACAAACCACTTCCCTGGTTGGTGGGAACCACCAAAAAGGTCAAAGAAGGCCTCGGGCTGTGGCTGTGTGGTCCAATTCCCAACCATAAAACTGTTACTTTCTAGAGTCGCTATTCATCAGGAATTACACTAGACTTTTATCTACAGTTGTAACTTTTCTACATTAGTAATAAGCAACAATATGATGAAGTTATAATCTATAAAAGTGATACTCAACTTCCCAGCTACCATCTGTTGATAACACTCTCAGAAGAGTTGGTGAGATATATTCTGGACCACAAAAAAAATAAATCCATGTGGATCTACTGCGAGTCTAACATGGATGGCTGAGCTTCTATTCTAGGAAAGAGTCCAGGATCCTGTAGAGGAAACTCTCTCTGGTCTTCCACCTTCCACCTGTATCAATTTTTATAATCTTGGGTTTCAATTGGATTACATTTTTATCATAGTTTGATGGTTTATATTTAAAGAAATTATTATTATTTTTTTAAAATAACATGCAATCTAAAAAGTTAGAGCATTGGTTCATTGTTGTGTTGCAATTGAACCTCCTGCCGCTAGATGGCAGTAATCGTCATGCTCCTCCAAAGCTAAAAGAACAATAAAATCCTGCGAGATCCCAGGGATTGCTGAGGACGAGAGGATACATTGGCCTTCAGCCCACTTTAATAGTGATGTTCGGACATATTTGGATTTTAAAACTAAGGAGAACAGTTGAGACTTTGTCTAGAGTCATGTGGTCAGTAAATTCTGTAACACCAGAGTTAGTATTCGAACATTAATAGAAATATATCCAACCATCTACCCTGTACGTGATAGGCATCTTATTGCAATATTCTTGCCAATACACACCCTACTAAACCGTCTGATTCAACCTGATACACATGGTGGAACTTCGGTGTTTGGAGTGCCAAGCCAACTGAGATTCGCTGCCTCAAAGAAATCATCAACAGTGCCATCATGTCCAGATCTTCAGTGGAAAAACAGTGGAAGGCAAAACTGTTTAAATATATATGAAATCTTACATCTTTGTTTCTTTAATCCGAAAAAAAAGCTACAAGAATTATTTACAAGAGAGGTTATTTCTCCACTTTTGTCAATATTTTGAGAAGCACTTTCCTACAAGCAATTTCACATTTGATTATAGAAAGTAATTTCACATTTCTTTGTTGTAAAAGCCAAAAGAAAGTGTTGTTTCTTTAAAAGAAACAACATATCATTGTTCCTACAGTTTCGCAATACTACCGTTTTATCACACGTGTATCGTATCGCTAGATTCCTGTCAATACACAGCCTTACTTGTGCTCTTGAAACGACAGAAATGGTGCTTTTCTCTTGCAGTGAACCAAGTGCATTGATTTTTCTCGTGAGGCAAATGTCAGCAGTGAAGAATGAAATGGATTTCAAGGTGAATGTGTGACGTTTCTGGAAAATGGTGGTAACAACAAAATAGTCTGAGCTAGTTTCGTGTTCATTTATTAAGTAAAATGTATATTTCCTTATTGATGCAGGGATGATACACTTTCAATATTTTTTCCCGCTTGACTTTTTCGATTTCACACCGACATGAGTGGAAGTAAGAGCAGAAAGTTCAGCAAAGCAGGCTCTCAAATCCTCCCCGATTTACTTCCAAATAAATCCTCTTATTATTTCGAGGCCACCGTGGACATTTTTCCTAGCCCCTCGGGTACAGATCAGCGAGGACCAGAACGGATTGACCCCGCCTGGGCGACAGCTGTAGAACCCCTTGAAAAAAAACAAAACTGATGGATTGTGGGAAAGCAGCCAGATTGATGAGAAGCCGACGTGGGAGAATTATTGTGGTGGACCAGCGAAAGCAAGCGGGCTATCAATGTGGGCAATAAATAGTGCGAGGGTCCAGTGAAGCGAAACAGACGCTCGATGGAGCTGTGTGAGGGCATTGATTCCACTCTTCGTGTTTGTTTACTGCAAACATTCAGGGATCAAACATCCACAGAAAAATATTCCTTCCTAAACAGAGTTGGTCAGAAAAACAGAAAACAAGAGTCTGAAGCGCCCGAGATCCTTGTAATAATTAGTTTCTCTTCTCTCTGGCCGCGGCTCTCTTGGGAAAAACTATAATTGGGAAATTCTACAATTTCTTTCAAGCTCTGCTGAAGGATTCCATTGAAGTGACAGAATCTCACAAAAAAAACGGCATGTCACGCCAAGAGAGGTCTGGAAGACCAACCGACTTTCCAATCAACTTTCTGGGAAGAGAAGCTCTACTTCAACATTCTTTTGAGGCAAGAAAATTACAGATCAATGCAGGACAAAGTATATTTACTGATAAAGACTACTACCCATTTACAAAAGGAATGTATTGAAAGGTAAACCAGGTGATTATGGGGTCAAGACAGAGTCCATTTATAACATTGAACACCTAGTTTCTTACTCATGTCGAGCATTTTAACTAAAACATTAAATAAACTAGCTGCATAAAACTCTTTTTTTTAAATATTTTCTGCTAAAATCCGCACAGATTGAACTAGAGTAACAATGCTTGTTTGACTGAATCACTATTTTTAGAACTGAAGTGAGCACTGTGTTCAAAAGAAGAAAAAAGAAAACACAAAAGCAAGTGTTTTGTAAACACAAAGAAGTGAACCAGATAGAAATGTTTGCCAGTTTTTAAGGAGATCTGTCAGAATCTTTCTTTGACGGATGAGTCAGACGCAGAAGCGTTTGCTACGAGGTTTAAATTAACGACGGCACGTCGACGCTGGACTTCACAGCCAAGTTCCTCGATGCGGAGTGAAGGTGGAGGGCTGCCAGCGAACACCCCGGGGGGGCAATTAAGTGACGGACGGAGAATGTTTGAACCACGGACGGGTCCGAGTGTGAACGTGTTCGACGTTCACGAGGCGTCTAGAAACATTCGTAAGAAACCTGAATCATTCTAGTTTTAAAATGTTGACCATTTACACAACATTGTTTTGTCACTCACATGGTGCTCTTGTTAGGGGGGTGTATTGTAAAGAATTTGACGACAACACGATATATTGTGGTACTGTAGGAACAATGATATATTTGTAGTATTTTTTAAGTACTTGACTCTGGTGTCGCAGAATTTACAGACCACATGACTCTTGACAAAGTCGTAACTGCTTTCTTTTTCTTTTCTTTTTTTAAACCAAAATATCTAGCTGCTTGAGCCGACTGTATCCTCTCGTCCTCAGTCATTGCCGGGAATCTCGCAGGATTTCATTGTTCCTTTAGGAAGGACGTTATGACTGCTGCCATTTAGAGGCCGAACGTTTTAAATGTCAATTGTAAAGAAATAAATCTAATAATTTTGTTAAACACACTCAATTTCAAGGTAAACCATTAACTATATTTGGTTAAAAAATAAAAAATAAAAGATTTGAAAGCAAAAACATAATTTTTTTAACAATCAATTAGATTAAAAAAAAAAAAATCAACCCTGTCAAATACATTAAGGTATGAAAATGAATGAATGAATTTGCTACTGCCCTAGAATATTTCTTTCTAAATATATAAAAATATAGAAACACATTTATAAATAACGTTGTCAAACTTCAAGTCATTAGCACACCACATGATGACGTAGCTGGTGTGCCAAAATATGTGTTTGCAGGTTCCTGATGTCAAGGAGGTAACATTATTATCACGGTAACATAACCGTTGCATATTAATCTCTAAAGCCATTATTCTATACACATTTGTTTAGGCCATCATTTCAACTGTTGTTGCTTTATATACACGGTCTTGAAGAAGAAAAAAACAAATTGCCTCAAAAACTGTTTGAATATCTAAGAAATCTTGCATCTTTGTTTCTTTAATCAGAAAAAAAAGAACTATTTACAAGAGAGGTTATTTCTCCACTTTTGTCAATATTTTGAGAAGCACTTTCCTAAATGCACTTTCACATTTGATTATAGAAAGAATTTTAACATTTCTTTGTTGTAAAAGCCAAAAAAAAGTGTAGTTTCTTTAAAAGAAACAACATATCATTGTTCCTACAGTTTCAATACTATCGTTTTATCACACGTGTATCGTATCGCCAGATTCCTGTCAATACACAGCCTTACTTGTGCTATTGAAACGACAGAAATGGTGCTTTTCTCTTGCAGCGAACCAACTGCATTGATTTTTCTCGTGAGGCAAATGTCAGCAGTGAAGAATGAAATGGATTTCAAGGTGAATGTGTGACGTTTCTGGAAAATGGTGGTAACAACGACATGGTCTGAGCTAGTTTCGTGTTCATTTATTCAGTAAAATTTCAGTTTCTTTAATGATGCAGGAATGATACACTTTCAAGTATCTTGTTATATCCAAATATATACTACTTCATTGATTCCTAGTGAAAATAAGGAAAATTCAGGACTGTTAATAAACCATTTTCCTCATAATTACCGTGTTCAGATAAACTATTGCACAATACCAGTCTTTCCATTTACAAGGGTGGTTATTTTTTTTTAATTTATTTTTTTAGTATTCACACATACTGATGGGAGTAGGCTGCACACTTGCGCCAAGTTCACCATCAGGAGCAATCAGGGTGAAGTGTCTTGCTCAGGGACACAACGACACAAGCTTGTCTGGAGCTGGGATTGAACCTGCAACCTTTTGGACTGCAGGCAACCACTCTACCATCTGAGCTATGTCGGTTAGAGTTCGGGTCTAACTTGGTCATAAAATCTTCCAAGTTTGTCCGGCATATGCTTCTGGGCTCCTCCAGACTTTTGTTCTGAATACCACAGCTGCTTCCTTGGCATCAAGTCATTCTCTTGTAACGCAACACAACTCTTCCTAACCCCCGACCATACTTCAATGTCAAAACATGGAAGCAAACGAAAAATCACTCTGCATTCGTTCACCCAGCTGTTCCCTTTTCGCTTATGTAGCTTTCTTAAGACTTCTCTACCAGTGTCTGCGTTCAACACATCACAATACATCTGAAAGATCCATCTGTTTTATTTCACTCAAGATAAAAATAATCGTGTGGACAAGCCGACACAAATTACGGTGTCACAAAGTCACTGACCACACACACACACACGGTAGCGAGGGGAAAATTGAAATACCAAAAGAACAGATGTGCTGCAGTCACAGACGTCGCCTCAAGGTTCTCCAACACTGTATATCACTGACGTACAAGTGTTGACGTGAAGTATGTCTCCTCGTAGGGAGCTGACCTGAGGGCGAGGCTAGGAATCTTACCAACGGAGACTACATAAACAAGACCAAATACTAATGCTAAAACTTCAACA
This sequence comes from Callionymus lyra, assembly GCF_982586985.1. Classification (NCBI taxonomy): domain Eukaryota; kingdom Metazoa; phylum Chordata; class Actinopteri; order Syngnathiformes; family Callionymidae; genus Callionymus; species Callionymus lyra. The sequence continues at coordinate 10,016,562 of NC_141830.1, forward strand.
CCTTTATATGCATCAGAAAACAAGCTTTTTGAAATGTCTTCTGAGGTCTTAATTCAAAACATAACATGTGGAAAAAGATGGGAAAGATCTGTGAGTCAAGGACAATTTGACAAGTACGAACCCTTTTTCCACCAGATACCGACAAGACAACTTTACCGTGTGCGAGTTGCAGCTTGCGGACATACGTTTACGAGCACAGCTGACTCAGTCGGCAACCGCTGATAATGGTTTGTACGTGTAGTCAAAGTCGAGTGAGAGAAGTTGGATTTGTTTTCTTTACTTTTCTTGATTTTAGATACAGTTTATAGGAATTTCAAAGAAGCAATCTAAAATATGATATTATTAACTTTATTGTACAATAAACCACATGTCAGTAAAAGGTCTGGAAGAGATTTGGATAAATCAATAAAAATGGGTTAAAATGTTAACTCAAAACTAATTTAATGTGCAGAAAAACCACCCGTATTAAACGGTCATATGGTAAACCACAGAGATTACAGTTCAAAATACGTTGAATTTCCACAAATTATTAGAAAACTTAACTGTTATACAGATGTAAAGGAATTCAAGAAAAGATGCTTCAAGACTTACATCTTGTGTTGCGAGGTGGAATAGGAAGATTTTGTGTATCGGGAAACAAATCAAAGAAATGCTAAAAATGTAGGAATTAAAACAGAATGACACAATTGTGTGAACACTTCCTGTACAAGAAGGGCCAGTTACTAAGTCAATGGATAAATATCCCAATGTTCAGTGATCAAGTTGGACACTGCATTAAAGAAATCAGCTTCATTTCACATCAACACACTTTTTTTTTTTTTACTTCTTATTAAAAAAACATTTGTAGTGTTCACTTGAGCAGTGTGTGTTACTGTTGTAGCTGTTAAAAGAATGAAACCATTTTTATTTTTGTAAATTGTACAATAGGCATCGTTCAAAAGTATAAAACTGAAGCATTTTCCTTCAGTCTTGTTAACACGTATCAATGGATTAAGATTTAAAGATTAAAAAACAAAACTCGAGATCGAGAAATGCTAAGAAAAAAACAGGGATTCCTGAGGAAGTGAAAACTAATAACCTCAGGTGGTTTACCTTTACTGACGTGTGTCTGCAGATCAAAGCACGACACGATTTCCAGCAGCGAACAGTCTCAATGTAAAAAAAACAAAACACACAGAAATAACAACAACTAATAATAAGCAACACGTGTTATTTCAACGCAGGCATGACAAAAGGGGGATTTTCTGCAGATCGAGTTGGACTCATCTGGCCAATTAGCTATAGCACTGTTAGCCAGCAGTGGTCACAACAAGCAGCTTCTGCCTCCACCAGCGACAACCTTCGCTTCTGCTTCTACTCACCGGAAGACGGACTTCGCCGGGAAGGAGCGACGGTTGCTCAGCAGTTTTGTCAGCGCGTTAAAATCCGAGTTTTAGGTGGATTTGTTTGAGGGGAAAATCTCGGTGGGAGCCTGCGCTGCTGCAGCGTTGATGAAGAGACGGACAAACAGCAGCGACAGCGTGCCGCTAAGCATGCCGGGAAAGCGTGTTGTCGCGGAGAAATGGCTCCATCTGGCGTCGAGAGGGGGGAAGTGCAGCAAAAAAATAGCCAGCGACTCCAACCATTAATCACTCACTTACTTACACGAGATTAGAGCCCTTTTTATTTATAATAATGGAAAAAATAATAAAGAAAACAAAATGCATTCACGCCTTGTTTAGGCACTTTGTGACCCTGGTTTGGAAAAGCGCTCTATAAATATAAATTACTTACTTACTTACTTACTTACACGAGATTAGAGCCATTTTAATTCATAATAGCATGTCCACGGTTTTAGCAATCTACAAGTATCAGTAATCAAAATCAGAACACTTTTATTGTCGGTGTTGTAAGCACTGCACTGATTTTTTTTGTGGTTGCAACTTAATATAAATATAATAAATAATGAAAAACATTTTAAAGAAAAAAAAATGCAGCGTTTACAACACAATGAAACACTCTGATTCTGTAGATGATGGATCCTCTTCAATTGAAGGAATATATATGAGCCCCTCTGATTTCCCCGTACCGTTAGTGACATAAGCACAGTCCATGTTCTTCAATTGAACATGATATTATATACATACAGTATTTTCTGGTTACTGGCAAATAAGGTACTGCAATTAATATTTTTCATTACGTTTTTCCATCAACAAAAAATTTCAGAAAAATAATTTTGTTTTTTTGTTTCTGTTTTTTTCTGACAATGACAATGGCAGAAGTTTGGCTATGAAAGTCTCTAGCCAGAAGACATTTAACTTAATATATATTTCAGAATTCGAAACTTTTATGGCTAGTCTTCTAAACACAACATAGTATGTTTTTGTGGTGGCACACTTACTACAGTATGTGAATATTCTCATATGCTTAATATGAAGGAAATATTTTGTATCCATCTGATCTACGACGCTTACCATCAGCAATTCCCGGTAACATATATTTTAACCATCATCAACTCTAAAATATATATATTTTTTATCACATTTTGAGATCATTTGGATTCCAAACGTTGACCTCAGTTATATTGTAATTACAGCTACATGCCCACAGGGGCGCTCCTGGTTGCTCAATTACATAACAAGACAGTAGAAGAAGAGCAAACCGCCTGCTCGGTGTAAACACGTTGTTGCTCAAAAATGCCGAAAGAACATGTTTCTGCCTTTGCTCTTTATCAAACCATGTCATCAAATTCACCTCCACCTGCAAAGAAAGCTGCTCTCCGGGTAGATGCTCGTTTTTTTCTTTAAAAAGCAGGATCAGTTTTGCTGGTCTTGTTTGGTATTGTCACTTATAGATTTAAGATTTAGATCTAAATGTTATTTACAAAGTTATAATTATAATATGAACGAAATGTGTTATATCATTTTTACTCATGGTAAGGAATAATTGATTATCTCAACGTATTTTTTACGTTAAAAAGTAACGTATATTGAGTAAGAGTAGTAATAGTTTTATTTATTTCAATGATCAGTTAAAATGCAATTTGGTTTGTTATTGTTTGTATGCTATTGTGAACTGTTCTTATTGTGAACCTTTTTATTTGTTCTCGACAATACAGATCATTAGCAAATATTTGTGGTTACTTTTCAGATGATTTCACTTTTTTTTTTATCATCAGGTCTCATCAAAAAAGATGCAAAAGAAGAAGAAACCGGATGAAGGTCCAGTAACCAGCAAAGTAAAATCCAAAGAGAGGAAGAAAAGCAAAAAAATAAATATAAATGGATTGAAAGAAAAAGAAGCAGACATCACAACTGTACGTTTTTAGGCATTTTTTTTAAAGATAAGATTTTCTGGACTTTTAACGTGAACGATCTTTTAAAATGTCAGGATCACAAGCAAGTGAGTGAAGAAACACTGCAAGTTGTGTTGGATGACCTAGAATCCGTGAACAACAGTCGTGAGAGAGCCAGAAAACTGTTCCAGTGGCTCATCAACCCGGTTCCTGCAAAGGATTTTTTCAGGTATGCATTTCTAGAATTGAAAACAAATGCAATTTAATTGATACAGGTTTGAAACCAGGTTCCCAAAAAGGGAGTCATAATCTTTTCTCTCCCCTCAAAACATGACCTCTTTCTTTTGTCAGAGACACCTGGGAGAAGAAGCCAATCCTTATCCAGCGCAAAAATCCAGATTACTACAAAGGCTTGTTTTCCACTGCAGAGTTCGATCGCATACTGAGAGAGGTGAGAAAATGTAGAAGCTTCATTGATGAACTCGCTTGTTCACTGACCTATTTTTTGCCGTTTGAAGGACGACGTTCAATATGGAGTCAATCTGGATGTCACCAGCTACACTGATGGCAAGAGGGAGACCCATAATCCCCCTGGGAGAGCCCTGCCCTTCACCGTGTGGGACTTTTATGAGGTAAATATATTGTTAAGCATGGATTCCAGATTTATTTCTTACACCTTTTTCATCTTCTCTTTTAGGGCGGCTGCTCACTTCGTCTGCTGAATCCCCAGGCCTTCTCCTCCACGGTGTGGAACGTTCTCTCCATCCTCCAGGAGAAGTTCGGCAGCATGGCCGGAGCAAACGTGTGAGAATGCGAAACAAAAATGGACACAGACATGTGTTTTGCACCACATTATTATTTTCTCACCCCCCCCCCCTCAGATACCTGACTCCTCCCGGCACTCAAGGATTTGCTCCACATTACGATGACATTGAAGCGTTTGTGGTGCAGCTGGAGGGAAAGAAGCACTGGAGAGTTTACAGTCCGAGGTATAGACGTCATATGCGCATATTAGGGAGCAGACTACAAAATATAATCTTGTATATAAAATGGTAATAAATATTTCAACGATTTATAATGGAAGTAAATTATCTTTTTAGGTCAGAAGAAGAGGTCCTGCCTGTAAATTCGAGCCGTAAGTTAACCCATGATCCCGAGCATCCAAGAAAAGTTTGAATTTGTAATTCAAGCTTTACTTTTAGAAAACTTCAACCAGTTGGAAATCGGGAACCCAATCCTAGAGGTGGTCCTGGAGGCTGGAGATCTTCTGTACTTCCCCCGAGGCTTCATCCATCAGGGTGACTGTCTCCCCGACTCTCACTCTCTGCACATCACAATCTCCACCTACCAGAAGAACAGCTGGGGAGACCTGCTGCACAAGGTCTGTTGGTTCAATGCTCCTTCCTTATGATGGCTCATCAATTAGGTTTTAATCCAAATTTGAGTTAAAGTAAGGGTGAAAATAATTTCTAGTTTATTAAAATAAAACACTTGTTAACCATGTAAATAGAAAATAATCTGTCACGACATATAAAAGAGAAAAAAATGGTTACTAATGTGAAATATATTTAGTTAAAATCAACCTCAAAATTAGTATTAAATTAGTATATGCCAGCATATGTCTAAAGCATGTAAAAATACAATTATCTGATTTAACATAACTATTATTAACTATGTGATAATTATGTTGTTTAATACTAGAATGTGTTTTGTTTTTTTTCTTTCACTTTTATCTCTCAGCTTCTCCCAGCTGCCCTGGAGGTGGCCATGGAGGAGGATGTGGAGTACCGGAAGGGTTTACCTCTGGAATACCTTACGTACATGGGAGTGCAGAACTCTGACAAGGTGGATCATGTTTTGTTTTTCAGCTTTATTAAAATAAAATAAAAATCAACTGAGGTTATTTTTATTTTTTTTGATACCCAGGATGATCCAAGGAGGACAACATTCTTGTCCAAATTTGAAAGTCTTGTGAAGAAGTTGACAAATTACCTCCCTGTTGACGCTGCAGTGGATCTGAAAGCCAAAGATTTCCTTCACGACTGTCTTCCTCCCAAACTCAACGCAGGTACTACATCTGTCGTTTCACTTCGGGACATTAGATTGAACATTTTTGAAAGAATTTCTGCGTGTCACGAAAGACTCAACCAATAGACCAGAAACTTGTGGGCTTGCGGATCGAAATACGCTTGAATTTATGTAGAAGTTCATGCTGGTCCAATTGTTTTTTGTGCGATCTCATCAACTAATAGGGAACAATAGAATGATAACTGTACAACTGAGATGGATATTGTTATTTTTTTTATTATTATTATTGACTAAAGACTTGTAGCAACACTGAAAGCTAATATCGGTATTTAGAATGGTATTGCTGATTGATTTATGTTGCCGAGTATTTTTTTTAAAGCAGTGCCTAGATCAGAAGAATCTTTCAAATGGTACATTCTGTACTTTTATTGATTATGCAGGCTGATATGTGTTACATCAACTGAAATAAATTGGTAATTACTACCATAGATGAAGCTTCCAGCAGTGTGTCCGGAGCGCCTGCTCGCTGGGAGAACGGCAAAGTAGAACATGTAGGTGTCGACATCACAAGCAAGACCAGAGTCAGACTTCTTCGGGCAGGAATTGCTAGGTAAACGAAAGTATTTTGAACACAAATCAGTGTATTTCTTTTAAAAACATTGATCCTCTTCACAGATTGGGCAGCGAGGGAGAAGGTGTCTATCTTTACTACACTGCAGAGAACTCCAGGGTTTACCACAAGACGGAGCTCAAGAGTTTTCAACTTGACTCGGAGGTAGAGATTTACAGAATCTGGAATATAACTTTTGCTCAGGGATTCATCATTGTTCATTTGTCCTTCAGTGTTTGGATGCCATGGAGTTTCTAATCCATTCATACCCACAGTTTGTGACAGTCGGAAGCCTACCATGTGAGAATGCAAGTAGCAAGGTGAGTTTTAACGTCTTAACAAAACTCTTAATATTCTGTGTTTTATAACTTTGTCTCTTATCTTACCAGATCTTGCTTGCTGAGCTGCTCTTTGAGAAGGGGATCATTCAAATGGAATAAACTGAAATAATGACCATTAAATGACATTCTTCTTTTTAAACTCTTGTTTCACGTTGTCTGCTTGTATTCAGCACTCAAACTTCTTGCTTATATTAAAACAGAGAAACACAAGTTATTAAGTGAAATGATTATATTTAATTGTATTTAAATAATCTGATTACACCGTCACATGGAGATCCACACAACAGATAACCAGGTCTACGTCCAGGTCACCTCCTCACCGGGTTTCAGCTCCCTGCACAAAACAAAAGTCACAGATGGGCAACTCGGAATTGACTACAGATTTTAAAAAAATATCAACCATATTTGAGTCAATCTCACCTGCTATACAAGCGACTCTTGTTCCTGAAAGTGGACAGCTTCTCGTCCTGCATCTTGTCCATTTTCCACCCGATCAGAAATCCCAGTGGAAATAATAACTGTCCCCAGTATTGTCGTGCAAACTCCAGTACCTTCGGCATGGTTCCTATGAATCAAAACAATTTACTGAACTAGGGTTACTACTAAACATCCTCATACAAATGAATAACCTGTCCATATTATAGTGCAGGTGGTCATATATGGTGCATGCCAATCATGCCAACCTGGACTCTACTCTGCCTACTTTCCATCAGGCTGTGGATTGTCCCACCAGGAATAACAGGACAATTGACCGTCTTTATTCCAACTTGAAGGACGCCTACAGAGCCAAACCTCTTCCTCCACTCGGAAGGTCCGAGGAGAAGCTGAGCCGAGAAGAAATAAGAGAGGTCTGGAATGGTGTTAAAACCATCACTGGACACAAGACCAAGGCCTCTCTGACTGCAGTGGACACGGTGGAGGAGGCAAATGGACTGAACAACTTTTTCAACAGGTTTGAGCAGGTCACCTCACCCTCACTGCTGCCCGCCTCAGGACCTGCCCCACCTTCTTGTGCCCCCCCCAGCTCCACACAACCACTTCCCAGCTTCACCACACTCCAGGTACAGGATGTACTTCGGAGGATTCGTCCAGGGAAGGCTGCTGGTCCTGATAAGGTGTCTGCTCGACTGCTAAAGACCTGCGCTGCTGAACTAGCTGAGCCGCTCCAGCATGTCTTCAACCTCAGTCTACGGCTGGGGAAAGTACCAACTCTGTGGAAGACTTCCTGTATCGTTCCAGTCCCTAAAAAGATCCGACCGAGCGAGCTAAACGATTACAGACCGGTGGCACTGACTTCGCAGCTGATGAAGACACTGGAGCGGCTGGTCCTCAAACATCTCAGGCCACAAGTCCAGCACGCGCAAGACCCCCTGCAGTTTGTACAATTCTGAGTTTGGGGGCAGGAGTGGAGTGAGAGTATCTGGATGTTCTGTTCTATGTTAGTCTTTGTATCCTTTGTCTTTGACCTATGTTCTTTATCTTTATCTTTAGACTTAGATTGTGTCATCTTGTTCTTCCTCTTTATGTTCTTCTTCTTATTTTTTTTTTATGTATTAATTTTTATTGTTTATGAAAAATTGATGGCTATTGGTAAAAAACAATTTCCCGAAGGAGACCTCCTGAGGGATCAATACAGTTTTACCTTACCTTACCTTACCTTATATTGAAGGCATGGCAAATATACATGACTACCTTGTATTTGATTCAATGCACTGAGGGCTTATATGGGAAATTATGAATTTGGCAACATGTGATCAATTAAATACAAACCTAACCTTGAGATTTCTTATTAATCTGTTATTGCTTAACTGACTGAATGTTTAGAAAATATGTTTTCAATGATTTTCACTCACGAGTGTGAATGCTAAGTTAGCATCAACACTGGGCATTGACGTACACCTTCCAAAAAAGGCATTATTTAACAAAACAACTACCCAGAATACATAAATGATATTAACTAGAACTCCCCGAGGCCGGGAATCAGCAGATCAAGTCGTAAAATATAGCTAAACTTACCTTGTTATTGTGTTAGCTGTGGCCTGCGGTTCTTGGCTCACGGTGCAGAGGACATTGGAATATACCAACCTTGGAAATCTGGAGGTGGTAACTTCAGCAAAACGCTATGTTATCTCGAATTATGAAACGTGCAAATATACTGTAAATTTAGAAATTGAACAAATACGCGACTTGATATAAATTATTTTAAATCTGTCGTTCGGGCAAGTTAATAGTAAAAATGAATAAAACATTAGTCGCACCACCCCTTTAAACATGGTACGGCCCTATACCCTTTCACCCCTCGATGCAGCGGCAAACATGTCCGCCTGTTAAAGTGTGTGTTTACAAGCTTTAGCAAAAAATGTCGTAATTTTGGACCGTTACAAGAATAGCTTGGGTTCTTCTGAATACCCACAAACGATTATATTTACTCCGCATCCTATTAAAGGGTATGTTCCGCGCTTTAAACCTTCTTTAAACAGTTAAGCTAACTGCTAGCTAGCCCGCAACACAGTGCGAATGAATTAACTGTTTATATAAGCGAACCTCTAGCGTGCTAACTAGCGGCATTTGATATTTCTCTTTAGGCGAGAAAACTTTATTAAGTAAACATTTATACTAAGATGTGCTTTGTTTCCAACACCTTCTAGCGTCAGAAGCCGAGACAATGACGTCGATCATCAAGCTGACAGCAGTGTCGGGGGTCCAGGAGGAGTCTGCCCTCTGTTACCTGCTCCAGGTGGATGAGTTCCGCTTCCTCCTCGACTGCGGCTGGGATGAAAACTTTTCAATGGACATCATTGATGCACTGAAGCGGTAAGCTCCCAGCCGAACATCTCCAAAGTTGTGTAAAAACAATTAAATAGTAAAACAATTGTGGTGTTGCAGGCATGTTCACCAGGTGGACGCCGTCCTTCTCTCCCATCCTGACCCCTTGCACCTGGGAGCCCTGCCGTACGCTGTGGGGAAATTGGGTCTGAACTGCACAATATACGCAACGATACCCGTGTACAAGATGGGCCAGATGTTTATGTATGATCTGTATCAGGTGAGAAACCGTAAAACTATAACGTGATAGTTCACACACAATTTAAGGGTCACTCATTTTCGACTAAGAGTTGGGATCGAGTAATCTGTTCCATTTAAGCGTTATAGGCAAAATATATTTTTAATGAAGCGACTGGTGCTCCCCTGTCTTCATCTTCGTCCAAAAAGATGCACTTAAAAACATCCAAATACCTCCATGGTGCTCGTATGTAATATTCCTCTTGTAATGAAGCCTTGACAAGGAGTTATTCTGAATTTTTCTTAACAAATATATATTTTAAGATCTTGCAATATGTTTGAATGAGGAAAGTTATCGGGCAGGAACTGAGAGACCGCGACAAACAAAATGAAAATGTAAACTTATTTAAGTTGTTTCCGAACAATTCCTAATTTTGAAGATGGATATTACAGACGAGCACCATGGAGGTATTTGGATGTATTTGAGTGTGTCTTTTTGGACGATGAGATGCGATGAAGACAACTGAGCTTTAGTCGCTTCACTAGTGTATATTATAACTCTAAAAAGGAACTGATTACTCTGAAAATAATCCCAACCCTTAGTCAACATGTGAGTGAGTAGAAAATGAGTGAAATTAGAATGTTGGGTGATCTATCACTTTATTGAAACACAATTGTTTTGCAAGTAAATAATACTATTATGGTTGTTGTTGATTATACGTTTTAATTTTTAAGCCACATAAACGATTTTGGCTGTGAATATAAGCCCCAAATTAATGTCTCTTACTTTTTTTTTTTTTTACAATATTTTAAAATGGTTTTGTCCTGCAAGCAATGTTAATGAGTATCGTAACTTTATTAAGGTAAGATAAGGTAAGGTAAAACTTTATTGATCCCTCAGGAGGTCTCCTTCGGGAAATTGTTTTTTACCAATAGCCAGCAATTTTTCATAAACAATAAAAAAGAATACATAAAAAATAAAATAAGAAGAAGAACATAAAGAGGAAGAACAAGATGACACAATCTAAGTCTAAAGATAAAGACAAAGAACATAGGTCAAAGAAAAACAACAAAGACAAAGGATACAAAGACTAACATGGAACAGAACATCCAGATACTCTCACTCCACTCCTGCCCCCGAACTCAGAATTGTACAATTTAATAGCCCGAGGGATGAATGAGTCCCTGAGTCTATTTGTTTTGCACCTGGGTAGGAGCATTCGTGCACTCCTTCTGCTTCTCTGCTCACTGATGACAGTGTTCAGAGGATGACTGTCATCATCCATGATGAACAGTAGTTTGTTCAATGATCTCCTCTCAGCAACTGTCACCAGTGAGTCCAGCTTCATTCCAACCACAGAGCCAGCCCTCCTGATCAACCTGTCCAACCTGTTGACACTCCTCTTGGACACATTTCCACCCCAACACACCACAGCATAGAACAGGACACTGGCCACCACTTACTGGTAGAAGATGCAGAGGAGCTTCTTGCAGATGTTAAATGATCGAAGCCTCCTCAGAAAGTACAGTCTACTCTGAACCTTCTTATATACATGGTCTGTATTGCAGGACCAGTCCAGTTTACTGTCCATCCACACACCAAGGTACTTATAGTTGTCCACTATCTCCACCTCGTCGCCTCTGATGGACACTGGACGCGGCTTTGTCCTGGACCTCCCGAAGTCCAAGACCAGCTCCTTGGTCTTTGAGGTGTTCAGCCACAAAGTCATGTATCAGACTCCTATACTCGTCTTCGCTGTTGTCCCTGAAACATCCAACAATAGCAGTGTCGTCAGCATACTTCTGGACGAGACTCAGCTCTGAGTTGTAGCAGAAGTCTGAAGTGTAGATGGTGAAGAGGAGAGGGGCCAGTACTGTCCCCTGAGGTGCTCCTGTACTGCACACCACAGCGTCAGACTTGATGTCCTTCAGCCTGACATACTGTGGTCGATCAGTAAGATAGTCCGTAATCCAGGAGACCAGACCAGGGTCCACATGCATCTTAGTCAGTTAATCCTGCAGCAGAGTGGGTTGGATAGTGTTGAAGGCACTAGAAAAGTCCAGGAACAGGATTCTCACTGAACCGCTTCCTTTATCCAAGTGGGAGTAGGTCCGATGCAGGAGGTGAAGGATGGCATCTTCCACACCAACTGCTGGCTGGTAGGCAAACTGCAGGGGGTCTTGCGTGTGCTGGACTTGTGGCCTGAGATGTTTGAGGACCAGCCGCTCCAGTGTCCAGGATACAGGAAGTCTTCCACAGAGTTGGTACTTTCCCCAGCCGTAGACTGAGGTTGAAGACATGCTGGAGCGGCTCAGCTAGTTCAGCAGCGCAGGTCTTAAGTAGTCGAGCAGACACCTTATCAGGACCAGCAGCCTTCCCTGGACGAATCCTCCGAAGTACATCCTGTACCTGGAGTGAGGTGAAGCTGGGAAGTGGTTGTGTGGAGCTGGGGGGGGCACAAGAAGGTGGGGCGGGTCCTGAGGCTGGCAGCAGTGAGGGTGAGGTGACCTGCTCAAACCTGTTGAAAAAGTTGTTCAGTCCATTTGCCTCCTCCACCGTGTCCACTGCAGTCAGAGAGGCCTTGGTCTTGTGTCCAGTGATGGTTTTAACACCATCCCAGACCTCTCTTATTTCTTCTCGACTCAGCTTCTCCTCCAACCTCCTCCTATAGGTGTCCTTTGCCTATTATTATCATTAGTAGTTGTAGTAATAGTAATATTGTAATTGTAGTATAATTATTATTGCCATTATTCTGTTTTTGTATCTGTTTATTATTATGTTATATTGTTGCATTCCTAGTGAATGTAAATTAAATAAAAATCCTGGAAACTTTTACATTTTTTAGGCAAATGTTTTCCTTTGTAATTAATCATCTTAAACACCAAATAACATTCGGTCAACGATACTTTCAGTTACATTTTAAGACACAGCAATACATATGTCCATTTAAATAGATGTTCTTCCCCCTCATCTACTAGTCTCGAAACAACAGTGAAGACTTCACACTCTTCACCCTTGACGACGTGGATTGTGCGTTCGATAAAATCCAGCAGCTAAAGTACTCTCAGATTGTAAACCTCAAAGGTCAGTAACGGATGTTGATTTGACTTGACTTTGCATCTAAATGCGTTTCACAATGTTTGTGTCGACCAGGAAAGGGACACGGCCTTTCAATCACGCCAGTTCCCGCCGGCCACATGATTGGAGGAACCGTATGGAAGATTGTGAAGGATGGAGAGGAGGAAATCGTCTACGCTGTTGACTTTAACCACAAAAGAGAGATGTGAGTAAAACTGCAGATTTGTGCTGTTTGACGTTATTTAACCGATTCTTTGTTTCCAAAACAGTCACTTAAATGGCTGCACCCTGGAAAGCATTAGTCGCCCTTCTCTACTCATCACAGACTCTTTCAACGCTTCATACGTTCAACCGCGGCGTAAGCAAAGAGACGAGCAGTTTCTTAGTAAGTGTTTCATCAATAGTCATTTTATTGAGTTTACTTTTGGCATTTTCTATCAGGGGTTGCAACAGCAGTTTGTCTTTATTTAATATGCATTTTATTGTAACTGCTAGAAGGTTATAACTGCCAAAGAATACTCTGTTGGTATATCCAGCTGTAATGTCGGCCATGTTGGCTTTGGCAAGGCATGAGACAAAAGTGTCTATTAATGCTGAAGTCGCTGTTCTGTTTTTAAAATGGGAGAAACACAGTTTCTGAAGTAACTACATTAATGATTGATGCTGTTTGTGCTGATTCATATTCAGAAATATGCTCAGCAGACACGGGAAATTCGGTGCAAGCTCAATAGTGCGAGTGAATTAAAGAAACTTTTTAAGTATCATCACTTTTAAAATCGTATTCAGGCAAATATTTTCTGGGATAGGCTTGATATACTGATGAGTCTACCTGTGAGTCTGTGCTTCAAGCAGAGTGTCTCTTGTGTTATGAGACTTGTTGACCTAATCAATCTGTATTTATTTGACCATTTTTCTGTTAAATATATTCTGGTACACTCTTATTTGAATAGTTGAACATTTCTGTGTTTTTATTTATTTTCCTTTTCCGTGTAAAGTTCTCGTTTCGTTGTTAATTAAACTTAAATATGTAGGAATGTTTCAATACTAAATTATTTAAGCCCAAAAAAATGACCTCATGCCACCGGTTCACTTTGTATTTCAAACTTTGTGCTTGATGTCTGAGCTTTGGTTTAATAAACTTTCTACTTCCTTTATCTTAATTCTTTTCCTTTATCACTCTTCAAGCCAACGTGATGGAGACACTCCGGGGTGACGGCAACGTGCTTATCGCCGTGGACACAGCTGGGCGTGTGCTGGAGCTGGCTCAGCTCCTAGACCAGATTTGGAGGTCAAAGGATGGAGGACTTGGTGTTTACCCTCTTGCGTTACTTAACAACGTCAGCTACAATGTGGTGGAATTCTCAAAGTCTCAGGTTTGGCACATATAGGTTTTATATTAGTCTTTTTTTCTTTTTTTTTTCAATCATCTCGAGTTTTCATTTCGTGCTCTCCTCAGGTGGAGTGGATGAGTGACAAGCTCATGAGGTGTTTCGAGGACAAGCGGAACAATCCTTTCCAGTTTCGTCACTTAACACTGTGCCACAGTCTGGCCGACCTGGCTCGGGTTCCCAGTCCGAAAGTGGTGCTGTGCAGTCAGCCAGACCTGGAGTCAGGCTTTTCCAGAGAACTCTTCATCCAGTGGTGCCAGCACGCCAAAAACTCAGTCATCCTCACGTATCGCACAACGCCCGGGACACTGGCCCGCTATCTGATTGACAACCCGGGAGAGAAGATGCTGGACCTGGAGGTGAGACCAGAATGCCGCGTCCCAGGAGGTGATTTATCGATTTCAATTGGGTTTTAATCTTCCTTGTGACCACAGGTGAGAAAAAGGGTCAAGCTAGAAGGAAAAGAGTTGGAAGAATTTCTTGAAAATGAGAAAGTCAAAAAGGAAGTGGCCAAAAAACTTGAACAGGAAAAAGTGTAAGTCAGCCAGCAGAATAAATGACCTTAAAACCACCTTAAAATAACCTGGATGCCTCTGCAGGGAGGATGTGGACTCGAGCGAGGAGAGCGACCTGGAAAACGACGATGATCAGCCGGTCCCGGTGAAAACCAAACACCACGACCTGATGATGAGGAGCGAGAGCAACAGAAAGGGAAGCTTCTTCAAACAAGCCAAGAAGTCGTATCCCATGTTCCCTGTGCACGAGGAGAGAATCAAGTGGGACGAGTACGGAGAAATCATCAGGTGCTGCTTCAGCTTACCCAGATTTATGTGCATTTTTCACTCCATATGTTCATAACGGATGAGCTGGATTCACAGACTAGAAGACTTCCTGGTTCCGGAGCTTCAGGCCACAGAGGAGGAGAAAAACAAAATGGAGTCTGGGATGACCAACGGTGAAGAGCAGATGGAACAGGACCTTTCTGTGGTCCCGACCAAATGTGTCTCTAGTGTGGAAAACCTGGAAATCAAGTTAGTGATATATTACCCGTTTATTAACAATGCATTAGTTCCCTGTGGATGCAATCCACGAACATAGCACAGGGGTTCGTTGATGACTGCTAATGATCTATGTGTGATTGGTTGTCTAGCTACTGTATACGGTTCCTGTGATGAACTCTCTGGGATATACTCTAGTAACTCTCTTGTGACTTGAATAACGGGAGAAAAAGAAAGATTGTGCTTTCATAGCTTCTTAGTTCAATCTGCAAAAATGTCACAAGCATGCTAGATGTATTGTTGATGTTTCAGAGTTAGATAGGTTTCAAAATGTCTGCCTTAATGATTTGTTTTAAGAATGGGTTGCCGCGCTCATGGAAACATGATATAAACACTACACCTAAAAAAAATGTTTAGAACTTTTTGATACACTGGATTTTGATGTTACATTACATTTCTAATATCCATCGATGTGTATATATACGGTATATATATATATATTTATGTTTAATGTTTCGGCCAAACTTTCTAAAATTTGATTCTTTTCAATACTTTTTTCAAATAAAAGGAGAACACAAAAAGGCCGTTACTTTATTTTAATAGAAAATATAAGTCGCTTTTGTAATGCACGTAATTCAAGTAAATTTAAAAACGATTTGACACAAACATTTTCTTACTGCACTCAAAACACTTGTAGATCAGAAAAATATAATTCAACATACTATTCTTTATGCATTCAAAAAATGTATTTTATTTTGAATCCGTTTGAATAAAACAAGTTGAGATGAAACGACGAGAACAAATACAATTGTTTGAAATTGAAAATTAGCCTGAAGCAGGCTGTTAAAATATAAGGTAAGGTAAGGTAAAACTTTATTGATCCCTCAGGAGGTCTCCTTCGGGAAATTGTTTTTTACCAATAGCCAGCAATTTTTCATAAACAATAAAAAATGATGCATAAAAAATTAAATAAGAAGAAGAACAAAAAGAGGAAGAACAAGATGACACAATCTAAGTCTAAAGATAAAGACAAAGAACATAGATCAAAGAAAAATAACAAAGACAAAGGATACAAAGACTAACATAGAACAGAACATCCAGATACTCTCACTCCACTCCTGCCCCCGAACTCAGAATTGTACAATTTAATAGCCCGAGGGATGAATGAGTCCCTGAGTCTATTTGTTTTGCACCTGGGTAGGAGCATTCGTGCACTCATTCTGCTTCTCTGCTCACTGATGACAGTGTTCAGAGGATGACTGTCATCAGTTATGAATAAAATAACGGAAATATAATATTAATAAACCAGCTCTGTTTTTCTTTCAGAGCTTCTTTTGTTTTGTTAAGAGTGAAGGGGGGGTGATGCCTGATTGTGGCTTTTTTTCATGAGTAAAATACTTGTCGTTCCCTGAATACAACATGCTTGTCCTTTTGGTGTTTCCGCCCTCAGCCATCCATGTTTTTAACAACAGTTTACAGCGGTGCATCAGCGTTAATGGCCTTGCGTTGCTCAATTGTTTTTAACCCACAGTACAGCATATCACCCCGTTTAGTGGGGTTGGTGAAGATTTGCTACTCTTTCCCTCCCTCTTTGTGTCTCTCCTTCCTTCCCTCTTTCTGTCTCTCCTTCCCTGTTTCTTCGTTCTACAACTTTTTCTCCTTCTCCGATCATTGCTCTTGTTCCCGCTGCTAACATTCTTTAAGCCACTTCCTCCGGCTTGCTTGCTCTTCTCTCTCAAAGCCCCGGCTTGGTTCTCATCTCCTCGGCTTTAGTCACAACTTAACGTCACCGAGGCATAGCTGCGAGTACCGGCCAATCCAATTACAGTACAGCACTGCTTTAAATGCTTCAGTACCCAAGTATCAAATTCAGTCCTTTTTACCGAGCAACCCAACTCCAAACTATTATTATGTAATCCGTCTCCAGTGGCCTTTGAGCATTAGAAAGTCCCAAATTAAGTGAATCGTAGCCTTTATGTTGTAAGCTTTCAGGGAGTGCAGGTACATGTTACTAAGAACCGCTGTCATGCTACTGAAATCTGTGGACTTTGATGCATTAAGTTTAACTTATAAAATGTTTTTTTTTCTTCTCCTTTATTGTCACACATAACCCAAAACTGTGACAGAACTCATGAATATAAAATGGCTCCTCTCTCTATTCTGTCCCTCAGAGGTGAATCAATTCCGGTCTTGAATCACCTCCAGAAATGAATAACAAATTATTTTTGGGCTTGTCAGGCAAAGTCATTGAAACTGATGCTTTCTGTCAGCAAACTTCCCCCGATGTGAATTACAGCCCTGGCCGCTCGCCTGTGCCAGACTCATAAATATTAGTCAAAGTCTGCTCTCGTTTCTCCGCAGAGCCAGAGTCATGTACATCGACTATGAAGGTCGATCAGACGGAGACTCCATCAAGAAGATTATTAATCAGATGAAGCCTCGACAGCTGGCCATCGTTCACGGGCCTCCGCACGCCAGTCTGGACCTGGCCGAGTCTTGCAAGGCCTTCAGCAGAGACATCAAAGTCTACACCCCCAAGCTGCACGAGACCATCGACGCCACCAGCGAGACGCACATCTACCAGGTGGACAAAAAAAAACAACCAATCAATATTTAGTTAAATCAGAACTGAGTTGACATGAGAAGCTCTGCAGGATGAGGTTTGACCCGCTTGCTGTGCCGCAGGTCCGCTTGAAAGACTCCCTCGTCAGCTCACTGCATCTCTGCAAAGCCAAGGACACGGAGCTGGCCTGGATAGACGGCGTGCTGGACATGCGGGTGGTGAAGGTGGACACGGGCGTGATGCTGGAGGTGGGTGCGAGGGAAGAGCAAGAGGACCTGGAGCAGTCCATGGACACCTCACCCGATCTGGGCGCGGAACACAGCGCGGCCGCGGCGGCGGCCCAGCGGACCATGAAGAGCTTGTTCGGAGAGGACGAGAAGGAGCCGTCCGAGGAGAGCGACGTCATCCCCACGTTGGAGCCTCTGCCTCAACAAGAGGTTTGTTCGTCATTTAAAATCTAGAGAACTTTGAAAAGGCTGGTGCTGGTTTTGAAGGTGCTGGCAGTAAGTAGAGCGAGAGCTCAGGCACGATGACTCAGCCGTGTGGGTGTTTCAGCCGAGGAATCCTCCAGAGTGTGTTTTACAGCCGAAGCATCTTTTCTTTTCTTCTTCACTCCTCGCAGGTTCCAGGTCACCACTCTGTGTTCATCAACGAGCCGCGGCTGTCAGACTTCAAGCAGGTTCTGCTCAAAGAGGGAATCCAGGCCGAGTTTGTGGGTGGAGTTCTGGTCTGCAACAACATGGTCGCCGTACGCAAGGTCAGTCTGCGAACACTGAGAGAGAGAGATAACTTTCATCTGTTTGATTAGAAGGCTACATTGAAACTATGAGCAGAATGAAATCACAATACATAAATATGGAGTCCAGATTCAGGCAAAGTAAAAAGTTAAGTTCAGCCAAAACAAGACCTTCAGAGTAGAAGGTCTAGTATGGAAGTATAACGGTCGTCAGAAAATGTTTGGTTAAATTCAACATTTCAAATGCAGAAACACATATTTTTTTCAAATTGAAATTGTTTTTATGAAAATGTTGGTATGGTAGTCACACCAGATAATACAAAATAAAGTGTGAGCTACACTGTCAGCATTTCAGCCAATTATACCAACATTTTTTTAAATGTTGTATATTGAAAAGTAGAACATTCAATTAAACTATTGTATTTTGGAAATATTAAATTTCCTAAAAAAAAATAAAATAATTAAAGCTTTCACTATAGAAATGATTCAATTAAATTATTCTATTGAAATGTATTTTTAAATTTGAAATGTTAAATTCAACCTTTCAATATTATTATAAAGTTATGTTTCGGTGTAAGTTTTGGGGGCCCTGGCAGAACTTGACTTGAAGTCTGATCATTCGTTCAAAGGTAACATTTCGAGTTAAGAGCCACTTTGAACAATGCAAACCATGGAATCTGCTCAGAACATGGTTCAGACAAAGATATTCTGGGTCGAAGAAATAACTTGGCAATGAGAGAAAAAAGCAAGTCTTTTGTGGGGAACCGAGGTTTAAAGGCCTTATGCGGTGCAAAAGTTCTGAGAACCAAGCTTTACAAAGAGTTTAGGTTCAAGGACTGAGGATGCCTTAGATCGTTGGGAAAATCTCCAATGTGAATCAAAAACTATAGGTTAAACGAGGACAAGAATCAGCTTGAAAGTGTCAATACTTCTGCAGTGATAGGCCAGAAAGAATGAAGGCTTTTAGGCTCAAGAATGAGGAAATATAATTTTGGGTAATTTTAGGCCTGGGCAGGAAGAACAAAGACCTGGTTCCTTTAGGGTCAAAATGTGGTGTTGAGGGCGAAGGGGAAGACCCAAGACATGGAGATCAATCAAGACTTTAAATGACCAGGTCCTCCTCAGTCTTGGATCATCAGATTCACACACCAGATCAAAGATCATGATGATAATGGGTTTGTTGAAGGTGAGAGAGTATTTCAAAGTTTGTGTTGAGAGTAGATTCTCTGCTCCTGACGTCACCGCGGCGGCAGCGACCTAAAACACTCAAGATTGAAAGTAAAAAGGCGCAGCCTGGGAAAGTGAGATAAAGCCCCGAAGGCACCTAAAATCCTGACTTCAGAACACGAAAACGTAAACTGGAATAAACAGAGGAGTGAGCCAGAAGCCGCCAACAAAATTCATAATTGACAAGAACTTAAAATAGATTCAACCCAAATAAGAGAAATCAAAGCGAGCTGCGGCTGCTCGTGTGTTTTTTTTCTTTTTTTTCTGTGTTGAGGCGGGAACTTGAAATAGACTCGTTAGACACTTTTATCCCCAAAATGTCAGATTTTGGAAGAAGGTTTTTGTTGAGGAGCGAGACGACGCATAGGGTCTGACTTGGTGCTGTTCCACAGACGGAGGCCGGGCGCATCGGACTGGAAGGATGCCTCTGTGACGATTATTTTAAGATCCGGGAGCTGCTGTATCAGCAGTACGCCGTTGTGTAGCAGGAGGAGAAGATCCAGTGGAAGACTCTCATGTATAGTTGCTCTTTTTACACTCGTTTTCCTACTGTGGTGATTCTCTTGGACTCAGACCAGACCGTGAATCCTGGATCTCCTGTACAGAAGCCTCCTCTTTGGCATTAAATTGTCTTTTTTTTTTCCAAACTTTCTTTTGTTTTCACACAACTAGGTAATAATCTCATTGGTTTAGGGTTGATGACAAATCAAATCCTGACCAAAAACGATCCATTCAAGAGGTTAAAAACTGGGGTACCTCAGTTTAATTCACAGGAAGGGCTGGAGGTGGATTCAAAATACTGATGATTAAAGATTACAACAAACTATTTGGCACCGAAGGAACCAGAGGAACCCCAGGATTTTGGGCCACTGCGAACAAAGACTATGAAAATTAATGACATGTTAAAACCTTCTGGATCCCCCTATATTCAGAGTAAAGAGAACCAAAAAAAAGTCCCGACCCAGCGACCAGAGACACCCAAGACAACGAGGATCCGCATCCAAAGCCACCAGTGTTACAATCTTAACACTGTCGTGACTCGTAACATAATAAAATGGTGATTAAACACGTGGTCTTGACCAGTACCCGCGCGATGTCTCCTCACCTCCAGCAGATGGAGACATTTCTAAGAAGAGACATGATCAGTGCTGCGAGCTCTGATTTCCTCTCCTCTCACTTTCCGATCACCTCACACGGTTTCTGCCAAAAAAAAAAAAATAACGGGATGGTTCACAGGCTTTATCCACGGATGAAGAGGAACAACCCAGCTGGAAAGTTGGCTGATAAGAGGAGAAGGTGTCTGAGAGAAAAATGAACTTTATTTGTATTTTATCTTAGCATGTCTGATTGATCCTTTGTTTTGTCCATCTTCATTTTTTTTACTTTTTATAATAGGATCTTTCTCACTTTTTTTTTTCCCTGGCCACCTTCACTTTCTTTTCATTCACCTTTTTTTTCGTTTGTTCCTCCTTTAATGGATTTATCATTCATTATTTTCTTCCTTCCTCACACTCAGTGTTCTTCTCTCTTCCTTTTATTTCCTACCATACTGACTCCAAATGAACCGGTTTCCTCCTCTTTCCCAACCAATCTTTTAAGGAAATCTCTTCATTGGTTCCTTTTGCTTTCATTCTTTTTATCTCTTTCTTTACTTGTCCTGTGTTGATATATTTGTTCTTTAATTTAATACAATTTTAGGCTATTGAATCAACATTTAGTATTTTTTTCCTCTATTATGTTTAATGTATTTCCCCCATAACACTTTTTCAAACATTTATATATCTTTATGTATTCTTAATTTTTTTAATGGATTTATATATATTTTTTTTTCCCCAAAGGGTTTAAAAAACGAACAAACTATTTGAATGTCATTTACTTCCACTCTACATTTGCATGTTTTTTTATTTGCTTCAAATCCTTCAAGTGCGCGAACATTCAAATCTCTCCGTCCCGGCTGCATCCCTGATGCGACTTCGTTTCTGTTGTGTGGCTGGTGGCGACTCGGTTGGATGACGTGTCGACACATTTGTAGAAACCTTTGTCTCGATCCTCCTCCTCGTCCTCCTCCTCGTCCTCCTCCTCGTCCTCCTCCTCGTCCTCCTCCTCGTCCTCCTCCTCGTCCTCCTCCTCGTCCTCCTCACCCCGGCACTCGCACGTGCCTGCAGAAGTGACGACACACACGACGGTGGAGACTCGTCCTGCACTGATAGGCTGTTAAGCAATCACAGCGGATACACACACACACACACCTACACACACACACGAAAACTGATACAAGTAGTACAAGGAAAGCGAGCCGTGTGAACAAGTGTGTGTTGACACGCACTCGGGTTGAGTCTTGAGCACAGATGACTGGCTGTCCGTGTCGTGTCGGCCTCTTTCCCCTCCAGTTGCGTAACATACAGTTTTGCACTTTAGAGACATTAAATTTTAAATGCTCAGGTTTTTTTTTTTTCTCCTATTAATCCCCCCGCCCACCACCCTGCTCGCACAGTCACAGAATGATGCCATCATTTATTTCCCTGAACCTCGATAACCTGTGAGGGACGGTCCAAGAGCAGAGGAGGCGAGCGCCCAGTCACTGCTTTTCATTTTGATAATTGACCGACAACGCCAGAAATGTCCATCAGCTAATCCTCTTAGCTTTCATAATGCTGACTCTGTCACAGAAGCTCCTGTTTTAATGTAACGAGCAGCTAAACCCCCCCCCCCCCCGCCCCACCATCCCCTCACACACACACACCCGCCCCCTTTCAGAGCCAGAGGGCACTACCAGACCCCCGCCGCCCCCTGCAGGTCGCCCTCTTGTCTGCGCCATGATCCGTCCGATTGGATCTCGTCCACGTCTCGAGGATGGGGGTCACGCTACAAACACTTGAACTACAAAAGAACCCTGGAGGACCCTGGTCTCTCTCTCGTTTCATGTGATCGGGGGGATGACTCGGATTTAATCCCCACGGTCCCCCCTTCTCCCGCCTGAGCAGTCCACTTAACAATCACGTCACCGCGGGGCAGTCGCTAAATATTCCGACGTAATCCCGTGATGTCATCGCACAAATGTCACCATCTCCGCCTGCCTTCGAGGCCCGGAACAAAGGCCACGTTGAGACGCGAGCATCTGGACAAGAATTCCAAGGGTCCGCTCCAAAAGTCAAGAACTACATCGGGATGTTCAGTCCTTAAGTTTTAAGGGTCAAGGTCTTGTGAGGTAGCTCTTTTTCAAACTAAATTTAGAGCAGTCGGGAGGTTCATGCCAGACGGAAGAAACAAAATCTTCAGGTTAATGAAGGCGACTCCTGTTCGACATGTCTTCGTGTGTTACATCCTCCCGAGGTTCCTGGGTTTCTTCTTTCGTGCCCCGGAGGGTTTCTAAAGATACACACAAAAAGAATCCAGAGTTCTACCATCATAGAAGCAGAATCCTCTTATGCAACCGACTCCTCGCACTGGTCCGCGGAGCGAGAGACGCTGGCGGACACAAATCCGCGAAGACGCTTTGCTTTGGCAGCGTTACCCACAATGCCGCGGTGCATGATGATGTCGTAACGAGAGATGGCGACCGTAGCGCTCTGTGTGTGTTCCACACATGAACAAACCCAGGGCGAAAAAGGATGTTACAAAGAAAGACTTGAAGAAAGAAAAAAGGTCGCGGGTACAAAAACGGTGGTGTTCAGGGTATTTAACACAGGCTGCTACGAGTTAGACCCAGGACTGGTTGGGGAACACCTTTGGGTCCCCCCTCTGGAAGAGCTGGACGATGCAGCCGGGGTGAGGAAAGTCTCGGCCCCTTGACCCGAACCTGGATCAGTGGAAGAAAATGAGTCGAGAGGAGAAGACAAAAAAAACAAAAGGTTCCTAGACGTATACAGTAAATGGGTCCATTACGGATTGAGGGTCAAGAGTCAAACACAACTGGGACTTTTCCAGTTTAGAAAAAAGGTCACGAAAGCTAGAAAAACAACAGCCATGTCCAAGTCCTGAGGTCTATACAAGACTCATGGGATCAAGACGTATTAGACCTAGTTGGGGGGGGGGGGGGGACTTGAAACAAAAAAGGGGCATCAAACTCAATCGACCATGTTGTCACCAGAGCTAAATAGCTTTACTGGCCCTACTCTGGTCGACTGAACCAGCACAGTACCAAGCAGATACTACTTTAATACCCGTTCCAAGCTGGCTCAGTGAGAAGGAGTTCCATATGCCCAGTAGAAAAGTTGTTTTGGTACAAATGAAAACTTTCTTTAACCAATACGATCTGAAATTTAGCCTTTTTTTTAGGGTCACAACGCATTACATTCGTCTCACGCCCATGAACCGTCAGCCGTGGAGATTCATGGAAAAACGAACCTGTTGATTCACAAAAACCAAAGTGTAGTGAAGAGGATCCGTGTTCACCGCCCGATGACTCGGAGACGTCGGACGGCTGAGTCACGGATGCGGAGTGGAGTGGATGTGAAAAAAAACAAGTGAGGAGGAGTGTGAAATCCCCACGAGTGACTCAGCAGTGTTTATTTTCGGTGTGGATGCCAGCGCGCTGACCAGTGGCCTGCAGACTTAACACAAGCCACGAGTGACGTCTGTCATGGAAGACGAGATAACTCACCGTCGGAGGGAACAGAGAGAGCTTTAACTCAACAATGTTCCGTTTCATATTTTGATCTTAGTCGCATGACTTCGCACATGCACAGGAGACTAATTTCTGTCTGTGAGTGGATCACGGTGAACATGCTTCTGACCCGCCAGTGTCGTCTTAGTGTTCTGGAGGTCAGAGGTTTTCCTGGAGCGAACGTCACTGTTCAGAGAATCTGCAAGTTTTAAAGTCTGAAATCTTCAGGCAGGAAGTGTGACTCAGACATGTTCAATTGTTATTCTTTTCTTGACCATATTGTGGTAATTTGTTCTCAAAATGAATAGGTTTTGTATTTATCTGTTTGTTTTTTTCACCCTTTCTTTTTTTTTTTAATGGTTTTCAATGATGATTATATACTTGGATAATTATTAACTTTTTTTAAATGTATCTTTTTAATGGTTTCTAATGATGATTATATACTTGGATAATTATTAACTTTTTTTAAATGTATCTTTTTAATGGTTTTCAATGTTGTAATTTTCTTTTTTTAATTAAATTTTATTCTATAAACGGTTTTCATAAATTATATGTAAAATTCAGTTATTAATTATTAGATCGTTCTTAAATTTTTCTTAATTTATATATTTTTTGTTTTTCAATGCTAACATTTCCTTATTGCTTTTATTTGATAGGTAATTTGGATTTGAATTTCTTAAAATAAAAATAAAAAATACATACATTGATTTCAATTGTATTTTTCTCATTTCATACTAACGAATATATTTGTTCTATATTTATTCTTGGCAACAAAACACCAACTAGATGATCAAATGCAAATGAATATAAAATGTATATATAGGATATATAATTTAATTGAGAGATTTTTGAGAATCTATCTGGTCAATTTTATACATTTTCTTCAATTTATTTCCGTAAAATTTCTGGTTATAAGCTTTAAACCAAATTATTTATTGAAAAAAAGCAATAAACCGAAATAAAACTAAAAGCCAATTGAATAAATAAACGTAAACATGTGACTAGAACTATATTCATATTAAACCATTAACCCTGATGTAATAAAAAAACCATGTGAACGAAAGCATAAACAAATTGGTAAAAGGCATGAAGTCATGTCTTTGTGTCATGCTGTTCATCACGAGCACCATCAGTCAGGACGCTTCGTATTCCACCCAAGAATCACAGGTAAAACACAAAAACAATCACCAAGATTAACTTAATGAATCAACTTTATTGAGTTTGTATTTGCTACTGTAGGGTTTCCTCCGAGAGCTCTGGTTTCCTCCCACAGTCAGATGTGGTAACAAAGTTCAGCATGAGGAGTCATGACGTTGCAGAGGCAACCGCTTCCACCTCACTTTCACGGTCTCACCTGAGAGGATCGACCCACAGACCTGGTGACCATTGATTGATTCTCAGACGTAGAAAAGTACTTTTTACTGCTTTTTTTTAATGTTAGCAACAGATATTCACTCAGGAAAATAACCGTGATACTTCAATAAGCGTTGTTAAATTAGCTTAATTGGATACAATTGTGGGAAGGAGACATTTTTACATGACTCATAATACATACAAAAAGATGTGTGTGTATATATATATATATATATATATATATATATGAAAATACAGAAATAAAAAAACACATTACATTTAAATTAAGTTATTGCAAGCGAATACTGTATATTTCGCAACTTGAACAATTTCATAAACCTTTTAGAAAGGATGTTGTGTTAAAATTGTTATATATATATAAATATATATATATATATATACAATACCCTCTATAAAGTTGCTCTTAAATATAATGTGTTATTACTATATTTATATAAATAAAATAAAAATGAACGACTTAAGATTTTTGACGAGAAGTGACTTAAAAAAACAAATTGATTATAAAAACTTGAATATTTGCATTAAACAATAAAATAAATACATACAAATAGAAAAGAAGAAGAAAACAATCGATGATCAAAAAACAGTGGAAAAGTCCATCCTAAATAATAATAAACAAAGTACTTTTTTATTTAAACAGAATAATGGTAAACTGAAAAAGAAAAAAATTGTAAAACTTTTTTTCGCCACTATTTGCAGAATATAATTTACTTTTGTTGTAATAGTTGTCATGTAATTGTGTGTGTGTTAGGTTAAGTAATTTTGTTTCGTAATCTTTATTTTCCTTATTTTTAATATTTACCTAAGCTTCTTGATTGGATTGATTTTATATTTGAAATTATAATGTACCATTTTTAATAATTTTTTGCGACACGTTTTACATGTGGTTTGTCCCGCAGGGGCCACCGTACCCAGGTGCTAACCACAGCTGGTTGGTTGGCAGCGGATGAGTGACTGACGTCGACATGAATCATCCGGTTTTCTCCAAGTGAGCAGCCGTGACTCGCCGACTGTAGTGCGGCTCGTCATCGACACGCTCGAGGTGATGTAAGCGTTTTTACGTGGCGAGCGTCCGGTCAGACTGTGGAACCGGCGAGAAGAGAGGAACACCAGGCTAAACCTCTGTAAGCGGGCGCTGGCATCGCTCCCCACTGGTCGCTGTGTGGTCAAGGGGCCGGTGGGAGGGGTGTGTGTGTGTGTGTGTGTGTGTGTGTGTGTGTGTGTGTGTGTGTGTGTGTGTGTGTGTGTGTGTGTGTGTGTGTGTGTGTGTGTGTGTGTGTGTGTGTGTGTGTGTGTGTGTGTGTGTGTGTGTGTGTGTGTGTGTGTGTGTGTGTGTGTGTGTGTGTGCGTGTGTGTGTAATCCCTTGGCATGTCCTCGCCCTCACACATGTTGCGATGCATGCATTTGAAGACTCGCAGGGATAAGGACTGACGGGGAGCCGCTACACTTGGAGGTCTGCCTCGAACCGCGCCGGCCTTTCGGGCTCTTACGTAAGGGGGCCGTCTGCGAGAGATTGCGGCGGGGCCGAGGCGACCTCTGACCTCCCGGTTATTTTGCTTAAGTGGGCAGCTGCACTGATGTTGTTAAAAGATGACATGCTGTTTCAGCTTTGTCGACCCACCCCCCCCGCCCCCCCGTCGCTGCTCCTCACCGTCAGCCTGGAGGGACCGGGACACCGGCCATCGACCTTCTTTTGGGGACTCGGGGAGCAAATGAGGTTCTGCACTTTGTCCCGGGTTTTGCCCCGGGGGTTCCTCCCGGTTTGACACCTCGGCGTTGAACAAATCTGGCTTGGAGTAGTTCTGGTTTGAGCGTCTTCCAGATGACTGAGCTTCTGTCTTCACCAGAATAAACCCAAACATTTTTGGAACTTATCAATCATTTCCTATGTGAAGATGTCTTTATTTAATTATCAATTAAAGTGGCTTCAACCAAAGAAACATTTTCCATTAAAATAATTGCTTAATTAAAATAAATTAAAAAAAACCCTGTGATTTATGAAGAAAATTTGCTTTCAAATATTTTCAATTTTAGAAAAAAAGTTACTTTGTTTTACAAAAATATTTTTGGTTAAAAAAAAGTAGCTTCAATCAAAAAACATTTTCGATTAAAAGAATTGCTTAATTAAAAAAAAACCCATCAATTATGAAGACAATTTGCTTTCAAATATTTTCAGAAAAAGTTACTTTTTTTTACATTAAAAAAAACATTTTTGATTAAAAAAAAGTTGCTTCAATCAAGAGTCAATTTTCTGTTAAATAAAGTTGCTTCAATCAAAAGTCAATTTTCTGTTAAATAAAGTTGCTTCAATCAAAAGTCAATTTTCTGTTAAATAAAGTTGCTTCAATCAAAAGTCAATTTTCTGTTAAATAAAGTTGCTTCAATCAAAAGTCAATTTTCTGTTAAATAAAGTTGCTTCAATCAAAAGTCAATTTTCTGTTAAATAAAGTTGCTTCCGTAAGAAAAAGAAAATGGTTTCGATTGAAAAAATATATATTTTCAATAAAAAAAAGTTGCTTCAATAGTTTAAAAAAAAGTTGCTTCAATAGTTTAAAAAAAAGTTGCTTCAATAGTTTAAAAAACTATGCTTCAATAAAAAAAAAATCGGTTTAAATTTAGTAAAGTTGCATCAATAAATTCAATTTAAAAAAAAAGGAAATCGTTTCGATCAAAAAGATATTTTCAATAAAAAAAAGTTGCTTTAATGCTAAAAAAAAATATATTTAAAATGAAAAAATATTGTTTTATGAAAAAAAGAAGAGGTAATTTGTTCAATAATAAAAACTAATTATAAAAAATTCAATTCATTGTAGCAACTACCCATAATAAGTAAAACGGAAACACAAATCTGTGTGTGTGTGCGTATGTGTGTGTTTATGTGCGTGGGGGTGTGTGCATGTGTGTGTGTGTGTGTCCCCTCTTGGCTTTGATACGATAACTTGCCGTGTGATTTTCTCTGGAACGTTAAAGTTTGTGGTTTCCAAGAATCTCCATCGAGAAAGACGATCGTGAACCGACTCTGTGACAAAAGCCGTTTGTTCCACGTTTACCATCGTCGTTTACGCCTCATTATCCCACGTCCTGCAGTTACTTTTTGGGGGAGATCGTGTAGATTTGAGAGGCGCTGAGAGACATATGACCTCAATTACTCAGCTGATGGACACGCAGGTCATTTATTAGAGAGTCCAGTGAAGTCCATGAATAGCCCTGAAATAGAATCTTTGTGTCGAGAAAAACAAAAAAAAGTCAGATAAATAGACGTAAAAAGAAGTGAAACGTATTTTCTTTTTTTTTATACATTTTTACCCAAAAACGACCGTATAATAAATGACAACAACATACTTTTAAATAAACATTTTAACACATCTACACAAACAATTAGATTAAGACTCAGGGAGTCAAACCAGAAAACAAGTTTAATAGACAATAATTAAGTATTAAAAGATAACAAAAAAAAGATGTGAGGAAATATTCAATCACCATATCTTAAGATCCATAATTCAAGACATGGATTTAGTACAAAAACTGTCTAAGTAGAGAAGAAGAGGAGCAGAGACGAAGAAGAGGAGGAGAAGAGGAGGAGCAGAGGTAAGTAGAGAAGAAGAGGAGGAGCAGGAGCAGAGGTAAGTAGAGAAGATGAGGAGGAGCAGAGGTAAGTAGAGAAGAGGAGGAGCAGAGGTAAGTAGAGAAGATGAGGAGGAGCAGAGGTAAGTAGAGAAGAGGAGGAGGAGCAGGAGCAGAGGTAAGTAGAGAAGATGAGGAGGAGCAGAGGTAAGTAGAGAAGAGGAGGAGCAGAGGTAAGTAGAGAAGATGAGGAGGAGCAGAGGTAAGTAGAGAAGAGGAGGAGCAGAGGTAAGTAGAGAAGAGGAGGAGAAGAAGAGGAGCAGAGGTAAGTAGCGAAGAAGAGGAGGAGTAGGAGCAGAGGTAAGTAGAGAAGAAGAGGAGGAGCAGAGGTAAGTAGAGAAGAAGAGGAGGAGCAGGAGCAGAGGTAAGTAGAGAAGATGAGGAGGAGCAGAGGTAAGTAGCGAAGAAGAGGAGGAGTAGGAGCAGAGGTAAGTAGAGAAGAGGAGGAGGAGCAGAGGTAAGTAGAGAAAAAGAGAAGCAGAGGTAAGTAGCGAAGAAGAGGAGGAGTAGGAGCAGAGGTAAGTAGAGAAGAGGAGGAGGAGCAGAGGTAAGTAGAGAAAAAGAGAAGCAGAGGTAAGTAGCGAAGAAGAGGAGGAGAAGGAGCAGAGGTAAGTAGAGAAGAAGAGGAGGAGCAGAGGTAAGTAGCGAAGAAGAGGAGGAGTAGGAGAAGAGGTAAGTAGAGAAGAAGAGGAGGAGTAGGTGCATAGGTAAGTAGAGAAGAGAAGGAGCAGAGGTAAGTAGAGAAGAAGAGAAAGAGTATGAGCAGAGGTAGGTGGAGAAGGAGAGGAAGAGGAGCAGATGTGGAAAGAGGAGGAGGAGGAGCAGAGTTAAGCAAAGAAGAAGAGGAGCAGCAGAAAAGAGAAGAGGAGGAGGAAGAGCAGATGTGGAAAGGGAGAAGGAGGAGGAGGAGCAGAGTAAAGCCAAGAAGAAGAGGAGGGAGAGCAAAGGATACAAGGAGGAGGTGGAGAGAGGAAAAGGATAAAAGAAGAAGAACAGGGAGGAGCAGGAGGTGAGAGGGGAGGATAAGGGTTGGGGAGCAGGAGGAGGAAAAGAAAATAAGAGGAGGAGCAGGAGGTGAGGAGGATGAGCAGAGAAGAGGAGGAGCAGAGAATAGAAGAGGAGCAGGAGGTGAGGATGAGGGGCAGAGAATAGAGGAGGAGGAGAAGAAGAGAAGAGGCGGGGAGCAGGAGGTGAGGAAGGAGGAGAAAAGATGTGGGGGGAGGAGAAGAGGAGGAGGAGCAGGAGGTTAGAGAGGAGGATCAGAGGAGGAGCAGGAGGTGAGGAGGATGAGCAGAGAAGCGGAGCCACAGGAGAGGAGGAGAAGAGAATAGAAGATTAGGAGGAGCAGGAGGTGAGGAGGAGGAGCAGAGAAAAGAAGAGAAGGAGAAGAAGGGAAGAGGCAAAGAGCAGGAGGTGAGGAAGGAGGAGAAAATGTGTGGGGGGAGGAGAGGAGCAGGAGGTGAGGAGGAGGAGCAGAGAATAGAGGAGGAGGAGAAGAGAAGAGGCGGGAAGCAGGAGGTGAGGAAGGAGGAGAAAAGATGTGGGGGGAGGAGAAGAGGAGGAGCAGAGAATAGAAGAGAAGAAGAGGCGGGGAGCAGGAGGTGAGGAGGAGGAGCAGAGAATAGAAGAGAATGAGAAGAAGAGGCACGGAGGAGGAGGTGAGGAAGGAAGCAGGAGAAAAGGTGTGGGGGAAGGAGAAGAGGAGGAGGAGCAGAGAAGAGAAGAGGAGGAGAAGAGAAGAAGAGTGGGAGGAGGAGCAGGAGGAGGCTCTCCGTGATCATCCTCGTGCAAAGTTAAAGGAGCCAGGTTTCTCGGTCTCATTGGCAGCTGGATCCGACGGACCTCCTCCTCTCCGTCTCCCCCGCACTGAGGAGGGATCTGTGAAGGGGAGGCGCGAGCGGAACCTCGACCCGCTCAGTCCCACAATTAACCTTTTGATGATCAGATCCGTCATGAGGCGCAGGTGCGGAGACTTTGCGATCCGGCGCAGCTGAGCGTCTGTGACGCACTCTCTCGTCAGTCCGGGACAAGATGCACGCCGGGATAGAAGCCGGGACTCCATCCCTGATCTGATCCTCCTGCGGACCCTCTCGCTCTCCCCCCTCTTGTTGTCTTTTATCATCTCTCTCTCCGGCTCGTGCGGACGGCGTGAAATGAGCACCTCGACCCGCCCGCGTGTCGCTTAAGAACCAGGTTTTTTTTTTTGGTTTTTTTTTGGGTTCTTTCTCAAGGACGCGATCTGTGGTTTGAAGAGGACATGGAGCAGCAGCAGCAGCAGCAGCAGCAGGAGGACACGAGCAAGAAGAGCGTCATGACGTCCAAGATGTTCAAAGTTCGCAAGAGGAGGGAGATGCTCCTGGTCCAGGTGTGCTTCATCTGCAGCGTCCTCTTCGTGGCGTGGAGCATGTCCGCGCTGCTGACCAGGACAGGTGAGTCCATCGATCCTCAAGGGCAACCATTTATTTATTTGATTTCTCGCGCATTCTTTTTTTTTTTTTTTACCGTGTGTGCGCGTGCACGTGTGTGTGTGTTGGCGTCTGCCGCAGTGTGCGAGAGAGGGAGAGACGCGTTATCACGGCACACCTCGTGGATCACGTGCACGTCACGGTCGAGACACGCGCACACACACACACACACACACACACAGTCCTCCGCGTCCCCACGTTCGTCGATCGTGCGCACACGCACGCGCTTCAGTAAAAGTCTCCCCCAGGCCTGGCACGAGCCTTCCCAAAAAACGCCTGAGTTATGTAACCCGCGCGACGTCTGTGACACACCGCCGGGGTTCAGAGGTCAACTCGTGAGGACCCCCCCCCCCCTCCACACACACCCCTCGTCCACAGGAGATGTTTGACTATTGACCTCGGTCCGTTTGAACGCTTTAATTTGTAATGGTCACGTCCCACTAGTGATTTTTCTGTTTCCAATAATAAACCCACCTTTTCTGTTTACCCGCATTTAAAATGGGGGTTCATCACATAACCCTGTTGTTAGGCCAATGCTTTCGATTTTGTTTCACGAAACTTGTTGCTCAAATGACAATTCCAATATGGCCGTCTAGTTTCCACATAGAAAGTTAGCTTTTGAATTCTGACCCGCTCTAGTAGAAGAACTCACATTTCTCCGATTCTTAAAACTCTTCACTGGCTTCCAGTTTCTTTCAGGATCAACTTTAAAATTCTTACTTTCAGATCTATTCATGGTCAGACTCCTCCTTACATCACTGATCTGATCCAGCCTTACACTCCAGCTCGGGCTCTGAGGTCTGTGGATCAGAATCTACTGATGGTTCCTCGCACACAGGGATTGTTTAAGCGCTTTGAGACCCTGGTCTAGAAAAGCGCTCTATTAATATAAATTACTTACTTTAACTTAAATTCAAATTTCACTCATTTTCTACTCGCCCTCTTGTCGACCAAGGGTTGGGATCATTTTCAGAGAAATCTGTTCCTTATTATAGTTAAAGTGTTTATACAAATATATGTTTGTCCATTTTAATGTAATCTGATCAAAATATTGCACTTCAAACCTCCATGCTGCTCGTCTTTAATGTTTGTATTTAAGCCTCGACGAGAGGAATTGTTTTCGAAATATGTAAAACTCTGTGTAGGATTTAGGACTTTACGCTGCTGCTCCAAATTATATACTTAAGTTTTTCACAAAACAATTCCTCTCGTCGAGGCCACAATGGAAGAGGGACGTTACAGACGAGCAGTATGGAGGTATTTGGATGTTTTTAAGTGTTTTTCTAGACGAAGATGAAGACAACTGAGCTCAAGTCGCTACATTAAAATGAACAAACATTTTTTCCATAACTCTAAAAAGTAGCAGGTTTCTCTGAAAATAATCCCAACCCTTAGTCGACTCTAGGGTGAGTAGAAAATGAACTTTCACAACTGGACAATTTAGATCGGGAACTGTTTGAGTAATTGAGTAACGGAATCATCCGAAATACAATCAAATGTGTTTGTCATTCTGATATTGTGATGTGCTTTAATGTAGCGTTGGGTGAATTTTTATATTGTCTGAGCTGTGTTTACATACGATTTTGTCAGGATTTTTTGATTTGGCAGCTAGGCTAATGCGCTACGCTGCCATCTCAGTCCGCCATGCTCGTTCGGTATGTTGAAGCTTTTTTTTTGTTTTAAGTGCCCAAAACTTTATCTGAACAACATACAACTTAAAATTTTACTCATTTCACTTTCTACTCGCCGTCATTTTGATTGATTTGATTATTTTCAGGGTAATCTGTTCCTTTTTAGAGTTATCGACAAATGTTTGTTAATTTTAATGTAGCGATTGTAGCTCAGTTGTCTTCGTCTAAATCTTTGTCCAATATACCCACTTAAAACATTTATATACCTTCATACTGCTCGTCTGGAACTTGTAAATTTGTATTAAAGCTTTAGGCAGCAACTGATACTGATATCTTCAGATAAAAACAAGCTTAAAATATAGACTTTTTAAAAAGATTTGTTGGTAACTATTCCTCATGTCGAGGCTTCAATACAAGATGGACGTTAGACGAGAAGTATGAAGGTATTTGGATGTTTTTAAGGGTTTTTTTTTGGACTAAGACAACTGAGCTCCAGTCGCTACATTAAAATGAACAAACATTTTTGTCTATAAATTAGATTTTTTTTTTTTTAGCTCAACTATTATTTTAACTAAAACATTTTCTTTGTCTATGGGATCATTTTCCAAACATCCTTTCGTTTTGTCACTTCCCGGTCCGACCACATTCCCTCCGACCGAATATTTCCAGGCTACAGATGATAAAGTTGCTGTTTGGCTAAACTGTGTCCCATGTCATTTTAAACTAATGAGTAATCAATACATTTAAATAGTTAAAATAAAATGGAACAGCTTATTTAGTCATTGCATGTTTATATTACATTAGCTAAAATAACACTTGTGACTAAACAAACACTGTTCAGCGAATCAGTGGTGTCGGCTGAAGGTCACTTGTGTGTTGGGTTAACTTGTGTTTTTGTTAATATATTCTGTGTACAATGTGTCCTCCAATGGTTCCTTTGAAGATTTGCTCATGCCGCCAAACATTCACCAAAATGCATCCAATATGGCCGCCGAAGCTTTGCATCGCTAGCTTTAATGTCTAGCGTTGCAATTTAAATGGAGTCATGTACGCATAAGTTTCATCGAATATTGTGAAGTAAATTCAAAGTTCACTGTGGATCACGTATTGTTTTTTTTAAGTTAACGTAGTATCAGGGGAACCGTTTTGACTTTAAGTTCTTAGAACATCTTATTTTTTAAACATTTTTATGACATGTTTTCCATTTTGTTTCTAATTCAATGAGCATAGTTTCCAAAATGACAAGATAACTGAAGTGTATCTACTATCGACTTTATTGATAATTACTCGTATGTTGTGATCCACTGAAAAAAGTAGCATTCGGGCTCTATCTTGCGTTTTAATTCGGCTCCTACTAAAGTACTGTTTTATTTTCTTTGTTAGCAACTAGCTTGCTTGGCTAATGCTACGATTCACCCATTTAAAGTTTCACGGGACTAGTTAGTCAAGTTTCAAAATGGCTGCCGGTAATTGGCCAAAATAAGTGTTAGCTTTAAGCTAATATCTGCGTTATTGTCATCAAACGTTGAGTATAAACTGTGACTGAGAATGTTTGCGACTCATTAATCTGTCGCACATATTAGCTGTAAAAAGAAATTGATGCTTGTTTCGTCTCAATATATTAAAAAACAGAATTTTAAAATCCTTTTTCCTATCTTTTTATTTGATTTATTCCAGTACGCCGTGTGACTACATATCTCTTCAACATGACCTGGAGCTGATTTGGTCACATTGTGAAAGAGGGTTTAAACGAAGGTTTACAAAAAAAATGGAAGTTGATCATGAGATAATATTTTGTATAAATATCTGTTACATGTGGATTCAGGAATCTTCCATAACTTTATGACCAGGTGACTTTTTTTTTACCGTCTGGCAGAATGGTGGTCCTTAACTAGCTCTTTGTCTCGGGCATGAAACTAATAATGATGTTAATTATATATATTTATTTTGTTTATTTATTGTCATTTTTGTTTCTGTTTAGTCACACGTTAAACCTCATTACTTGCACAATCCCTGAATAATCTGCTGTTGGTTTTATGCAGATGACGCGGTATGATTAAAAACTAAAATGACATTTTGAACCCATCCAGGAGTATGGGATGCAGTCATTGTATTGTCCGACATGTAAAATTCCAGGTACCATCTACGCCGAAACACAAATGCTCCTTGAAAAGGTCAAGATCCATGTAAACCTGACGAGCGAGCCTGAGCCACTGTGTAGAATGTAGAGGAGAAAGAGGTGGTTAAAAAAACAAAAAACAACCAACCTCTCCATGCACTTAAAATATTGAATTTTAGCATGTGTGCACGAGCGATTAGCTCTAAGCTCTGTCCCCGGACACTGTCTGGATCCGTCCATCTGCACCCACTTGGAGCGCAGCAGCAAACAAGTGCACATGCGCATTACCTTTTTATTAATCACATTAAAACAAGAGGTTTAACTGATTTATCCTGGTATGATACAGTGTATACGGATGTTGGCGGTGGAAAATGTCAAAAGGCATTTATCTTTAGAGGTATTATTAATTTATTCGTAATGTTATTTATTTTTGATTAAAAAAAAAAAAAAAAAAAGTTGTGTATAAATATTGGTAAAAGGTTGAATGGATTATATATATTTTTTTCTTCAAACTGTTTTCTCAATATTTCAAAATATTAACTTCTTTACCCACGCATTACACATTTCTGTTCTCATTCGGATCATTTCAGTTGCTTTGATTAAAAAAGAAATTAATATTTTCTTTCAATTAAAACAACGTGCTTTTAGTCACAAAGCAATTATTTCATTTTTTTTTTCCGCCCTCGAATCCATTATTTATTGTTTTTGGAAGATCATTTCTAATGATATCTTAAGTAGTTCACTTTGATTTGTTCCAGTATAATAATAATAAAATATTCATGTATATCCAACTCATTGCATTCGTCCTGTATATCAGTACTATGTCAATAAATGTATACATTTTAATTGGTGTTCTGGACAAAACATTGAATTATTTAACAAATGTGAAGAGATTTTTTTTTTTTTTAATGACAAGTGAGGCATTTTTGAATATAATAACTAAAATTTACAATATTCTGAACGTAACTATTGGGGCGTCTCCTGTGGGGTTTGTTTGAAGCCACTGTTATCATTACATGTGTTTGACTGGTGCAGTGTTGCTGAGGTTGATCTATACCAGGGATGCTCTCAAGGTGACACCCACGCGTGTTTGATGTGCGAGCGAGAGAGCGAGAGAGAGGGGGAAAAAAAAAAAAGAAAAGGAAAAAAGCTGGACCTCCCACCCGTGAATGAAAAGCTGGCCATAATCTGATCTGTGTAATTGAATTGCTGCTGCCCACTCGTCTTTTATAAAACCGTCACAACAGGAACATGCGTTTGTCATGTCGAGGTACGACGTGTGTGCGTGCACTCGGTTGATGGTGTGTGTGTGTGTGTGTGTGTGTGTGCGCTTGAGAGTGAGTGACGGGATGATGTGCTGAATGGCCCAGATGGATGGGATTTGATGTAGTACTCTTGTCTTTACAGGAGGGGTGGAGCGCTACATGCTGTCATGCAGGACATTCTGTGTGTGTGTGTGTGTGTGTGTGGCTCAGCATGGATAGAACCAACACACACACACTCTGCCTCACGGTCATGGCCGGAGGAATTCTGTGCTGTTGGCAATTTTGGGTGAAAGGTCAGATGGACGCGGAGACGAAGAATGATGGACGCGTGTCCTTGTTCCGTCGCTCGGCTTTTCTGAGTTGATGGAACGTCACCGGAGGACGTCGTGACACACACACACACGTACACAAACGCACACACTGCAAGCTGTGATGGACGCGTTTGCCGAAATTCTTTGATCTCTGGAGACTAATTTCTCGTCTGCTGTGTGTAGCGCGGCGACACAGGACACAACCATGACATCGTGGACGCACACTGAATGTCAATAAGACGTTCACTTGTCAGCGACTTATGGCTGTTCCTGCAATTTTACTGTATATTTGAACAGGAAAAAAACACTGGATTCCAGGGCCGGGTCTAGACAGGCATGTATGAGGGGGCAGCCACAAATCTTGAGGGGGCATTGTGCTGTTACTTACTTACTTACTTACATGTAAGTTTGAGAGGGCACAACATTTATTTGAGGGGGCCAGGCCCCCTCTTGCCCCTGCCTAGACCCGGCCCTGCTGGATTCTGTGACTGTTTCCCTTCAGGGTATAATATTAAAATCCTTTTTTTATTTTTTATTAATTTAATATTTTAAAAGGTGTTAAAAATAATATAGTTTATATTAACTTTATAATGAAAAACCCTTAAATTTAGAATTTTTGTATTCAATGAATGAACAAGTTGACGCAGACGTTTAACAGGAAGTAAAAAGTCAAGTGCTAATGCTAACGTAGCTCCAGACCAGAGCATGCTAACTACTGCTTTAGAACTTCTCTTACATCCAAGGTAATGAAACAAAAACAAGTATTGCTTTCTTGCTGAGTATACCTAACATTTATTTCGCTGTCAAGGTTTGTTATAAAGTAGCATTTAGCTTTATTAAGTCAAATTTATTTTTTTCGTTTTTCTTTAGGGGTTAGCGATTAGCTCGTAGCATAAACAGTGGAGAGGTGTCGCTATGACCTAAGCTAGTTACTGACAACTTAAATAAGCTTTTTTTTGTTAAACAATTTGATCAAAGAAACATTAACTTTGTACCGACGCTTCGATTTAAATTAATATCACGTTAATAAATCGTCAGTAAATAAATATGAAATCACTATGAAACTAAAAATGTAAGCGTTTATTAGCTATTGCTTTAATCGGCAGTGTTAATGCCTAAAGTATAATAACATTTTCCCTTCAAATAGTATTAAAAAAAAGCAGGGAATTTAACAGTGATTATGAAATTGGTATGTGTGACTGTGGTTGAAAACTATTGACAAGGTTCATTAATATTAAGGTTTGTTTGATAAAAGCAACCGCGTGATTTTCCGCAGAAATTGATTCTTCCTTGACGACACGCGTCTTCTATAATGGAAAAAAAAAAGATCATTTATTTTTTTGACCCCCTGGTGCATCACTGTAATCTCAAACAATCAGAAACGAGCCAGCAATGCATCGTGGGAAGTCTCCCAGAGACGGAGAGGATGAAGTTTGTGTATCAGAGTTGACACAAATGGAGTTTTGATTCTGTTGCTCCGTAAAAACCGTCTTCTCTAATTCGTCGTCCAGTCGGGGTCGGGCAGCTCACAGTTCAGTCAATGTTGGACTTGAAATGTCCTCTGCTTGTTATTTATCTGGGTCAATATTGGTCTCGCGCGGGGGTCACATTTTTTTTGTCTAAAAGGAACATTAGTTTGAGCAGCGACGGCTTTGCTGTCAAGTGGAACGTTTGGCTCTTTTCGGTTTGTGTTGCTTCGACATCGGCGCAGAGATTCTTCATCTCCTCTTCAGGCGATTTGTTTTTATTGTTGGCAGAATCTCGGCGCATGTGTGGGCTTCTTCAGAGACGAGGCTTTGTTTGTTTTAATGTTTTTAATCAGCCGTTTGAATTAAATGTATTCAAGTTAATGAAGCTTCAGTCGTGTGAACAATTAAAAGTACAATTGACAATTAAAGGGAACAATTAAAGGGCGGCGCTATTTCACATTTGGACAGTTTCACATTTTTTTGTAATCCTCAATTTTATTCATTAACAATGATGACTTGTTGAGTCACTTTAATTTGAATATAATACCAGTAACTTTCACGACAAGAGCCTTCACCTTGTTTTGTAAATTAACTGGATTGACGTCAAATATTTCAATTTGCTGCTATTTAAAGTGTTAACACTAAAGTTTTATTTGTTTTTAACTATCGATGAAGCCTTCGACGATTCAGTCACTATTTTTAGCACATTAGCTACGTTGGTGACAACATGCTCGCTAATACTTTTGCCACGAATTGGATAAGATATGCTACAAAATAAAGATATTCTAATGATGTATATTATTAAAAGAAATCAACATTAAGCTAATCGATAACCTTTATTAAACACTACTTTTTTAATAACTGTTTTTGTTCGATTTGTTTCAGGTCAATAGATTGTTAACATGATTTGGTAATAAATAAATACACAACTATTTTTCACATCATATAACATAATAAAATGTGAACACAGATGGTGAGTTTTTCCTCAATTAATTGTCAATGCATTCATTTATTAAAAATGCGCCATTAACTCTATTTTTTCTTAAACATGTGGAAGACGTTCAGGTGACTCTCACAAGAGATGCTTCAGGCAATAGTTCTGGTTGTGATGACAATTCTCAGTTGAAAACCAGTAAAAATGACTAGTCGGTCAAAACTTTGATCGACCTTCCTTGTGGTCAATTGGGTGATCAGGAAAATGTAATTGAGTTTAAAAGGTTTGAATCCGCCAAGAGGTTCTTCAACTCCTCATTGGATCTATTTATAAATGAGGAACGCTTGTGTAATCCTTTGTCTCGACCGTTTTAGGATTCCTGCCTTTAGATATGATTTAAGAGCCGTGCTCGGATTGTAATAGAAAAAGCCTTCGGGGAAACAAAGTCATGTTGTCGTCCTCGTGGTCATGAAGCATCAGAGTTTGCAACTCTTACAGTAGGGAAGTTAATTTTGTCGACGCACGATGCTTCGAAATGTCTCGCAGTCGGGTCACACGTTAAGAAATGTTTTACTGTGAGTCACGCACACAGCTTTGTTCCGTGACTGAGTTTTGATTTAACGTCTCACACTTGTTCCCACTCTTGGTTTAGGGGTTTTCAAGGAAAATTACATTCAGAATGCATGACCGAGGTTGTTTCAGTTAATGGTCCCTTTTGTAGTAACGTTCATAATTTTTTGATAAGTAAGATAGTTGTTGAAAGTTGTTTTTTTTAGCTGTTTTCTCTGCAAGTATTTTATCCTAATCTAATTCATATTTAGTTTTGTTGATTTTTGTGTGGTTTTACTCTTAATTTCGACCTATTTTTTTTGCTCTTCATTTTATAATAAATCTTCTGACTATCAGATTATATAATCGAAGCCACATAAATGATACATTTTTTAGGCGAAGCTCTTTAGTCATTAACAATATGATCTCAGACAAATTTAGCCTCTTGATCTGCCCAAAATCTAGACGTCAAATAGACGATGTCGATCTATTATGACCTACTTTAGTTTGTGGTTCCAAAGTAGTTATAATACATGATCAACATTGTTCCACCTTTAACTTAACTTTTTTTATATTGTTTACATAACACCTTTGCTATAAACGCAATCATTTTGATTTAGATCCATGTACATTTTAAGTAAAAAAAAAATATGCTTTTTCACTTTAATTACTTAAAGAGTTT
The DNA here is from genome assembly GCF_982586985.1 of Callionymus lyra. Classification (NCBI taxonomy): domain Eukaryota; kingdom Metazoa; phylum Chordata; class Actinopteri; order Syngnathiformes; family Callionymidae; genus Callionymus; species Callionymus lyra. The sequence goes on from NC_141830.1 coordinate 10,056,839, forward strand.
TTAAAAGATTTGCTTTCATAGCCCTTTAGTCAGTGTTAGTAATCTGACAATGGTTCCTTGAAACTGAAGATCTCTCTGGAGCCAAATGTTCCCTGGGGATAAAAGGTGTTTTTTCCGGTCAATATTCAATTTGGACGGCAGCTGAAGTGCTAATTGTTTGAAGGCTGTTGCTCATGAGATGGATGTGCGAGTCTGAAAAAGGTCAGAAGTTAAAAGGGAGGGAAGGGAAAGGAAGTCTCACTAACTTGCTGCCTCATTTAAAAAAAAAAAAGTTTTTTGTTTATGTGCAATTTTACATAATGGAATTAGGGACAGCGGGTTCATGTCCTTATTACAGAGGCTTAAGAGTTGTTCTATGAATATATGAGACGTCAACACCCCTCCCACGTCTAACCCTCGCCCCCAACATGATGTCACACGCCGACCACATTTCGACGCGTCGTTCGCTATTAAAAATGTCGTGACAGAAACTTTTTAAGGGATTAAAGAGAAAAGACATTTCGGATTAATGACCGAGATCATGATGATGGATGTTCCGGGTTCTCGAGACCCTCCCCGCCTCATCAGCCACACGCATCTGTAATGACACTCGTGCACGCGTCTTCCCTGCCAATGAGCTTCAAGTACACTCAATGTCACTTTGTGAATTAAACCTGCGTTGTTGTGTTCCAGGCCACGGGATGACGGTGGAGACCCATCCGGACACGGAACCCTGGGGAAGACGGCTCATGGCGTTCGTGTCCGTCAATGAGACGGAGCCCAAAAACTGTTCTGAACCAGGTACTCTTCGTATACATGTCACTGATTGTACACAATGAATGATTCTCGATCCAGATAATGGATCAGCTACCACAACTTTTACTTGACTCAGTTGCATCAGTTGCCAAATCATCATTCTTTATTTTTATAACTTCATGCAGGTATGTCTATTAGGACACATGTGGTTTCAAAATGGTCAAATATTTGTGTTAGGGGATTTTTTTCCTATGATTTCATTAATTTGTTCATTTAAAAAAAAGGAGTAAATTTCAATTTAGATTTTATATTAGTATTAAAGCATCTCAAAATAATTTATCGGAATCTTTTATTACAAGTGTTGTAAACACGACACAGGAATTTGTTTAGTGACATATCAGAATAAACAATGAAATATTAATTATTAGATTCATAAAATACAATCAATTACAATAATACATTACCATTAAATGACATGGGTATAATAATTAATACAAATAAAATACACTTAATTTAATTAAACAATATTCATCATCAGGACAGCTGACGGGTAGAAAGAGCTTTTGAACCGTGACGTTCTGGTCCGTAATGATCAGTCTCCTGCCGGACGGGAGTGGTTGAAACCGGGGGTGTTCCGGGTGAGAGGGGTCGGCTTGTTTTATTACAAGATTGATTAATTAATTGTTTTTATACATTAGATTTATTTCTTGTTATTAAAGTTCTTTGTACAACTAATTAAAATGACGCACCCGGTTTGTATAACATTACTAAACGACTACAATGTGCAAAGGTGTACAACAGCGGTAAACAATTTGAATGCGTACCACTATACCCCTGAAATGTGTACCGATACTCCCCTTAAATGTGTATTGTTACACCCCTATCATGCGTACAGTTGCGAAGTGTTGTACGGCTTAATGCGTACATTTTTGAGTCGCCCTTATGGCTTATAAGTGATAGATTTGTGATTACTTTGAGATCTATTTCAAATCATTTTTATTTTCTTCCCTTAATCTCTATTAAAAATATGAGATGAAAGATGTTTTCAAATGAAGTCAGTCACAGAATAAACTACATAATAAAAAAATTGAATTTACATTTTGGTCCTCAGGTTAGGGCTAATAGTGAGTTTTCTTTCTTTTGCATTGTAAGTACTTTGCATCTGCTGGTCATAAACCAACAAATATTTGATTTATGACTAGCACTTGCTAGAGTGAGGAGCAGGAGGTAACATGACCTAATCTTTTCTCTGTCATCCTAACAATTGAAATGCCTCTTGAGTTGGAGGACATTTCTGTTGCCGCTGTGAGGTCAACATCCTGACAGAACCTCTAGTGACGTGCTCACCTGCTGTTACGGAGGCTGCATTTCTCAACCAAATTCAGGGGAAGGTTTGCGTATCATCTAGTTTTTTCCACGCGCTTTCGATTTCATGCAGAGGAAATGAATGTGTTGAGGTTCAGCTCCGCTATAAACACACACATTTCCATTTTCCATTTGCACTCATTTGGAGGAAGTTCAAGTGCAGCCTGAGGTAAACCCAGTGCTGTGTTTGGTTCAGTGCTCGTGTGGGTTTTCATTCTAGCGCTCCATGAGTTGTTGTCCATGGGTGTTAACTTAAACAACGCGTTTGATCCCAGGAGAGCTGGGGAAAAAAAAAAAACGGAGATATTTTGAATCACAAACATACTTGGATGAACCGAGTAGTCGGCCATGCAAACTCAAGATGGTGTTGGAAGAATGCAGCTCTCTGTTGCACTTTTAATCCTCTGAGCTATAATGGGCTATTAGAGGTGATGAGTATTGATCGAGTTAAAGGCATCAGCACACTAGATGATGTATTCTCCACTCGTGCTCATCCAAAAAAATAAGAATCTCTTTAGTGGAGGTCCTTGAAATTCATGGATTCGACCCAGTTTGTTGCCTAAACAACAATGTATTCCTAATTTAACCACAGAATAAGTTTGTGTTGCCTTCTTTTTAAACCCTCTTTGAATGGAAAGCCCTCGCTCGAGCTTCTTTGACGCTGATTAAAAATGCATAAGGGATGAAGAAATTCAAACTTGAGTTCTATTTATATCTCATTACCCTGCTCCAGTGCCTCGGCTGGCCCTTAAATCTCAACTGAGACTGATGCCTACTGTCCTGTGGATCCTCCGGTTCACATAGAAGCTTCTCCAAAGACCACATTTAAACAATAACTTAAAATTGATTTTTGTTGGTTTTTTTTTTTACAAAAAAATGGTAGAATCAAGTTTTTTTTTTTTCTCTAAACCAACACAATTCTTATAGAGTTAGTTCATACCAGTTAATAAAGAGACAACGTGCTTGTGATATTTATCCCAGGTACTTTCTGTCTGTATTGCTTGTTTTTCTTTAAGATTCTACAGCAAACAAGCTTAAAATATCCGCATTTATTTTTTTCCGAACAAGAAGGATGTTACAGACGAGCAGGGTGGAGGTATTCGGATGTTTTTAAGTGTCTTTTTGAACGAAAGATGAAGACTACTGAGCCTCAGTCGCTACATTAAAATGAACAAACATTCTTGTCTTTAACTCTAAGGGTTGGGATTATTTTCAGAGTAATCTGTTCCTTTTTAGACATGAGGGTGATTAGAAAAATGAGTTGGGTTTGAATTTTGGGTGAACTCATAAAATAATTGATTTAAAGTGATGTGTGAAATGGGCTCCTTTGCAGAGGTATGCACCGTCTCTGTGCTCGTTTTTTGAACTGGTCCCTTCATTGGTACCTCGGGAAGATTATTCCACCCGTCCATCGGAAACAAAGATACTTGTAAAACTTTAGAAGGACGGTCTGATGGTGCAGTTTTTCTCTTTCCCTCCCTCACTTTATTGTAGATTGAAATGTCAAAGTGATTCTCTTGCACCTAAAGTGTGTGTGTGTGTGTGTGTGTGTGTTGTTGGGTCGGCACAATGCTGCGTTGAGTCAGTCCTCGGCGCTTGGAATGATGCAATTCCTGTGACTTGTCGGCATGCATCACAGTCCAGTTCTAACCCAAATGGTGTGTCAGAGAAACACCTAAGAACACGCCATATCAGGAACTCACTTCATTTGAATCATTTGAAAAGCAAATTGGAAGAAATGTACTGACGTAGCATTCGGATCTAGAGACTACATTTCTCAGTATCGGCTTTTCCCTCGCTGGTATAAAAGCTGGTCCAGCATTAGTCCAATCCAGGGGTGGATGCCCAGGGCCTACACAGCTGAAGATGGTTGTCAAGGAAATTCTCCCAGCTTCCATCTTGGCAACATAAGGTCAACCTGCTGCTTTAGCAAAGTGAGGTTTGTATTAAAGGAAAACGCAGTGATTCTCACCTACCTGACTCCATTCATCCCATAGTTGCAATGCCCCACATTTATTTTATTTATACTTTTTCCAACGGTAAAACTTCTGCATTAAAGAAGGCGTATACTTTATACAGATAATTTTATTAGTGGAGGACTAGAAATGTGTATTCATCAACATTTATCATTCATAATGAGATTTTTTTTTTTTTTTCTTTTAAGGTGGGTTATGTTTTGTCAGAAGTACAATTTTGAAATCTCATAATTGTACAAAGGGAACTTTAAGGGCAACTAATAAAACTCTCCTGACTCACTCATGTTTCAAATATTAAAACTCTTCCTCTCCAAGATGCAGTAAGTCCCTCATCATGACCATGTTTTAAACATATTACTCTATAAAGTTCTATTCTGAAATCTGGGCGAAAAAGTAGTTACGAGAGCAGAGTCCATTATGACGTAATAATGGCTTCGATCCTCCTCCAGCCAGCCGTAATCAGGCCATGCTTTGTTTATACAACGAGTCCCTTAGAGTTGGAGACTTCCGGGATTCAGGATGCGCCATGACAAACCTTGACGCTTGACCAATCACAGCAGAGTGGGTGTGGCTATGATAAATAAGATTTAATCTCCAGAAAAACAATAGAGGTGCAAGATCTATTCAAGAGGGTTTAAATGGTTTAGTTGGCAATTGAACAAAAAGCAAAAAAAGAGCAAACTATTCACTTTTAAATATATAAATTCGTACCCCATTATTAAACGTACTGTTCGCCTTCCTGATTTGATTTTAGTTTACATCTCATTTCACTTGGAAAGTTGCTGAGTCACTGTGGGAGCACCTTCGGTTTCAAGAGTTAGATTATAAAATCCCAACTAAGCATTATCTTTCAGAGAATATCTGGGTCACTTGTGGACTCCAGAAAAACTGTCAATTTAACACCTAAAATGAGCGTTAAATTGACGTTTTTTCCTGGAGTCCACAAGTGACCCAGTAGGACTAACATGATTATTCATTCATTAATGGTCACAGCAGTCTGGATCCCCCCGGCTTTGGTGTTGTAACCAGCTATTATGTATAATCGAGCAAAACAAACAGTGTTTGCACGGCTGACGTTCAGCTCTGCGGCATGAGGACTGACTTCTGACAGGGCTCTTTTGAAACCAGCTCCAAATGACTAGATTATATCCTGGGACTCTTCCTCCTAATCCTTGAGGATTACCTTTCACCCTCTCAAATCTCTGCTGCGCCGGAAACATGAGGGAGGAGAAAAAAAAAAGTCAACTCCATTAATTCTTAGAGGCACCAGACAAAAATTCCTCATTTCTCACGTCTGTGCCCGTGGTCATATGACGCTTTGTTCTTGGTCATGTGTATGACTCCTTTGTTGGAGGATTTCTTCCTGCTTATATTGCTCATTTTGACATGTAATCAACATCATGACTGTTTCAAATCCTTTAAGTTAACAAGCAGTTTATTCATCCTGTGGATCACGGAATGATCTTTTAGCTCCGTCTTCACTGTGGACATTGATTAAATCCACATGTTTTCTAATTTCATACCACAAAATCTAATTATTGTTTAAGGACCGCTAAATATTCAAAATCGGAATTCACTTCGGGTGAAGGATAGGAACAGAAATGGAGAAACGGTGAGACTAGTTTAAAATGCGCACCAAAAAAATAAAGAAGTTCAACATAAATAAGCAAAAGTTTTGTATAAATTAAATTGAAAAATGGTTAAAATAAAGTTTGTACTCGTCAACACATCTGAATGTATTTAAACTTTAATTCAGAAATTGATTAAAATCATTATGTACTATGTAAGTAAGTAATATTTATTTATATAGCGCTTTTCGAGACCAGGGTCACAAAGCGCTTTAACAATCAAAACAATACTCAAAACAGTACATACTTCAAAGATCAAGACAACACCGAGAACAACACAGGAGTTCGATGTGTGTGTGTGTGTATATATATATATATATATATAACTAACCTGAAATGTTGGTGTAATTAAAGTATTTTATTCATCCAGGTTAGCCTCACTGAGATTTAAAATCTGTTTGCAAAAGAGACATGGCCAGGATGCACAGCAAAAACAGTCACACACAAAAAACACAATTACAAATTAAATATTAAATACAGTAGTACAACATAAAAATAAGATGACTAAAAACATTCACAATTTCCGATGGTGTCCGACGTCAAATTCCTGAAATCAGCCCTAATTTGTTAAGAGTTCGTAGATCCTGAAGTTGCTTTTGCACCTTATTCCTTTAAAAGCTCCAATACAAAATACTCCAGACTCTGGGACTATGTTGATACAAGCAGATGATTCCAGGATTACTCTGAGCCGAGGTACTAATGAGGACCGATACATGCCTGTATGTACAAGTAATTCTTCAGGAATGGCGAATGAAATTGATGCTGACGTTTGGTCATCCTGGGGTTTGCAGAGAAAATGCTGAGATTTAAGTTTAATTCACTAGTGAAGGACTTTGACTTTTAATTGTAGCACAAGTGCGTCCACTTGAGGACGGTATACTTGGAATTAGGACGGTAGTACAAATATATATATTGCTACTTAAGCAAGAAACATTTGTGGAGCTATTAAGCTTGGAACAGGGAATGGGCAAAGAATGTATTGTATTTCAGTTAAGTTGATCTAAGCTGTAAAATTCTTTTGAGGAAATGCTAAGGTTGAGACTCTTTGTGTACTCGTGTAAAGTACTCTGAGAACATGAGATTGGAATAATGAGATTTATGGAAAGACCAGCAGAATGTGGACGTCAGAACTGGACTTGCAATACGATAAATTTTGGGGGAAGTATTGTTTGTATATTGAAGAAAACCAAGCCTGGACAAAGGGTACAAAGTTTAATACTGGCTAGTAGCTGCTAGTAAGGTCTACAAGGTATTAAAAAAAAAGGTAGTCCCGGAGTATCAGTTGGTACTTGTTAGATTTGGTATCACCGTTCCTGGTCTGATAAGGAGTATTTAGAAGATTTAAAAGGAAATGTTCTCAGGCGTGTCCTTCACCATGTCACTGATGGTTTCGGTTAATTGTAAAACATCCGTTAATTAAATGGCGGCTATATTCCCATGAGCCGTCCCACTTCAGATGCCTGCTTTAGTGAAGACTGACAAATCCTTGCATTGGTTTGGTCTTCAACAACACTTGTCATCCTACGATTTGCACATATATTTATAAATGTATATATTTATAAATGCGTATTAGTCCCATCGACACCACCAGATGCAGGAGCTCGTACTCACGATCAATGGTCTCCATTGCAACGACCACTTTGGTTGCTACTGGAGTACCGTGAGTTGTAAACTCATAGAGCAGAATCCATTCATCTGTCGACAAATATTTGACAAAGCGTTTGTTGTCGGGACAAATCTGCGGTGATTGGAAACGGTCAAAGCCTTTGGAAAAGGCCTGACGATTCATCTCTTATCTGGTGCGCAGCACACGGCATTCATATTGTTTGGTTCTCTGAAGTATTTTTGCATCTAATGATCTACCAGCGATGACAACGGCCTGAGCCCCTCCAGGGGAAGACGTGAACTGTGGCTTCAGCAAAAGCTTGATCAAATGCAAATGATCATCGGAGGCCTTTTGTGTCCGTGCTGCGAGTGTGTGCATCATCAGAAAGTCTATTTAATTAGGCTGCTGTTTGTGTCGATTACAGTCCAGCCAGCTTTGGTTCGGTCTTCCTCATTATTTCTGTGATGGTCCGCTAAAGTCACTCCGGGTCCACTGGGCTATTAATGATGTTTGCTCTGTCCCCAGACTTTGGCATTTATTTAATCTGCTGCTGCCTATTGATGATCAACACAAAATAATAATTAGTTTCTGTTGGTACATTGTGATAGTTATGACAACCCTTTAAAATGATGCACTTCATAGAGCAAGGATTGTCCACTTGTCTGTGGTGAAATGTGTCTTAACTCCTGTGATGATATTAGGACGAGCACTTCCAAAGTCTGGTACCGTGTTGTAAAAATATTATACTATATTGCAATACTAATTGCATACCTGCTCTTTGCAGTTTTATAATACATTTAAATACATTGTCACAGAGAATTGGGGCCACTTAAGCAATTAAAATGTTATTAAAGTCGTATAAAATACTTTAATCTTGTAATAAATGATTTTCCTTTGAGTTGGGTTGAGTCAGTACTTGGGTGACTTACGTCCATCTGTCAAACTGAGCCTGAGAAACCTGGGTGTTGTATTGGACAAAGACATGTCTCTAGTTCAACACTGCAGAAAACTGACCAGAAACTGTTTCCTTCAACTGAGAAAAATCTCTAAACTACGGAAAATGATGTGTCGACACGATCTGGAGCTTGTAATCCATGTGTTTGTGTCTTCTCGTTTGGACTACTGTAACCGTTTATTTTGGTGTCTAAACAAGAAGAAGCGAGAATACTGACCGGCTCTAGTAGAAGAACTTGCATACTTTTTTTTCTTTGCCTTTTTAAAGCATGCATTTTAGCTATGTGTTTTCGATTGTTAAAGCGCTTTGTGACCCTGGTCTAGAAAGGCGCTTTACAAACGACTATTACTTACTTACTTTACAAGACACTCAGCATTGTTCATGTTGACGAAGTTTCTCTATTTTAATACGACTGTAATCTCGTAATAAATGCATTTTTTTTGTACTCCTTTAATGTCGTGATCAATTATTTTCGTCAGACTTTAGTTTCGTAATCAAATAAAATGAGTGGTCCTAATACGTAATACATGGTCAGATTGAAATTGATGGGAAAGAAAACCACAGAGAGAAACTATGGGATGTTGGGGACAATTCTCTGTCAAATATATATTGAATATCACCTCCATCAATTCCTTCACTTCAGTGTGATTTTCTTTCCTTTGCCAACAATGCCACTGATTACTTTAATCTTTACCCATAGTTCCCTGAGAAGAGCCTTTTAGTATGGTTACCAAGAACGACAACGGATCACCATTGGATAGAAGATATTACGGATTTTTTATTTTTAACAAAATAAAAAAGGTAAAAATTTGACTTAACTTTCAACACCTCAGTTGCAACTAACGTGAATCTGTATCTAAGGCTGATAATATCCTGTTTTAGATTGAGTTATTGACTCTCCAACAAGACAACGTTCTCATCAAAGTTTGTTTCGTCGCAAAAACGCCAAACATCTGAATGTTTTATGAGTCGTCGCTGGGGTGGGAGAGCGATCGCCTTTTGCTGCAAACAGATATGAGTTTTGGGACAATATTCGATAACTCCCCCTCACGAGCAACACCCCCTCCGCCCCCACGAATCTGACTGATGACTGGACTCGTGCACTCGACAGAGCATGGAGAATGTGTGAGGGGGAAGAGGACTAATGTTCACGTGGGAGGAAGTGTAATAATCTTCAACAATGCAGCCCGGAGCGCAGTGTATTTAAAAAAATAAAATAAAGCGCCCACTCGGTGAACACGCTTGACCTTGCACGTGGAAAACACACCGGAGCAAGTTGCTTAACATCGACCCAACACTCGCGGGATAAACTGGAAAGTTGTGTCGCGCTAAAGTGCAGACGGCAGATGGTCGACACCTTCCCCACAGCTGGGCGGTTTAAGCAATTATTCCCACAATGCGTGTCGCTATTAAAGGCGCGTTACTGTTTGTGTGCGTTCACTAAATAGAATTTTCGGGGCCAGAATGTTATTTCCTCCTGTCCCTGGAGACTTTTGGAGCATCTGGTGGTGATGTCTGTTAATCCTACTTTGTATTGGCACTGATTGTTGTTGTTGTTTAGTCAAAAATGGCAAATGTGACACCACAGTATATCTCGAACCCCAGTGTTTCAAGCTTTGCCTTCGTACTTGAATCATTCTTTTCTTTCCTTTTAGCCACAGCAATACCTGAGAAAGCTTTCTTTTTTTCTTTTTTTTTTTTAACTCTTTGACAAATCTGATAATACATTTTGTTATTTCATGTTTTATGGATTGTTGTGTGGTTTCACTGTGAGTTTGGGCCATTTTAGTCTAATTTTATTTGAAGTATCTGTGTAAATGATGATGATAATAAATTATATGAATTTAAAAAATACAGAAATAAGAGTTTGTTGTTACCAATAATTAAAAAATAAACACATTTTTCCGTGTAGAATTTTTCAAACCTTTCACTATATAAAATAATTAAAAACAATTCTAAATGTCAATATAGAAATTATTAAAAAGAAAAATGAATGCTCAACATTTCAATAAAGAAATTCAGTGTTAATTTGATATGTTAAATTCAACCAATCAATACATTGATGGCACTGCTGGACTTTATTAATCCCTCTGGAGACCTCCTTTGGTTAATTCGATTTTCAATTCAGAGCAGAAAATGTAAGGTACAGCAAGTTTCATAAAAGCAAGTAAAAATAACAAAGTGCAAATATAAAGAGAATAGATCAAAGGAAATGACACAAAGACCTAAAAGGATAGCAACATAGAATAACATCATCCCTTCACTCCCTTGCTCCTGCCCCCAAAACTCCAAGTTATACATTTTAATAGCATGAAGAATGAATGAGTCCCTGAGTCTATTAGTGTTGCATCTGATTTTAGAATTGGGTGACAGCAGCCCATCTATCAAACCAGTCTTTAACGGGAAATGGGATTTCCCTGCGTTGATCGCAACATGATGCATATTTAAGCCATTTTATTTAAAGTTTTTAAATTCCACCTTTTATCCTCAAGATGTATTGTGTGATCTAAAGAATTATCTTTAAAAATCGCAAACTATTTCCACGAAATTCTAGCCTTTTCCTCACTTTAATTTTATTGCCCAATTTTAAATGCCTTTTAAAAAAGCAAAACAATTTTAATATAATTAGAATCTTTAAAAAGGGAATACAAATTAAGACCTGGGCCAAAGATATCCATAAATAATCATCTATTTACCCCCCACAAAATGGTTGAAATCATTTCAAAGTTCCTGTATATGATTCAAGTCTAGAATAGTTTAATGAGTTGAAGTTTGTTGGTGCAAAGGGTGGTTTTAATGGCTTAATATTGTGCAGATGTATTCATTCCGAAGGAGCCAGGCCGGTGATGTATAGTTGTTCCAGTCTTATCAGTAAAGGAACCACACTATTATTCTTAATGCGTACACATGATGTACGAGGCTGAACCATTCGATTCTGTACCTGCTTTTTTATCCTCGCCTCGCAGCTGATAAGACATCTGCAGTTTAAATGAAACCTACTTTGAGGCAGAATAAGCCGTTTATTTCGGAGGGTGAAAGTGTGAGAATCATGTACGACTTTCGAGAAACACCAGAAGGAAGCTTTTAAAAAAAAAAGCGGCGTTACAAAAGCGGATATTATGCAGTTATGCAGAAGTGGCCTCGGCTCACTGCCTCGCATGCTAACTGTGTAACAATGGTGTGAAGCCGGGGAGCACCTGCATCGCAACCAGAACGCGGCTGACCTCCTTCTGTATTCATTTACCGTCGCCCCGCAGCTCCGTCGGCTTCACCGCCGGATATCGTTTGTTTTCAGGTGCGGAGGCTCGTTGCGAAGGTTGAGAGGCGGCGAGCGACGCGTGATCTAGTTTTTCGCGGCGCTCGCTCGACGCTGGGGGAATTTGTTCAACAATTTCCTATGCGGGGAGGGAGAAGACAGCAGTGTCCCCTTTTATCGAACCGGGGCGAGCGGTGCTTCTGTCAACCGTGCATGCACACATACGACGTATGATTCCAGGCTCGGGGTAATCCGTGTGCATGTTCATGCGGGTTAAACATGTTTAAGTAGTTACATGTGAGCACGTGAAAGTACTGACCGAACAAGAGGATAATGGTGTGTGAAAAGGGGGGCGGGGGGTAAAAGTGTAAGGATACCTAAGCCGGAATGTATACTTATTTCTATACGTAAAAGGGCTGAGCAGCGATTGGCGATCAGTTAATTATCTAATGATGACCCAGAGGGAAAACCTCTCCCCAAGGCTTTTAACACTGAGCCTTAATGACCCAGCAGGTCAGGGCGACACCTTCGGCGACGCACTTTGCTGCAGCATCCTCCTCCTCCTCTTCCTCTATAGATACTGAAACTGCTCCCGGGTGTTTAATTCAGTGGCTGCAGATTACTTCACGCTGCAATATTTAATGTTTTGATAAATCATACGTTGCTGAGGGGCTTCTTGTGACTGCAGGACGGTCGGTCTTCAATCAAGTGTTATTCCCACGTAACGCTCTGGTCAGTACCACGCAAAATGGAAAAAATAAAATGACAGTGGTTGCTGTAGTACTCTTTTTACTAAAACCAATGCTTTCTTTTTCAATTATATAAACTTCTAAAATTGATTAAAGGGGCTCCGTGACCCCTTTTTTTTCCCCCCAGTGTCCAACATTCATTAACATTACTTGACTTACACTTTAAATTTGGGGGATTCACAAGTGTTTCTGGATTTTCTCAAATGACGTGAATAACTAAACATAATGATGGATTTTGACTTTTCAACAGTTTTCATACCTGCAATCACAATCATATACTCCTGGACTTTTATTGATCAGTTCATTTGCGAAACATTTTATACTATTTAATAACGTTTCGGGTGTTTGGTGAATTTTAAAAGACGTCTCCCTCTAGTCTGACAGAAAAATGGGTGGCATCTCATTGACTTTATCGTTAAAATTGGACTGGAACTTCTTGAGCCTGGTGGGGTAGCTCAGAGATGGTGCCCTTTTTTTTAACCTTTCGTTGGTGGGGCTGTATCGGTTAGAGTAGCAAAGGACTCTGAAGGTGGAAGGAGAGCGTATGTAGACAATACAAGAGGGCTAGAGAGAAAGAAGGGAAGCCAGAGCGAAAGGGGGTGAGATACTTGTCTAATGTGAAAATGATTTACTCCAGGAAAATTAGGTAAAAAATCCAGTAAAATGACCTGTCTGTACTTGGTAACATCCACTAACAAATAAGTTCAAAACGACTGGAATTTGGCTTGATCTGGACACCGAGCAAATGTTATGTTATTTTCTGAATTCATGAATTGCTCTGAAAGTAAGAACCAGAATTTTAAATTGATCCTGAAATAATCTGGCAGCCAGTGAAGAGTTTTAAGGATGGGGGGAAATGTGAGTTCTTCTAGTAGAGCGGGTCAGAATTCTCTCTGCAGAGTTTTGTATTACCTGCAGGCGAGACGGCTCTTTAAAGTGCTTTTTGACCCTGGTCTAGAAAGGCGCTTTAAAAATAACCTTTCCTTACTTACTTACTCTGATAGAAACAAGTAGCTGTCGGCTACAAATGGGTTGAGTATTCTGGGGTAGTTGCAGATCATTACAGATATTCTTTCACTTTCTTTTGCTGTCTGGATTCCATGATGGAGGATCTG